>NC_086317.1:267869325-268219325 GCF_036172605.1 Pelobates fuscus | reverse complement strand
GCAGACAGCCGCTGCCCCACTGTCCTGCAACACTGCACCCAACCTGAGACACGAATCTGGACGGACCCGGCCCTGTTCACCCCCCTATGGACCGGGGGGTGATCCAGGTCCTCACCCTGGAGCCTTGACTGGGAAGCCGCAGCTGAACCTGGGGGGTCACCCCGCTAGACCCTAGATGGTGGGCGCCATGTGCACGAGAGACAAAGGGAGGACCAGCACCCAACACCGGAGCCCACAGCTAACAACGCGGCTCCGGCCTCCAGAACTGGCTAAGCCAAGAAGCGGGATCATTATTACTCACCCCCGCAGCCCATTGAACCAGCAACGACAACGGCGGCGCAGGGGGTATAGAGGTAACCCACGCACCGACTATTACCGCCTGAACGGACTGAGCCTGTCATCGACGCAAAGACAGACCACCCACTCACCCCACACCCAGCCTGCAACACCACCCAGGCATAGACAACCACATACAGATGACACCAAGCTCCCCTCCATGGCTAATTCCGGCCCCTCGAAAACCAAGAGGGACAATCATAATGAAGCACAGCTACAGCCCCAGAGGAACCAGCGGGAACCTGACGGCGCAGCATGGCTGGACTATGTTCAGAAGCCTGCTCTACTAGACACTCAATACATGCTACATGGATCAGACAGAGCAGGTGTCAAATAATAGTGGGACTCCCCCCTAATATGGGGTCTCAGGACAACCAAGAAGACGGCTCCCCGCAGAGGCAGCATGGGCAACCCTGGTCGGCCGGGGTGACATTAGCACTAAAGCGATGTAACTGACTTTAGCCTGTTGCTAACAAATGCATGCTTATTGCCTACTCACAATGCTTTGGATTATTTTCATGATATATCTTATGTGCCAGCATTGTTTAGTAATTTAAAGCATAGCCGCCGCATTGCTAGCACTAAAGCGATGTAACTAACTTTAACCTACTGCTAATCAATGCATGCTTATTGCCTACTCATAATGCGTTAGATTACTCTCACGATATACGTTGTGTACCAGAATTCTTCAGATATTTAAAGCAAAGCCAACGCACTAGTAGCACTGTATCGATGTAACTAACTTTAACCAGTTGCTAATCAAAGCATGCCTAATGCTTATCATAATGCTTTAGATTATTTCCACGATATATATTGTAAGCCAGCACTGTTTACATATCAAAAGCATAGCCAACGCATAGATCTAGCCTAAATTAACCATATAGCTACCTACACAAGCGACTGTTTCTACTTGTTATTATTATAAAATGTGCTTGTTCATCTTGTGCCCTGCATGTTGAGCGTTGGAAAAGTTGGAGGACTGCTTTGGGGCACCTATTACCTGCCTGTGATATATATATATATATATATATATATATATATATATATATATATATATATGCACAACAAAAATAAAGAATAAAAAAAAAAAAAATGAAAAATCATTTAAAAATATAAATAGTTACCAAAAAGGAAGAAAGTGTAAAAAGTACTTATAGTAAAAAAGTATGTATATTTAAAAATGGCAGACTCCAAAGTCAGAATTTAGGCCAAATGGGGTTAAAGTTTTAAAATTAAATATAAACTTCATTTCTTCTTTCCCTATTTTTTCCAATTGTAATTCTGACCTTGAGTGGTCTAATAGTTCTGCCTACACATAAGAAATTACACGGGCATTTAAGGATATATAACTCCTTTAGAATGGCATGTTAAATTATCTTTTATAACGTGTGTGGCGAAACCAACCTCGCCACTGGGCCCTGGAGAAGCCTGTTTGCCCGCCTCCTACCTGCTGACTATGGCCCCTGGAAAATTGGTACGTTTGAACTATATTTGGGCATGTTTTAGTTTATATTGCTGCTGCTGGCCCTTTTAGAATCATCCGAGGACATATTGGGACGTTTGGGAATAATGTCCCTTTAGGACTTTGTAACATATCACAGTAATACTGTCTTAAATATTATGTAGGTATTTATGTGTTCGGTTAAACTGGGGATATGTAGAAATGTGTGTTTTATGTGTTAAATGTATCAGTATGTAATTTTATGTCTTTTACTGTCTTTTTGTCTGCCATGTGGGTAATGGAGTTTTGCCTCAGTCCTTGGAGATAATTAGATTCCTTCCCCAATTATCTCCAGGCCAGAGGGGAGGGATTGTGAGGCATTGTGGGAGGTAACCGGTCTGAGCTGGAAAGTCATGCTGACAGGGGTTTTAAAAGATACTATTACTAACTTTTGAACCCCTGGTCTGATTCATCTTCCTTTCCATCCTACTACTCCTAGCAGCAGGTGATGTCTCTCCAAACCCTGGTCCCTCCACTACTCAGCCACCTGGTTCAAACACCAGAAACCACAACAACCTAATACCCATTACATGTAATTCTCACTATAATTCCTCTTTTAAAGCTGCCCTCTAGAATGCACGCTCTGTGTGCAGCACCTTTAAATCTACTTCCATCCATGACCTATTTATCTCACACTCCCTAAACCTACTTGCACTAACAGAAACATGGCTCTCTCCCTCGGATACTGCTACCCCTGCCTCACTGTCCTTTGGTGGTCTTCACTTTACCCACAATCCAAGACAAGCGGAGATTAAAGGTGGCGGTGTAGGTTTTCTTCTCTCACCCCACTGCTCCTTTAAAACCCTGCCCACCCCCCCTTCCCTCTCTTTTCCATCATTCGAAATTCATTCAATTCGCCTTTTCAAACCCTTCTCTGCTAACATTGCCGTCATCTATCGTCCCCCTGGTTCCCCTCTCCTCTTCCTTGACCACTTTGCTGCCTGGCTACCCTACTTCCTCTCTTCCAACATTCCATCCCTAATTCTTGGAGACTTCAATATTCCCATTAACCCACCTTTAACCCCAGCAGCCTCTAAACTACTTTCAATTACTTCCTCCCTTGGACTATTGCAGTGGGCTAATTCTCCCACTCATGTAGCTGGCAATACCCTCGACCTTATTTTCTCCTATTCATGTACATTATCTAATATCTGCAATACTCCATTTCCTCTCTCTGATCACCACCTCTTATCGTTTGCTCTCAATTACCCCCTCACCCAACAACCTCAGCCTAACCCCCCTCAGCTCAGGAGGAACCTTAACTCTATTGACCTCCAGCAGCTGTCGGCTGACATTGATTCACAACTGCTATCCATCCCTTCCCTCTCCTGTCCCTCACTGGCCATCTCCACATATAACACTACCCTCACATCTGCCTTGAACACTGCAGCCCCACTCCAAACATGCACCACGAGGAGAACACGACCCCAACCTTGGCATAATAAATCAACACGCTATCTGCAGAGTTGCTCCCGCTGTGCTGAACGCTCCTGGAGGAAGTCCCGCACCCAGGCAGACTATCTTCATTTTAGATTCATGTTGCTTTCGTACAGCGCAGCCCTTGCCCTCGCCAAACAGTCCTACTTTTCCTCTCTCATTAGTTCATGCTCCCGCAATCCCAGACGTCTCTTTGACACTTTTAATTCCCTTCTCCGCCCTGCTGTGGCCACCCCCCAAACTAACCTTACAGCTGATAGCTTTGCATATTACTTTACTGACAAGATTGAACAGCTAAGGAAACAATTCTCCCCTCCTTGCCATTCTCTTTCTCAACCACACATAAATCATGCTTTCCCTACCCTTCAGACCTTCTCCCCAGCTACTGAACAAGAGGTGGCTGCACTTCTCCATTCCTCTCGCCCCACCACTTGCCCACTTGATCCTGTCCCATCTCACCTCATCAGATCTCTCTCCCCTTGTCTTGTGCCTATCCTAACACACATCTTTAACTGCTCTCTCTCTTCTGGCACTGTTCCTGCTGACCTTAAACATGCCACTGTAATACCTATCCTGAAAAAAACATCTTTTGACCCGTCCTCCCCCTCTAACTATCGTCCCATATCCCTGCTCCCTTACTCATCAAAGCTTTTGGAAAGACTTGTCTTTACCCGTGTGTCTCACTTCCTTAATTCCAACTCTCTCCTTGACCCTCTTCAGTCTGGCTTCCGCCCTCTCCACTCTACTGAGACCGCTCTTATCAAAGTGACTAATGACCTAATCTCCGCTAAATCCAAAGGTCACTACTCCATATTAATTCTCCTTGACCTCTCTGCTGCCTTTGACACAGTTGATCATGCTCTCCTCCTTCAAACTCTTCAATCACTCGGTCTCTGTGACTCTGTCCTCTCTTGGTTTTCCTCCTATCTCTCCCAACGCTCATTTAGTGTCTCCTTTTCCAAGGATACCTCCCCCCCTCGCCCTGTCTCGGTTGGAGTTCCCCAAGGCTCTGTCCTTGGTCCCCTTCTATTTTCTCTTTATACTGCCTCTCTTGGAAAACTTATTGCCTCTTTTGGATTCAACTACCACCTGTACGCTGATGACACTCAGATATACCTCTCCTCACCGGACCTCTCCCCGGCCGTCCTGCAACGTGTCACTGCTTGCCTCTCTTCCATCTCTGACTGGATGTCGTCACGCTTTCTCAAACTTAACCTCTCTAAAACTGAACTCCTTGTCTTTCCTCCTCCTAATACTGATCCTCCTCTCTCACTCTCCCTTCAAGTCAGTGATATCCACATAAGTCCATCACTACAAGCGCGCTGTCTTGGCGTCATACTTGACTCTGGTCTCACCTTTGAGTCTCACATCCAGTTTGTTGCCAAGTCCTGTAGGTTCCAACTCAAAAACATAGCCCGCGTCCGCCCCTTTCTTACGCAAGATGCTACCAAGGAGCTTGTCCATGCTCTAGTAATTTCCCGCATGGATTACTGTAACCCTCTCCTGATTGGTCTCCCCAAAAGCCGTACTGCCCCGCTACAGTCTGTAATGAATGCTGCAGCTAGACTGATTTTCCTATCCAGTCGGTCCTCTCACACCTCGCCCCTCTGCCAGTCCTTACATTGGCTCCCTGTATCCTATAGGAGTCAATTCAAAGTGCTAACCCATACATTTAAAGCACTGAACAATTCCAGCCCCTCTTATATCTCTTCACTGATCCAGAGGTATGCCCCTCCTCGTACCCTCCGCTCTGCCCGCGACCACCTCCTGACCGCTGCTCGCACCCGTACGGTCAACTCACGCTTGCAGGACCTCTCACGGGCGGCTCCTCTCCTATGGAATAACTTGCCTACTGCCATCAGACTCTCCCATAGTCTTCAATCATTTAAGAAGGGCCTTAAAACCCATCTCTTCAGGAAAGCGTATGGCCTCCCAGAGTAATCTCTCCCTTACATACCTGTCTCTTGCTCTCCTATGGGATAGTGCTTTGCTCTCTCCTCCAGCTCTGCTTCACTCCTACTTGATATTTCCTATCCTAATGTTTCTAATACCCCACCTCCTGTAGACTGTAAGCTCATTTGAGCAGGGTCCTCTTCAACCTATTATTCCTGTAAGTTTTCTTGTAATTGTCTTATTTATTGTTACATCCCCCCCTCTCAAAATATTGTAAAGCGCTACGGAATCTGTTGGCGCTATATAAATGGCAATAATAATAATAATAATAATAATAATTCATGCCATTTTTTTAATATGTTGTTCCCCTGAATGGATTGATTGTGGATATGTATTTTTAGGTGACTGTTATGTATGGTTTTTGAGTTATGAAAGTTGTGTAAAAAGTATATTTTAAACTGTATAATGGGATTATGTGTCACACTAAGGGGAGGGGATGTGTGGGTTGCACCCGTGATACTATTGGTTATTTTATGCCTCCCCCTGGGTGTGGCCTGTATGTGTACTCTTGTAATAAAAGCCAGGCTGGATGTGCCAGTCCAGAGTTCCTGTTTTACCCTCAAAGTGAAGTGTCGTCTCATTATTGGGGGAAGGATTTATTGCATGCTGTTCCAGTTTGACTGCTAGGAGTGCAAACCTATTCGTATGGTTCCTATTCAACTGTCTACAGCATTCAGAGGCTTGAGAGGATTCATATGCTTCTCTGATTCGGTGATTGTGGTGTCGGCTAGAGTGCTTGGAGGCCTCAGGAAGCGCTAGGAGCATCCATTAACGGAGGTACCCAGTCGGGGTGCCAGGCGATCCGTTACAACGTGTGTTTTTTTTAATCATGTTTCCTATATCCACTAGGTGTCTTTTGTTACTTTTGGTTACTTTGCATGGGAGGCACATGCCACATCCGTAGAATCCTATAAGCTTTTGTACAAGGTGATTGGTTTTTTGGGGGGCTCAAGTAGCTCTTTACTAAAATATTCTTAAAATTCTTTGCTCCTCTATAGGTGATCTTTGGTATAGGTAGTAAAATTTTATTTAAGATGGGGTCGTCGTTTAATAAGTGCAAATGTTTTTTGATGGCCTTTTGTATTCATCTGTTTTGTCCATTATAGTTGCAAACAAAGGGTACCTCGTTTTTATTTAGTAGTTCTTTTGTTGGTTTATACTTAATTTTCCTTGGCTGTTCTTTTATTTCCTCCAAGTCTCTTTCTAAAGCTCTTTCATCATCTTTTTCCCCAACAAATTTTTTTAGGTCGTTCACTTGTTCTATATAGTCCTCCTTACAATTGCGTTGAATTCTGAGAAATTGGCCCCTAGGGGCATTATTGAGCCATGGTTTATGATGACAACTTGTTTTACCTATATAGCTATTAGCATCCACTGGTTTGAAATTATTCTTAGTCACTATTGTTGATTCTCGGATGCTAATATTTATATCTAAAAAGTTAATCTCAACTTCACTGCTAAAACTGGTTAAATTAATCCCCAAATCATTAAGGTTCAAATACTTGATAAAATCATCTAGTTCTTCCATGGTGCCAGTCCAGCAATAGGACACCAGGTTTGCCAGCTATCCATGACCTTGCATCACGTGTCTCTTTCCAAAAGGCCATGAAGAGGTTAGCATAACCAGGGGAAAACTTGGTGCCCATTGTCGTACCGCAAATTGGTTACTAAAAACTGTCCTCAAACCAAAGAAAAGTTAGTTAAAATTAGTGATTTTATTTTTAATATAAAATCTATTTGTTCTGCCTTAAAATTGGATTTGGTTAAAAAATGTTGCACTGCTGCCATTCCTTTATTATGTGGAATTATACTGTAAAGGGAGGTAACCTCACATGTGACCATTATGAATCCCTTTTGCCACTTTATTTCTTCTAGGATTTGTAGGACATGAGTGGTATATTTGAGGTAGGTAGGTTTTTAATCACTATCGGTTGTAATTGCTGAGGCTGTTAGTAGTAGGGGTGTGCCTCTCCCGGCCCAGCTCCTCTCCTCCCTGCCTCCTCCGTCTCCTGCGCGGCTCCTTTCCTTATTGGGAGGAAGTGATTCGCGGCCGTCACTTCCTCCCAGTACTGCCAAAAAGCAAGGGCCTGGTCGCACATTTAAAGTGCCGGCCCCTGCTTACAAATGCCCATCCGATGGCCCTCTTCAGTGTGCGGTTCTGTCGGCGGGCCTATGGGGAAAAGAATTGTTGAGGGCAGCAGAGACCATGGGGCAGCTGCTTTGGGCCCCCCAAGAGTAAAGGGCCAGGGCAGCTACCCAGTTTGCCCTGCGTTAAAGATGGCCCTACCTCTATTGTAGATAAGCAAAATAGTTATAGCTGCAATCCAATGGTCTGATTTTTAACATTTAATGCTTTTGCATTTTTGTTTCAGTGGTGACTGGTTACTTAATGTTCTGATGGTCTGTCATTGTACACAGCTTAGTCTACACCAGCGGTTCACAAACTGTGTGCTGCAGTGCCCCAGAGCCTGACATGCACACAGGGATGCCGCAGAACGTTTCACTGGTGCTATGATTATAGCACCGGGAAACATTACTGCTGAATAGGGGCCCGTTGTCAGGATTACAAGTTGATCCAGCACGCAGTACTGTGTCAAACCTAGGACTTAGGATAACGTATAACCGGACCTTAGAATGACCAGACTTAACGTCTCCAAGAATAGTCAAAATACTAGCCGAGGTCAGGGACACAGAATCAGACACAAAGATGAGGGAAAGCCAAAAGTTAAAGATACCAAATATCAGGGAAGTCAAAACAAAGTCAAAGTCAAATACCAGAAAATCAAGATAAGGAACACACTCTCAGATAACCATAGGCATGAAACCATGACAGGGAAATGAGTAAGAGGAGTATTGGGTTTAAATACCCCTCCTGTGGATCCGGTTGGCTGTAACCAGCCTTGACCCCAAAGGCAATTACCAGGTTTCCATGTGCATGATTGCTGCTCAGCACAAACCCTCCTGTGGATTTGATTGGCTATGACTGGCCTTTGACCCCAAAACTAATTACCAGGTTTCGATGTGCATGATTGCTGTTCGGCACAACTTTTCCTGTCAGGACAGTAAATGCAGATGAATACGTGACATTAGCCCCCACCTGAAGACTGCCCTCCGGGTGGGCAGGACCAGGTTTGAGAGGAAACTTGGCGTAAAAAGAACAAATTTTACGGCCAGCATGGATATCAGAAGCTGAAACCTAAAAACGGTCAGCAGGCCCATACCCCTTCCAATCAACCAAATACTGTAAGGAACCATGAGAAAACCTGGAATCGATGATTGAGGAGACTTCGTACTCCTCCTGTCCTGAAACAACCAAAGGAGAAGGGAGAACAATCGGACTTGTGTAACGTTTGCAAACAAGTGGTTCGAGCAAGGACACATGAATAGTATTAGGTATACGTAAGGACACTGGAAGGGCCAGACAATAAGAAACTGGGTAGATTCTCCCAACCACACTAAAAGGACCAAGGAACCTTGGAGCAATCTTCATGCTGGGAACCTTCAACCTGATGTTGCGTGAGAATAACCAAACCCGATCACCCACCTGGTAAACTGGATTGGCACTCTGCTGTTTATCCGCATGAAACTTAAAGCGAGCAGCCACAGTTTCAAAAGCAGAGTGAACCTTAGACCAGGTATCACGAATAGAGGTAAGATGATCATCCAGAGTAGGGATAGCCGTATCAGAAAACAAAACAGCAGGATGACGACCCGTATTGACAAAAAATTGACTATGCCCAGATGTGTCATGGGTAGTGTTATTCCTTGCAAATTCGGCCCAGGGCAATAATTCAGCCCAGTTGGACTGTGTACTATTCACGAAGCAATGTAAATACAGGTCAAGTGATTGGTTAGCTCTTTCAGCCGTACCATTAGTTTGGGGATGGTAAGCAGAAGAAAATGACAATTCAATGCCCAACTGTTTATTGAATGCCCTCCAGAACCGTGACACAAATTAGGAAACCCTGTCAGACACAATATTTTGAGGAATACCATGTAGCCTGACAATATCGCGTCTAAATATGTGCACCAGGTCCTGAGACGATGGCAATTTTTTAAGTGGAGTAAAGTGTGCCATTTTGGAAAAATGATGAACTACCATGAGGATGGTAGTATACCCATTGGAACTAGGCAGTTCAACAATGAAATCCATCAATAAATGAGACCATGGGATACTGGGTATAGGAAGTGGCTGTAACAATCCACACGGAAGTTTATGGGGAACCTTTGAAACTGCACAGACAGAGCAGGCTTCTACATAATCTTTATTATCCCTCCTGAGTGATTCCCACCAAAATGACCTGGAAATGGCGGATACAGTATCATTAATAAACACAAAAAGAATTCAGCGCTAGTGATCACAAAATTAGTCAATGTAGGCAGCAACCCAAATGAAGAAAAACCCCTCAAGTCCTTCAGTGGATAAATACAGATGGAGAAAAAGATATGAAAGGGCTGCGCCAAATGAGGGTAGATAGTCCAGTAAAATATTGCTAGGGTGCCAGTTGATGGTCTGGGATACTTGATAGAGTTCCTCTGTGGAGGTGGATGCGTCTAGTGTTGACCATTCCGTATATAAAAATACAAGAGAGGTAGAGGCGACTAATGGTATAGTATGTAAAGTTCAGGGTGTGATAGGTAACAAAAGTAGAGAACTCACATTCAAGAGAGCTATGGCCAGCTCTGGGGTGGATTGCGTACAGCGGTATAATCCCCGCTTATGGGATATGTAGGGAGGGGGTCTCCGTCAACACCGTCTGGTAGTCCAGAACTCAGAAAAGAAAGATAGAAAGCAACAATAGTGCTCTCAATTTTGATGTGGTTCAATGTGCAAATAAGGAGAGAAAGGTAAATAACTCACATTTGAGGGAGCTATGGCCAGCTCTGGTGTGGATAGCGTACAGCGGTATAATCCCTGCTTATAGGATATGTAGCGGAGATACGTCCGTCAGCACCGTCTGGTGGTCCAAGGCTCCAATATAGAAGAATAAAAAGCAACGATAGTGCTCTCAATTGTGATAGGTTAAGAGAGTAATAAAGAAAAGAAAATAATACTCACAAAGGTAGAGCAGAGGTACTGCTCTATGGATAGGCGCTGGTGGTATGATCCCCACCTAGGATTTCTTGGAGTACTGAAACTTTAAAATTGCCAGTGGAAGTAAAAGTAAACCAGGAAAGGTTAAAATGCCAGGAATAAGTAAAAAAAAAAAAGTTTAAAGTGCATAGAGAGTGCAATAAAAAGAGGATTGGTACAATAAAGTAGCCAAAAAACTTTTATTGATCTAAAATACACAGTAAAATACAGGATTTAATAACCATAAACGCGTTTCACCATAAGTGGCTTCTTCAGAATGGGATAAAAGTAATAACCTGGCAGGGGGTGTTTAAATAGGGCTGTGGTAATTAAAAAGTTGCGCCCAAACTGTGTTTGGCCAATCAGAAACAGTTTTTAGAATGACTTATAAAAGTTTGATTTAAGATGTTTGGGGGTGATAGTATAAGGGTGAAGGGTCCTTATAAATTCTTAATATGTTAAAACGAGGGTGGGAACGTAGATTTAGAGAGTTAATAGTGCGCATCACGTGACGCGCGATGTGTCCGTCCATGTGGTATACGGGGTGTGACTAAAGAGGCAGAGCTGACTGATCGCTTCATGCGATCAGTCAGTGTAGCGGTACTTACCCTTCCGGGTGCCGGCCGGGATCCTCTATTCAAGCCGCGAGCGGCTCAGGTTATATTTAAGAAATTAGATAAAATTAAACAGATCAAAATCAACATTTAAGCCAGATGGGGTAAGAGTTTTTAAATTAAAAACCCATTCCATCTCAGCTTTACCAAGTATATTCTTAATGTTACCACCTCTCCATGGTATTATACATTTTTTTATGCCGATGCATTTAAGGAGTCTTGTGTCATTATTATGTGTACAAAAGTGTTTGGAGACTGAGTGATTAAGGTAGCCTTTTTTGATATTTCTACAGTGTTCACTCAGTCTTACTTTAAGACTTCTTGTGGTCATACCTACATACTAGAGACCACAGGGGCACTCCAGCAAGTAGATTACATTTTTGGTGTCGCAACTGATAAAATCTTTAATTTTATAGGTTTTGTTAGTAATATTAGATTTAAAACTAGTGGTTTTGGAAGGGATAGAGGGGTCTGTGTTTTTGCATACAATGCATCTTTTACATTTATAAAAGCCACTGGCATTGGGCATAAAATAATTAAAAGTGGGTTTGGATTATTTCGTAAAATTGGTGGTCAGAATGGATTTGAAGTTTAGGGCACCTCTAAAGACAACATTAGGTTTGTCAGGTATAATATTTTTAAGTATTTCGTCTTCTTTTAAGAGGTGCCAATTTTTGATAATTTTTTTAACATGGCCACTTTTGTTGTTAAAATTGAAGATTACAGGAAGAGGCATGGGGTTAGTGGTGGGTTGAGTTTTGTAGGTTAGGAGGTCTGATCTATCTTTTTTTGGTGATTTATAGTGGTGTTGAGGCGGGTTGGTGAGTAGTTTTTCTCAATAAATTTATCTTTTAAATAATTGCTTGTGTGTTAAAATCTTCTATTTGGGAGCAATTACTTCTGAGTCTAAGGAATTGGCTTTGAGGGGCACTTTCCAACCAGGGTTTATAATGGCAACTAGATCTTTCGATAGCTGTGTTGACGCAGACTTTTTAAAAAAAAAATGTTTTGGTGTGGATGGTATTGTCTGTAATAAAGATGTTGAGGTCTAAGAAGTTGATAGATTCCTTACTTGTTTCGTGGGTTAGGGTAATGCTTCTATTGTTAATGTTGAGGTGATGGATAAAAGAGTTAAAAAGAGCTTCTGTGCCATCCCAGATAAAAAACAAATTGTCTATATATCTAAAATATGTTACAAGGTTCGTACACCAGGCATGCCTTCCCCATATGGACATGGATTCCCAGTCGGCCATAAAGAGGTTGGCGTAGCTTGGCGCGAACCTTGTACCCATCGCATTGCCTAGTTTTTGTAGGTAAAAAGAATCAAAAAAACAAAAATGGTTGTTAGTTAAAATAATATTAATACCTTCTAAGATAAAATCTATTTGAGCAGGGGGGATTCTGTTTTCTTTAGTTAAAATTTCTCTGATTGCCTGGCATCCTATATGGTGGGATATCATCGTGTACAGGGATTGGACATCACAAGTAGCTAAAATGTAATTAGTTTGCCATTTGAATTTGTCTAAAAAAAACGTAATAATGACATAGAGTCTTTTAAGTAAGAGCGCATTAATTTGACAGATGGTTGGAGGAGTATGTCAATGAATTCTGACAGATTACAGAGTAAGGAGTTAATCCCTGACACAATAGGTCTACCAGGGGGGTTATTAATATTTGTATGTATCTTGGGTAAAAATATATGACAGGGAGTTTAGGGTATTTTATGCTAAGATAATTGAATTCGTGTTTGGTTCGGATGCCAGAGTCTAAGCCTTTTTGTAAAAAAGTGGATAGGGTGATTTGGATAGTAGGGGTGGGATCAGAGGGTAATTTGTTATATGTTTTGGTATCGTGTAGTTGTCTATGTGCCTCATCTATGTACATCTTGCTAGATAGGATTACAATCCCACCTCCTTTATCTGCCGGCTTTTTGACAATATCTTTATCTTCTTGCAGTTGTTTTAGTGTGTTACGCTCGGCATGGGTGAGATTGTGTGAGTCTTATTTGTTATTTAATTTTTTCAAAATCTTTTAGCACAAGTTTTTCGAACATGATAAGGTGTGTGGATTTACAGTAAGAAGGATACAATTTGGATTTTTCTTTCAAATGAGTGTTGATGATATTTGTGTTGGTACTAGACGTGGGGGTGGAGAATTAGTTGTGTTGGATGGTTTATGGTTAAAAAATCTTTTTAGGGTGGCTTTGCGAACAAATTTGTTGATGTCTAAAAAGGCTTCAAAAGATTTAAGGGTTAGTGGGTGCAAATTTCATACCTTTGTTAAGGACGGATATTTGGGTAGCGGAAAGGATTTTGTTGGATAGATTAAAAATACCATTGTAGGAAGTATTTGAAGAATTTACTGTCTGTCTAGTCTTTCTCTTTTGTTCTCTTCCGCTGCTGCGTTTGCCTCTGGGCTTAAAATTATTTTTTTTGTTCGTGGAGGGTAAGGTGTATTGGATATTAAATTTGGGTGGGTGCGAATCAGTATAATTAATACCTGGATGCCCAGTGGTCACATTGTCATGGAATACCTTTAGCACCTCTTCCCTGTCAGGCAATGCAATAAACAATTTATCTTGATTTTTGTTGCAAGGTGCCTGGGGCTGAGCCGCCATGATAGCACAGAGCAAAGGGGATGATAAAGAAAGAACAGTGGACTCAATAATACACTCAGGAGAACTAATAGGGGATGTCTCTTGTTCTAGTTCCGATTCAACGTCAAATTGCCTAAACAAGGCATCAGCTTGAACATTCTTAGAACCAGGTCTGTAGTTGATAATAAAGTTAAGGCGACACAAAAATAATGACCATCTAGCTTGTCTAGAAGACTGTTGTTTGGCATTTCCAATATATGCCAGGTTCTTATGATCAGTAATAATCAGAATGAGATCCTTGGAACCCTCCAAAAGATGTCGCCATTCCTTAAGCGCTAGTATGATGGCTAACAGTTCTCTATTACCAATGTCATAGTTACACTCGGCAGGAGACAACTTTCTGGAGAAGTAACCACAAGGATGCAAAGGGGAATCCTGACTCTCTCTCTGAGAAAGAACAGCTCTGACCCCAGTCTCGGAGGCATCAACTTCAAGTAGGAAAGATTTACTAGTGTCAGCATCATGTCAGCAGATGCAAACATTTGTTTAAGAAGCTCAAAGGCCTCTTTAGGCCATATAGTACTATTAGCCCCCTTGCATGTCATATTGGTGATGGGGGCTATTACCGAAGAGAAACCTTTGATGAATCTCCTGTAATAGTTAGAGAAACCAATAAACCTCTGTATGGTTTTCAACCCACTGGGTAATGGCCATTGTAGAACGGCCTCTAGTTTGCGAGGATCCATTTGGAAACCAGTGGCAGAAATGTTATACCCCAAAAACTGAACTTCATGTTGATCAAATACGCATTTCTCAAGTTTACAATAAAGCCAATTTTTAAGAAAAGTTCGTAAAACTTGTTTGACATAATCATTTTGAGTTTGGATGTTGGGGGAATAAATAAGGATATCATCCAGGTATGCAAGCACAAAAGAGTAAATATAGCCTGAGTACATCATTAATGAAGTCTTGAAATATGGCCGGAGCATTACATAAATCCTAGTGTTAAATGCCATCTTCCATTCATGATCCTCCCTAATTCTTACCAAATTGTACAAACTCCTAAGGTCAAGCTTAGTGAAGATCTTAGCACCCTGGAGCGTATCAAACAATTCGGATATAAGGGGAATGGGATTGGCATTTTTGATAGTAATCTTGTTTAATGCCCTGTAGTCTATGCAGGGTCGTAATTCTCCATCTTTCTTAGCTACAAAAAAGAACCCTGCCTGCACCAGCAGACAAGAATGATTTACATATATGGCTTTACTTAAAGATTTCTTGATGTACTCATCCATGATTTTATTTCTTGTGGGGATAAGGCATATACCGCTCATTTAGGAGGCATAGCCACAGGCAACAGATCAATGGAACAATCATAAGATCTGTGTGGAGGAAAAGCATTAGTCTGGCTTTTACTAAACCTCCCAATACCTTTTCAGGAGTTGGAGACATAGCAGCGGGTAAAGCAACGATGCCCACTTTTTTAGAAATGGGTGACATGAAGCTTTCCTGACAGTCTCTACTCCGTTCCACTATTTCCCCTCTAGTCCAATCAATATGAGGGTTATGCTTGATGAGCCAAGGGGACCCTAATACAATGGGATAAGAAGGGGAAGTGATTATTTGGAAAGTAATGTCTTTATTATCCAAAGCTCCTATCTCATGGGTAATAAGAGGTTGAGATAGGGGTCTTCCATCAATAGCCTCAACCGCTAGAGGTGATGATCTCTCCTTGACTGGTATAGTGTGTTTTTTTAACAAAATACAAATCAATAAAGTTACCAGCCGCACCTGAGTCAACCAGGGCTTTGCAAAAGGCGGAAATGTCAAGGAGAAATCTGCTTTGGGAAGTACTAGAGGACGTATCCATTACACCTAAGACCTGTCCCGTTAAGGTTCTTAGGTGTGGAAGTATTCCGGATGTATAGGACAAGCATCTGTCATGTGCCCTTTATTGCCACAATATAAGCACAAACCCTTTCTTCTCCTATACTGTTTCTCTGCCTCAGACAGTCCTGTAACCCCTAACTTCTTAGGTTCGGGTTCAGACAGCATCAAGAGGTTAGGGACAACAGGTTTGGAGAATCGAGGGGCTAGTGACATAGTCAAATGTCTAGTTCTATTTCTAGTAATTTTCCTGGTCCTGAGTCTCTTATCGATCTTCATCACATAGGTAATAAAGTAATATAACACTCTTTGGCAGCAATTTCATCAAGTATAACTTCGGATAATCCATTTTTTAAAGCAGTGATTAATCCGTTGTTAGTCCAGTCTACCTCAGATGCCAAGGTACGAAATTCTATGGCATAATCCGAGATAGAACGGTTCCCTTGTTTGATATGCATTAGGGCAGTGGAGGCGTCTTCCTCTCTACCTAATGGTTCAAACGTAAGTTTGAATTCCACTAGGAATTCCTGGTAACAATGAGTGATACTCCTATTACTTTACCACAATGGATTAGCCCAGGTTAAGGCCTTACCTTTAAGTTGGTTCATCAGATACCCAATCTTAGCTCTATCTGAAAGAAATTAACCAGGTGAGGCCTCAAACTGGTACTCAATCTGATTGAGGAATCCCCTACATTACTGGATATTACCAGAAAAATGCAGGGGAGGAGATAAGGAGATCATAGGTGCCATATATACTATAGGTGGAGGTACATTAGGCAGTGGTGACATAATTGGAGAAGCCTCAGGTTGTAAATGAGCTGTCCTAGTAAGGAGCGTGCTAAAAGCCTAAGCAAATTGATCCATACGGTGATCATTCTCCTCTAGCTTTCTCTCACAAGCTGCTATGTGCTGACACAATTCTGCAGGATCTATGACCATGTCGTAATGTCAGAATTTCAAGTTGATCCAGCACGCAGTACTGTGTCACACCTAGGACTAAGGATAACGTATAACCGGACCTTAGAATGGCCGTCCTTAACGTCTTCAAGAATAGTCAAAATACTAGCCGAGGTCAGGGACACAGAATCAGACACAAAGATGAGGGAAAGCCGAAAGTCAAGGATACCAGATTTCAGGGAAGTCAAAACAAAGCCAAAGTCAAATACCAGAAAATCAAGATCAGGAATGCACTCTCGGATAACCATAGGCATGAAACCACGACAGACCAATGAGTAAGAGGAGAATTGGGTTTAAATACCCCTTCTGTGGATCCGACTGGCTGTGACCGACCTTTGACCCCCAAAGGCAATTACCAGGTTTCCATGTGCATGATTGCTGCTCAGCACAAACCCTCCTGTGGATTTGATTGGCCATGATTGGCCTTTGACCACAAAAGTAATTACCAGGTTTCCATGTGCATGATTGCTGCTCGGCACAACTTTTCCTGTCAGGACGGTAATGTTGTTCTGCACAACTTTTCCTGTCAGGTCAGTAAATGCCATTAACCACATTTTTATGTGTGGATAAATATGTGACACCCGTTGGGTGCTGCTGTCTTTTAAGACAAAGACCAGGCCCCTGTAATGTCGGCAGGCTGGGAGAAAGTGTCAGCCTGTCACTTCCTCCCAGCATCTTGCAGGGAGACAGCACAGGAGGAGGCAGCCGCAGCATTAGGGAAGAGGAGCACAAAGAGCTCCAGACCCCATACTCCCACCAGCAGCAGGACTCCGCCACCCTTCTGGCACATAAGGTAAGCTGACAGGAGGGTGGCTGGAGATTTGTTTTAATAAAATCACTTGTATGTATGTGTATGTGTATGAGTGTGTGTATGAGTGTGTAAGTATAAGTGTATGTGTAAGAGGTTTGTATAAGTGTGATTATGAGTGTGTATATGAGTGTGTGTGTGAGTGAGTATAAGTGTGTGTGTGTCATGGTGTTTGTGAGTGTGTGTGTGTCAGGGTGTGAATCTGTGTGTGTGTGTATATATCTATCTATCTATCTATCTCCATCTATCTATCTATCTATCTATCTATCTATATATATATATATATATATATATATATATATATATATGTCCATGTGCTTCTGTGTCTGTGCATGCATCTGTGTATGTGCATTTGTGTGTCAGGGTGTGTGTTTTATGTCAGTGTGTGTATCTGTGTCATGGTGTGGACATGTATCAATGTTTGTGTGTGTCAGGGTGCATGTGTGTATATGTTGTGTGTATCTATATGTGTGTGTATGTGTCAGTGTCTTTATCAATTTGTGTGTATGTGTCGGAGTACTTATATGCATATGTGTGTTAATGAGCATGAATATCTGTGTAAGTTTTTATGTGGTAGTGTATGTGCATACATCCAAGCAGTCAAACACCAGTACAACATGCAAGCGCAATCCTGCAATCTACCACAAATATTACATACAAACACATTCCTGCATTCAAACTCAAAAAAAATATATACATACACACCCCTTCACTCAAACACAAATACTTCACAAATACTTCGCAGAAATGTACATCCGCATTTAAAAGCTAACATTACATTCAGACACACCCATGCAATCAAACGCATACAAATACACCCATGTATTAAAACACAATAACTATATACGAGCACCCCTTCAAGCACCAACACTCTACAATACACAGTAAATGCGGCAGCGCTGTACAGATATACAACCTAGAAATTTTGACTTGGAGTGCCTTGGAAAAATACTGAAATATTAAGGGCGCCTTGAACCTCAAATGTTTGGGAACCACTGGTCTACACAGATGCACGTGCGTAAAATATAAACCAAAAAATATGTATAACACAATTTGTGGAAGTAGGATTGGATTAATATTTGAGAAACATTTGAGTAACACAGTCATAACTATTGTGTTAAAATAGGTTTGTAAAAATAAAATAAAAATAAAGATATAAACAGTGCAAAATGGTCCTATTGATGTTTTTTTCATTTTTTTTTATTTTTTTAATAAAGCCGCTACCAGTGCTGGATAAAATAATTATATTAATTATTCTGCAAGCAGTACAGTGGATTGGCAAAACATATACATTAATTAATAGCAAAGCCCATGTAAACGGCCATAAGAGGTAATACAAGCTATATCCAAAAGCTTACAGTCTCATGAATATTTAAAAGTGGCTGTCTAGAGCAAGATTGGCATAGTTGAATGGTAAGTTGAAGAATAATCAGAAGGGAAGATAGATATAGGATATACACTTGTCAGTCTACATACAATAGTACAAATTACATAACACTGATTATATCATTACAATGGCACATGTAAAAGGGTGGGATATACTAGGCAGCAAATGAGCAGTCAGTTCTTGAATGTTATGTGTTGGAAGCAGGAAAAACAGGCAAGTGAAAAGATCTGAGTAGCTTTGACAAGGGCCAAATAGTAATGACTCAATGAGTTGATCACAGCATCTCCAAAAGGATAAGTATTGTGGGGTGTTCCCAGTATGCAGTGGTTAGTGCCTACTGTGGCAGAAATGCCTCTGCCACATGTTCTTGGAGGGGCCAGCTTGTCAGCTTCCTGCTTCATGACTATGGCCCCCTGCAATAGACCTGGCTAAAATATTTTAAAATGTCTCTGTTCGTACAATTGGGATTATATGTATAAATAGGGGCATTCATGTATAAATAGGGGCATACATTCTCGGGATGAAAATATAATTTTGCCTCTTTATAAATCGCTGGTAAGACCACACCTTGAATATGCTGTGCAATTTTGGGCACCTGTTCTAAAGAAAGATATCATGGCACTAGAAAAAGCGCAGAGACGAGCTACAAAATTGATAAAAGGAATGGAGCATTTTAGTTACGAAGAAAGGTAAAAAATGTAAATCTCTTTAGTTTGGAAAAACGTCGCCTGAGAGGGGATATGATAACATTATACAAATGTATTCGGGGCCAGTACAAAGTTCAATAGGAAAAAATTACAATATCGCAGTGAGCAATGCCAATATAAATCGATACTCTAACACCTTAGTGAGTTTTCCCTTAAAACCTGACAACACACAAAGTAATACATACAGTATAAAGCGGAGTTTCTTTCCTTTTCATTAAAATAATGACTAGACTAATATTATCTATAGATAACATAAAAACAGACACAATATAGTGCAATATAGCCTATACACAATTTTGAAGTGCAATAGTGGGTAGAAAATCACTCACAAGCGCAGAGCCATAAAGATCGGCTCAGATTTCCAGCCTTGTGGGATCTAAAGGTGCCCATTCCCTTCTTTGTGCTGGTTGATGGTCTTTATGGACCACTATCTGGGAATCTATTCATAAACAGGGCTATACATAGGACACAAGGTCACAAATTTAGGCTGGAAGAAAGGAGATTTCATCTAAGTCAAAGAAAAGTTTTTTTTACAGTAAGAACAATAAGGACATGGAATTCTCTGCCTGAAAAGGTGGTTTTATCGGAGTCCATACAGATGTTTAAACTGCAATTGGATAAATATTTGCAAAAACATAACATACAGGGATATAATTTCTAATTAGTGGGGTAATAGCTGCTTGATCCAAGAAGACATCTGACTGCTATTTTGGGGTAGAGAAGGAATTTTTTCCATGTTTTTTGCAAAATTGGAAGCGCTTCAGACTAGGTTTTTTTGCCTTCTTTTGGATCAACAGCAAAATCATATGTGAGGAAGGCTGAACTTGATGGACGCAAGTCTCTTTTCAGCTATGTAACTATGTAACTATGTAACTATATATGGTTCGGTTTCCGAACAGCCGAACGAAGCAGAGACCACCCGGGAGCTTGTTAGGCCTAATTGACAGTTTGTAACACTTTTCACCGCAGTGTTCTAAGTGTTCATCTGGGTGGTCACTGTTCGCATGAACGACCATGAGGTGGTGGCCATCTTGTTCCCGCGAACGCAGGCAGCAGTTTTTGGTTTTCAAGTTCATGGAACTGTTTCGGACACTGAAACTGCCGAACACCACTGGAAAACATTCCCACGAAAAAGATGAACAAGTTCCAAGGTAAGAACATTGACTATGTTCGGTAGTTTGCTCACTTTTTAAACTACCGAAATAGATCGACCGTAAGCACTGATTCTCTGGAATTGTTTTGGGCATGGAACCATGCATACAGTCGGTCAAATTATGACTTCCAGAAAAACCTGAGAGCCAATGTAATTGTGTGTATGTTTTTACTGTAGTCTACTCTCAGGTCCAGGGGGGAGTGCCCCTTGCATGGGGACCTGCATATAAGGCCAGTTGTGGCTGCCAATAAACGAGTTCCAGTTTACCCTCAACACAGAGCCTCGTCTCGTGCTTGTAGGGGACAGCTATACCAGCTATAATCCCTGCTTTGGGGATTGTTCTTTGGATTGCTAAAATCACCAGCTCTTGTAAGAGCTACACTGCTATACCTGCTATACTATATTGGAAGAGAGGTCTTCTAACTGGGAGCTGGATCCAGGAGTTTGATCCAGGGTGAGAAGAGATGGCGAGACCCCAGCCAAGCTGCGGTGGCTAAGGTGCTTATGGTGTCCGGTACGGTGCTTATGGTACTCGGCGACAGCTAGGAAGCAGAGATTGGTGGTGGCACCCAGTCAATGTGCCAGGTGGTCCGTCACACCTACCAAAAGTGGTGCAAGGAAGGACTGCGTCAAAGTCATGGGTGTCCACGGCTCATTGATGCACCTGGGGAGCGAAGGCTAACCTATCTGGTCCAATCACAGAGAAGAACTACTAAAACATGTTTGTGAATAATTCCATATTATTTAACAAATAATGTTTTACTAGTAACCCTGTGACATTGTCTAATGATATTGCAAATGAGCACAAAAAAGCCACAAAAAATTGACTTTGTGGAAGTGGACACTTTTTCTACATGAGGTGTAAATACAAACTGGCAGTAGAAAATTTTACTGGTAGTGTTACCATCATCAAAGTCATTCTACTAAAGAAATATACTACTTGTGGCGGTATACCCTCTTGAAGATGGTTTTTTACCGCCTGTGTTTGCCCCTTACTAGTTGTAATAGCTCCAGAGTATTGCTGAATGGGGTAACCGCTGTATCACCCAAACACGAGCCGAGGCTTAGTAAAGAGTACAGAAGAACTGTTTATTCCCAGCCAAATGGCTCACATTTATACAAAATCTGGTACAGTAGACACTCCCCAAAACACTCCCACAATGTAACCACAAAATGCATTGTCATCGTGACTCAACAATAAATGTACAAATATGAAATACCATAAAAATGCATATTTCCCACATAGGAACCCCTTTAGTCTCTGAATCCCCGGATAGCCTGGATCTGAGCACCCAACATATACAAAAAGTGCTCAGATCCCATGAACACAGCCAAAATACCACCACGGCAAAGTTCTGACCGACCGCACATGAGGCTCCTGCCCAAAACAGTTCCGGGGATTCAGTAGTAGCGGCCAGTCAACTTCGGGAGTTTCATGCGAACTAAATACAGAACACACACTCTGACTGATTGGTAGCATTTGTTTGTATGATTCATATGAACAAACGTATCGAACTGCGCTCTCCGTACATCTGTGGGTAAGAAGCAGGCGTTTGTTAAAGTTCAGCGGTGTTGGGGAGTTTCAGTGTTTGATTTTAGTTCCACGCAATCAACGCCCAAACACCGCTGCCTGCATTCTTTTTTTTTTTTTTATTCTTTATTTATTCCAGTGCAAGACATCATAAGCAATACATGTACAGTAATACAGAAAACGTAAACAGCAAACGAGTATACCGAGACCATTACATGTAATAACAGCAAGAGGAGTGAACTCGCGTGAACTTCCAGGTCTCCCTGTCAGGTACCACTATAAGCATGCCTATCTCCCGCACACCACGTATGTCAGAAACTCCATAGGAGCTTGGATGTTCCACCTGGTATTTTTCAGTAGTATATAAAAACAATAATCAAATAACCGATGAATAAGCACGGCCGCACCTCCATCGCGAAATTGAAGAAAAGAGCAGCTCGACTGAGTTTAGCACATCAGCGTACTGCCTTTCCTATAACATTAGTGTCCCACAAAAAACAGTTCCATTGTGTGAGGCTTAGCCGTAAAAAATAAAAACTAAGAGGTAGGAGAAGAGAGAAAGAGGAGAGGTAGTGCCCCGAGAAGTCGAGGCCTTAGAGAAAAGGATAAAAAGAGGGGGGAAGGGGGGGTATCCGAGGCGTGAAGCCCCGCAAAGAAGCCTCATGGGGGGCACAATGCCCGCGCACCACTATCTCATACAGGGGTGAGTAATTCTTCACCCCTTAGGTCGCATCGAGGCCGCCCTGAGCACCGCCTAACGCAGAGGTCCCCTAGTGACGTCTGGTTGCCTCAAACAGTCCCGTCCGTCTTAATCGCTTACAGTGCTATCTATCCAGGGGCGCCAAATTTTTTCAAATTTCTCCGTGGACCCTCTTACCTGAGCCGTCAATTTATCCATCAGAAAGGTGTCCTTTATCTTTTGTACCACCTTCGCTATTGTAGGGCCCTCCCCCTGTAGCCATACCTGCGCCAGCGCTCTCCTGGCCAACAAATTTATCTTTTGGATAAGGGCCTGTTCCATTTTCGTCCAACCATCCATGGATCTGGATAGTAGAAACACCCATGGGTCTAGCCTCACCTCCCTACCTAAAATTTCCCTCTGCAAGGAAGCTACTCTTTTCCAATAACCCTGTGCCTCCGGGCACTCCCACCACATGTGGATATACGTGCCTTTTTGGCCGGAACCTCTCCAGCAGAGGTCCATTGGGTTTTTACCCATCCGGTGTAGCGTCACCGGGGTGGTGTACCACCTGAATAATGTATTATAGGATTGTTCCTGCAGCGAAACGCACACTGAAGACTTTGCCGCGGCCTCCCATAGCTCTTGCCATTCTATTCCTTCCAATACCTCGTTGAGATCTGCCTCCCACCTATTTGTGTATGTGATGTCGCCCCATTCTAGTGTGCGTGTGCTCAAGTGGGAATACAAGCATGAGATCAGGCCATTAGGGAATTGTTCTCTCTTTGACATTTTTTCGAAGAACGTTAATTGCGTTGTTGCGGCCGCCATGATCCTGGGACACCGGGCAAAATCTCTGAGCTGTAAGTACCGGAAGTAATCGAAGGGACGCAAAGGAGCCCTGCTCTGCAGCGTATCGAATGTGATGAAAGTGCTGTTTTCAAAAAGGTCGCACAGTCGGTGCAATCCCGAGTTTTCTATACCCTTGAAATCTCGGGGGCACATGCCCGGTAGGAACGCTTTATTTCGTAAAAATGGGGTCATGGGTGACGGTACAGAAGCCAGGCTATATTTAAGTGCTGCAGCGTCCCAAACCTTGAGGGAGGTATTAATTGCTGTGCATTCCACTCGAACTATTGGTCTATGTTCCTTAGGAATCCACATAAGGAATTGTGGCATATCTGGGCCCATCATAGTGGATTCCAGATCCACCCACCCCCTCTCCCCTGGGGGGGAGTGCCACAGTGCGATCTGCGTCAATTGCGCCGCCACATAATAAAAATACAGGTTTGGGAGGCCAAGGCCTCCTCTATCCTTTGCCGTATACAGGACGTTACGGGAAATCCTTTGTCTTTTATTCTGCCAGATAAACCTTCCTATAGCCTGTTGAAGCGGACCTAAAGCGGATTTACTCAAGTGGACCGGAAGAGCCTGGAACAAAAAAAGTATCCTAGGCAGCACATTCATTTTCACTGAATGCAATCTTCCGATCCACGAGATCGGCTTGTCTACCCATTTCTCCATGTCAGTCATCAACTGTCTAATCAATGGGACATAGTTTTGCCGATGGAGCTGAGAGGGGTCCGCTGTCAACCAAATGCCCAGGTACTTAATCTGATCCTTCTCTATCCGCAGGCGATAGGTCCTCCCTATATACGCCGCGTCTTCGTCCGTCATACCTAAGGGGATCGCGCTTGATTTATGCAGGTTAACTTTATATCCCGCCACCTCTCCGTATGCCGTCAGAATCCTAGTCAGTGCCTCCATGGAGGCCTCCGGGTCCGTTAACGTCAACAAGACGTCATCTGCAAAACCAGAGACAACATATTTCTCATCTCCTACCGAGATGCCCTTAACATCAGGTGCTTCTCGTATGGCTTGCATGAGGGGTTCCAGCGAAAGTACGAATAGCAACGGTGAAAGAGGGCAGCCTTGCCTCGTACCATTGCTCAGGTGGAACGGCTCGACTCGCGCTCCCGAAATTTGAATCTGTGCCCTAACGTTGGAATACATAGCTTGAACAGTTGTAATAAACGGGGCCGGCACGCCAAAGTGTCGTAACACCTCAAATAAATAAGGCCATTTCACTCTATCGAATGCCTTTTCGTACTGACAACATCAGTGTCTGGGTGCCCCTTGTAACCTGCCTCCCTATAAGGTCTATATTGCGCCTCGTGTTCTCGAATAGTTGTCTCCCAGGCACAAAGCCCACCTGGTCCGGGTGAATCATACCTGTAAGGAGTGGGTTCAATCTGCCTGCAAGCACTTTTGCTAGAATTTTAGAGTCATGGTTGATCAAAGAAATAGGGCGAAAGTTCTCTGGGACCGAGTCATCCCTTCCAGGTTTGGGCAACAGAACAATGTTCGCTAAGGACATATCCCTATCAGGCGTCCCCCCATCCAGCAACTCGTTAAACCAGGGTTCCATGTGAGATAAAAGTTCTTCCCGGAAGGTTTTATAGTAGCTCCCGGAAAAGCTGTCAGGTCCAGGTGCTTTGTTGCTTTTCAAGGCGGAAATTGCCGCGTCTATCTCCTCTCCTGTGATAGGGCTTCCCAGAGCAATCGAAACCGCTGCCTCCAGTTTAGGGAGTTGTAATCGAGATAGGAATTTCCGAATCCCTTCTAGTTCCTGGCCTGCGTCTATGGCATCTTTTGAAGAGTGGTTGTAAAGTTTTGCGTAATAATCTGAGAACACCGTGGCTATGTCTGTGGGGTTCGTCTGGTACATACCCGACGCATTCTTGATCCTCGTAATATGTGTGCTCCTTTGCCGCGGGACGAAGGGACCTAGCTAACAAGGTATCCATCTTGTTCGCCTTTTTGTAGAAGGTACGTTTGGTCCATATAATAGCCCTTGCAGTATCATCCAGGAGCGTTTCTCTAATCGAGTTCCGTATGTTCTGCAGTGATGTCAAATTGGCAGGTGTAGGGTCCGATTTATGTCTGCTTTCCGCCGTTCTTAATGCTTCCAGTAATGCGGACAATAATTGAGATTTACATCGCTTCTTCAGCATCGCTTCTCTGATCATTACACCCCTAATGACAGTCTTATGGGCTGCCCACACTGTTGCCTTCGTGACACCTGACTCCGCTTCCCTTTCAAAATAGTCCCTGAGTTCCGAACGAATGGTCTCTACTATAGCTGGGTCTTGGAGTAGAGACGTATTCAACCTCCACGACCAAGGGGACGCCGCGCTCAGCCTGTCTAGGGTAAGGGAGACATCCGCGTGATCCGACCAGGTTATGGACCCCACCCTGGATTCCGATACCCTGGGAACAGTTAGGGAGTTCACAAGAAATAGGTATATCCTTGAATACGTGTCATGCGGTGGCGAGTAAAATGTAAAGTAAGTATCGTCCGGGTGTTGTGCCCTCCATATATCCAGCAAACCCGTGTGTTGTATAAAAGTGTGTAACAATCTATCTTGCCCTCCCCGTTTGTGCGATCTGGGAGCTCCCCTACAGGGCCCTCTGTCCATCGCTGGGGACGGCGCCGCGTTAAAATCCCCCCCTACGATAATCATACCGTGTGGCAGCGAGTTGACTACATGGGTTATTTCTGTCCAGAATTCCCTGGACGGCTCGTTAGGAGCGTAAAGATTAAGGATATGTATAGCGTGAGAGTGTAAGGACCCTGATACTAAAACATAGCGGCCTCCCGGATCCGTACTGACCTTGCTAACCCTTATCGGGCATCTATGGTGAATAAGAATAGCTACCCCGTTCCTCTTGTTGAGTGCTCTGGCCTCAAACGAGGTCCGAAATATATGGTCTTTAAGGGCAAACTTAGCTAATTTTGGTAGGTGCGTCTCCTGCAGGAAGGCTATATCCGGATTCATGCGCTTCAGTTCCCGAAACATAAGACGTCGCTTTTTGGGAGCATTTAGGCCCTTAACATTAAGGGACATTAGTTTTACAGGCATGTCTCATCTTGTAGGATATCGCTATTGTGCAGCCTACCGACACGACCGTCTGTAGCCAAATTACTGAGGGCGCTCCCCGATACCCCCCCCAGAAGAGGCAAATGATGTGCAAGGGCAGAGGGGAGAGGGAGAAAAAAAAGCAGAAAGAAGAAGAAAAGAGAACAACATAACATTTTGTACAAAAGTTGCCTGGTCTTACCTAAAGCCAGGCGTATTTGGGGTAGATGTCCCATCACCCCCAGAACAAAGAAAAAGCTCTGGGATGCTAGGAACAGCCAATAAAGGCACTACTTGAGTGCCAACTGAAGTTAAGTAGAGTAAAAACACAATAGACCCTGCGTAACCCTTAATGGCAGAAAAGACGAACAAAACAAAACAAAAAAAAAAATGAATCAGGGTATCTAACATCTTATGATCCATTATACGCAACCAGAGGATACATATCTAATAAGGTGCTGAACGTAATAAAACTTTTTTATTTTAATTTTTTTATTTTTTTTTTCTTATTGTTTTCTTTTTTTTTTTTTTGCAAAGTATAACTCGTACATAATAACAAAGCAAGCCTAATATCAGGCACTAAAGAAATAATTATCCCGGTATTTAGAGATCGCTACAAAATAAATAAGTAAGTGAGTATTTAGGTAACTTGCAAGAGTAATCTCGGGCGGATGGCCGCTGGTGTGGAGGGGCGCCCCCCAAGTCCAGCCTATGTTCCCGAGCCGGGGATAGGATAGTCCAGGGGCAGGAAGGGGAATGCCACTCCACACCATACTACCGAGGGGGACCCCGTCACCATCTTACAGCTTCGGCCCAGACACCCCCCTCCCCCACCCATGTGAGGACAAGAGAGCGCGCCCCAGCTACCGGGACCCCCGCAGGGTCTAACCCTTAAAACTATCGATGACAGTTCCCCCTCTAACAGCGAGACCCCTATTGCCTCCCCGGCTCCCCTCCGTCCAGACCCCAACCTTGCAGACATAAATTAACGCAATACAAGAGCACGAAAAAGTATACAACAATATGCACAACATTTAGCAGAAAAGCATCCCACCCGCCTCCCTCCTTGCGGGCGTGGAGTCCAGTTAAACAGTAGCCAGGAGAAAAAAGGGGAGAGTAGTGTCGTCCATAAACAAGGGAGTTCCGTGGCCCACGTTGTAGGAGACAAATGGCCCCCAGTCCCGATCCTCACCGATCCCCGACACCCCGCCACCCAACAAGAGATACCAAAAATATAAAAATAAACGAGAAACCTTACCACCCTGGCCCGTGGTACGAAAAAGAGGAAAAATGGGGGGGGGCAAGCTTAAGCAATGATGGGGCGTTATGTCACAGCAGCCCTAACCCACCCAATAAGGGCCCGAGGCCTTCTCAGGGACCCCTACGGGAGCCAGAGGCCTTCTCAGGGACCCCTACGGGAGCACCCCAACCATTCCCCTACTGGGGGAGCCCCAAAGGAAAATAAGTTCCAGAACCCGCCGTCCCATCCGCATCCTATATACCCCCCTCTGGAGCGAAGAAAAAAACCCCGATCTCCTACCCGCCTACCACCTATGGATCCGGGTCGGCCCTCCACTCCGGATCTCACTCGCCTGCCGTGAACCATTCACGGGGGAGGGGATGCAGCTCATCCTCGGCTGGAGGAATCTCCGACAGCTCGATCGGGTCTCGGATTTCCAGGCTCCTCAAAAACGCCACCGGGTCTCCGTCCGCGTACAAGGTTTTGGTGCGGCCATCTTGGAACGCCATCAACCGGAAAGGAAAGCCCCAAGCGTATTTCACTCCGTGCTTCTGTAGGAGCCCCGTCACCGGGCACCACAACCTTCGATTTTGGAGTGTAGCCGGTGTCAGGTCCTGAAACAGGGTAAGTTCTTCCCCGCCATACTTGATTGGGCCCTCTCTGCTCTGCTTCAGAAGGGCTTCCTTCGTCCGGTAGAAGAGGAATTTGATAATCACGTCCCTCGGGCGGTTATCAGTCGCTCTCCTCGCCCTGAGAGCCCTGTGCGCTCTCTCTATATGCCACTGGTGATCCGGAATGTCTGGCAGCAAAGGCTGAAGGATCTTGGTGACCACTTCTAGCAGCGGACCCTCACCTTCCTGTTCGGGTAAACCCCGAAGCCTAATGTTGTTCCGCCGGGACCTGTTCCCCAGGTCATCCAGGGCAGACTCCGCCGCGGTCAATCTGGAGGACAGACGGTTAATCTGAGCCGTAGCGGCATTGTGGGCCACGGCCGTGGACTCCACACGCTGCTCGAGCACCGCTGTCCTCGCTCCCAAGGCCTGAATTTCGTCCTTGACCTCGTGCGTGTTTCTGGTAATTTCAGCAGCTAGATAGCTGCGAACCTCCGCCAGTTTCGCCAGGATTTGCGCAGTGTTAGCCTCCGACACTTCTGAGGCCGCCGCCACCGCTCCCGGGCTAGAAGGCCATCTTGGGTTTGAGATCGCATAGCGCGGGAGGCCGCGAACAGGTCAGTCACCGTGGCACCGTGATCCGATGGCTTCTTGGACTGTTTCTTCAGTGTCCGTCTGTCCATATCGACTCCCCTGCTTATTTTCTCGTTCAGGTCAGTGTTTTTAATGCTACCGTAGGCTTATGGCATCGTGGTCCTAACGGAGCTTCAGGAGGACACATCCATCTTGCTCCGGCTGCAGACCACGCCCCCCCGCTGCCTGCATTCTTGCGAACAAGATGGAACCGAAAAATTAGAACCCACTCTGATGGAGGTGTCAGGAGAGGTTAAACTCAGAGGTGGTCAGCAGTTAATGGGTTGGTTCAGAACCAATGTTTTTAACAGCCTTTTAGCTGGGTGCATAGTCTTGAAACAGGCGGTTTACTAGTAAGCTCCTCCAGGTGTTCGTGGCGAGGGTAAGTTTGCCACACTACTTAAGGGAAGGTATAGACATAAGCTGGACAGCAGTTGAGGTTTCAGAAAATCAAAGATTTAACTATTACCGAGTGCTGGACATGAAACTTAGAATTAGTACATCTGATCAGATTGAAATACACCTAGGTTTGCTCTGATTAACTAATCAGACTTGAAACCTAAATATGATTTATTTATTTTTATTTCTGTCCTAAAGAATATTTCCAATATTCAGTTATGCAACACAGTGAACATACATTTGAATAATAAGTTTATTACCGGCTGTTTATACTCATTGGGCTCACTAGCACTTTCCACAGATTCATCGTCCTGCTGTTTATATTATCGACTCCTACTGTTTAAGAGGAGTTGATTTTGAATGTAATTTTCCTTTCTCTTATCTCCTGTGTCTCAATAAATATTGTTATGCTATGGGAGGCACTACTGTCTAATTCCATGCTAATCTTCAAAACACAATGCTTTAGTATTTGATCCAATTTCATCTATGAATTCTCCAAAACCATCACTCAGAATACATCTGCTCCTCTGTAAATGAGTTGCAAATATTTATCTTATTACGGTTTACTTCATATGGTTTGCCTAATGATTCATTAGTGTGAACTACGATTTGTATTCTTTGCATTGTTGTTTTTTTATTAGACTTATGAAAAAAAAAATATTGTTTGAAAATGTTCCTCCAAATAAAAATGAATATTACTAGATATCAAAAATAGTCAATTTAAAATCGATCTTACCTTTGGCTCCACAGATTAAACATTTTGGAATTGATTGGTTTGACGAATGACTGGAATTTTATTCAGATGAACTGGCTGAAATTGAGGTGAAAGGGGGAGAGACAGAGTGAGAGGAAGGAAGGAAACTTTGGAAAAACCAGGAAAGAAAAGCAACGTCGGATAAGGAGAAAAGCAGAATAAAGACCAAAGTGAAAACAAAAAAAACTAATAACAGATAAAGAAAGAAAGGACAATTATGAATCCTTTAATTTCCATTGACACAGCTTCAATACTTTATTGCACAACTTTTAACACCACTCTGTTTTCTTTGTTTTTTTTTTTCTTTCCTCCCTTAATCCCTTGACTGAATATTTAATGATTGGCCAGGAAAAAAATACAGGGAGTAGGAATGTAGAGAGACAAGGAAGGGAAGAGAAAAGGGAAAAAAGAAGGGTAAGAAGAAAAAGAACGTAAACGGGGTCCAAAAAAAGCTAAATCTCAAGAAATAGACAAACATGCAAAATCTGAGAAGTCCAGCAGCACCTTCTTTTCACCAAAATAAAATATTTCTCTGCCTAAAGATCTAAAAAAAAATCACTTTTCCCAGACCAATCTGAGGAAATTCATTTAAGCAAAGCCAAAAATGTGTCTCAGGAGAGCTGGGTTGCAGCTCTTGATGACCTGTATGAAAAACGTAGAAATGACTTCAGGACATATATGTTAGAGTTCAAATCTGCACAGAGCCATGGGAAATATGTGTGAGCAAATAAAAACCCCACAAACCCAGAAGTAAACCTCTTAGATGAAAACCACAAAAATCAACACATATTTTGTAGTAATAACATGACATTTAAAGGGATTGCATAAGTAATCAATACAGAATAACTCCTAAAACAGCAAGAGATAGGTCCAGCCTCTTTTGAAAGATAACACAGAATCCAGAAGCCTGCTAAATTAAAACCAACTGATGTAGTTGTATGATTAATTTGCTCTGTTAAGGACTCTCTGGTCAGGAAAGTGAGATATAATAAGCCAAAGGACGTCAAATTTAAGAACATCATTATTTTCCCAGATTTATCCCTTACTATGAGGAACTGACTGACTATAATGCTAATAAAAGTATGCCCTACAAATGGGGGTTCCCAACTAAACTAAAAGTTTTTATGGAGATAAAACCGCCATAGTAACTTATTCTTCAGAGGATCTTTCGTCACTGGTTATCCCCTTTTGATGTGATGTGTAATTGACACAAATTTCTAATTTTTTATATATTTTTCAGCTATACTCTTACAAAATAAGGATTATAAAGGGGAGAACATTAAAGGGGAGAGGATAAGAGGAAGTTATCGAAGGGGGAGGAAGCAAGGGTAGGAAAATTAGAGAAGGGGAAAGTAATAAAGAACAAAACTTGCCTCACAACTGGATTTTAAATATATTGTAGAATTTAAAGATTAAAAGTTATTTCTCGTAGGTTTGTAGATTAACACAGTTTCTCACATAAATTTGTATTGATTGACGTATGGTATAATATAGAAAAACTAATGGAAACTCAGGTTTTCACATTACTTGTTTGAGTTGTCTAAAGTAGAGGAAAGGGATGGATGTAAGAGGTTTGGGAGTTAAATAAAAACAATAAGAAGAATAGATAGCAGAAATTACACAAATGTCACATTTCTAAAGCGTGAATAAGTAGAAAACTGAAAATGCACAAGTTTGATAGGAGATTGGATAGGTAATAAGGCAAAATGATCATGAAGCAGGGTAAATGTTTATAATCTTCCCTTTTTTCGAGATGTCAAACAATCAATATATATAAGAACCCTATAATTTTCAAAAGTTTAAGCAAATAATCTACATTTATTGTTTTAAAGTAAACACAATAAGATACTTAGAAAATATAATTTACTTTTAAAGCTGGAATTGTAATAGAGATGCTCTCAGTTCTTACTCTTCCTTTTCCCCTCTCTCCCAATGTCTTGGGGTCGGCCGATGCTTGGTCCTAAAATTACATCAGATCAGATTATTTTCTCCCACATCACCTCATCTAAGTCAGCAGCTGAGCCTGGGGATAATTTATCAAAGCAGAGTTGAATATGACTGTAATGTATGAGGTTTGTGTGAGTCTGTCATGTTGGGATCATTTCCAGACGTGAAAGGGTGGGAGGGGAGTATTGGACATTGTTGTGATCAGAGAGGTTGAGAACACTTTGAGTAGCAATTGGAACTATTAAAGTAGTCAGGGGCAAAAGGGGATTCCTGTACAACACATTATAAAATAGCAAAACAGACTAATGTTTCGTCCAGGAGTCAAACTAAAGATGTGTGGAATTCCACTGGTGGAAATACTCCAAGTATCCATTGGTATTCACTTCAAGTTTCAAAACAAAAATAAAAGAGGAGTTGCAATTATTTTATCAAATACACGTATGAAAGATAATGCTATTGTACATACTTTAGTAAATATTTATGTGCCTAACATTTACTGTCAGTGGTTTTCTAAAATCTCCAAAATCCAAAAAGGTAAACTTTTAGTTGCAGCACACATGAATGTGGTGCCAGGTGTTAAAAAAAATGAATCAAATGAATTCAAAGATAACTAGAGATTTTAGATGTAAGGGTACTAAAAAAATGTAGATGTTTCCAGGATGTTCTGCTCGAACTTGACTTGTATGATATTTGGTGGGTACATCAACCTAAGTAGAGAGATAGCTCTTTTTTTTCAAAAGTTCAATTATATCTTGGTCGGACCATGCTCCAAATGCGTTGGAAATTGGAGGGGATTATAACAGAAAGAACAGGACATCCTGGAGACTCAATGAAATATTATGTGTTCTGAAGATAACTTTAAATATCTGTTGGAACAGAAAAAGAAATGTATTGTCATGAATGATTACGTTTCTATCAGTTCTTTATGGTGTGCGTTTAAAAGATTTACAAGGGGTATTTTGATTAAAATGGGGACTTGTAATAAGAATAATATGGGAAATTCTCTTATGGATTTATTTATCCCACTTGCAAAGTTAGAAAAGGAGAATAAAAAGAATATTACAGCACACAGGTCTGCTCAAATGAGGGAAGTATAATTAGAAATAAAGGAAAGTTTTGAATTAAAGACATTTAACGCTATTATGAAACTTTATCGACATTGGTATCATGGAGATAATAGAGTGTGGAAAATGTTCTCAAATAAAATAAAACTTAAGAAAAAATTGCCACCTAGGCAGACTCAATTCAATTAAAGATTATATGATGTCCAAAATTGAATGTTTAATAACGACTTTGCCATTAAGAGTATCTAAATGCATCCTGAAAGAATTACACAATATTTTAAAATTTATTTAAGGACAAAAAAAAAAAAAGAATCTCCCGTAAAATATCATAGATTGAAAGATGGTAGGATATCATTTTCCAGACACATGATTCAATAATAATTGCACATTTGTTAGTATGGAAAAACAAAGCATTAGATCAAACTATCCAGTTGGTATTGAAAAACATGTTTGTTTGTTTTTTAAATATAGACCCTTCTTGGATAATATGGATGTACATTACAACCTTTTTTAAAAATATATTAGCCACAAAATTGCCAGAGATATATTTCAGACTCTAAGTTACTTAAAAAAGTGGCTTAAAATTAATGATACTAACTCTATAAATACCCTAACTGAAAAGCTCTAATTATACCTAAGTAACATAAATCTACTAAAATGGAAAACCACATGAATTAACCAGGTGGAAGACCTATATGAATGGAATAGATTAAAAACCTTGAATGAATTACATGAGCTGAATACTTCTTCATAATAAAATGGGGTTTTCCTTTCATTTTAACTCCACAAACATTTCCATTTCATCTAGACCTACATACCTTTCATCTAAACCTCTGCAAATGTTAACAACTCACATCATGATAGCTACAAAAGTATGTATTTTGCTAGACACTGGAAATAATTGTAATGCCCAAGCTGGGCAAAAATCCAAATACAAATAAATGTTAAGAAACCAATTGAAATGGCAATATGTGCAAATCTAAATTCATTAAGAATTATACTATAACATATGGAACCCCTGGGTAATTAACAATAACATATAGATGTCCTGGAAAACCTCTGTACCTCCTTAATTCCCCAAGCCTGGCGTGAAACCTCTGTGACATTGTATGAATAAAGAATACATGGTAACAGTGGTATGTTATCCTAGGTACATCACCATAAGTAATTGTTTATTTTAGATTAGTTTGGATGATTGATGAATGACATAGAAGTGAAGAATTAGCATTTAGTGGGAATACTCAACCTATTAGGGTAAAATTAGACATGGAGAAGTAGGTTTGGGGATTATTGGTATATATGTACGTTACATATTAGACCATTCAGTAAACATTGGGGGAATAGAATTTATAATAGCCACTATAAAGTTTCTTTAATTATTCTTAGCTCCTCATGAATAATTGGATGTGCGCAAAACATTTTTTGTATTGGATACATTATTGTCACAATTATTTTCTTCAGCCCCTCCATGCATGTATAGCATAGTTGTGAGATTAAATCATGTCATTTTCTATATATCCTAAAATAGAATAATACCATGACACTATTTTATATAGAGTTCCAAAGACCACTATTTCATATAATTTGTATACTTTTTCAACTTTGTAAATTCTTTCTTATGCTGTGCACAGTTGGCATCTAATATTCTCTTTTTTTCTCCAGATATTTACTTGCCGACACAAGAACTCAATGTCAAGTTTAATTTATATGTGATATATATTATCTCAAGGTGTAATTTGTATCATATACATACACAAAACATCACCTTGTCATTCTTGCACGACTACTTTCTTTCTTCATAAACCATGCCAATTCAAATGAGAATACTGGTATTCAAAATACATTTCTCAACATTATCTCTCAGTAGACTTAAGGTATAGTAATGTCCCGAACGTTTCGCTGGCGAATAGTTCCTGGCGAACATAGCGTGTTCGCGTTCGCCACGGACGGCGAACATATGCAATGTTCGGTCCGCCCCCTATTCGTCATCATTGAGTAAACTTTGACCCTGTACCTCACAGTCAGCAGACACATTCCAGCCAATCAGCAGCAGACCCTCCCTCCCAGACCCTCCCACCTCCTAGACAGCATACAATTTAGATTAATTCTGAAGCTGCATTCATTTATTTATTTATTTATTTATTGTGTTTATTATACATTATCCTCCATAGCCAGTAACCTGTGTTTATTATACATTATCCCTCATAGCCAGTAACCTGTATTTATTATACATTATCCCCCCATAGCCAGTAACCTGTGTTTATTATACATTATCCTCCCACAGCCAGTAACCTGTGTTTATTATACATTATCCCCCCATAGCCAGTAACCTGTGCTTATTATACATTATCTCCCCCATAGCCAATAACCTATGTTTATTATGCATTATCCTCCCATAGCCAGTACCCTGTTTTTATTATACATTCTCTCCCCCATAGCCAGTAACCTGTGTTTATTATACATTATCCCCCCATAGCCAGTAACCTGTGTTTATTATACATTATCCCCCACAACCAGTAACCTGTGTTTATTATACATTATCCCCCCACAACTAGTAACCTGTGTTTATTATACATTATCCTCCCCCATAGCCAGTAACCTGTGTTTATTATACATTATCCCATAGCCAGTAACCTGTGTTTATTATACATTATCCCCCCACAACCAGTAACCTGTGTTTATTATACATTATCCCATAGCCAGTAACATGTGTTTATTATACATTATCCTCCCCATAGCCAGTAACCTGTGTTTATTATACATTATCCCCCCATAGCCAGTAACCTGTGTTTATTATACATTATCCCCCCCATAGCCAGTAACCTGTGTTTCTTATACATTATCCCCCCACAGCCAGTAACCTGTGTTTATTATACATTATCCCCCATAGCCAGTAACCTGTGTTTATTATACATTATCCCCCATAGCCAGTAACCTGTGTTTATTATACATTATCCCCCCATAGCCAGTAACCTGTGTTTATTATACATTATCCTCCCATAGCCAGTAACCTGTGTTTATTATACATTATCCCTCCATAGCCAGTAACCTCTGTTTATTATACATTATCCCCCCATAGCCAGTAACCTGTGTTTATTATACATAATCCTCCCATAGCCAGTAACCTGTGTTTATTATACATTATCCCTCCATAGCCAGTAACCTGTGTTTATTAGACATTATCCCCCCATAGCCAGTAACCTGTGTTTATTATACATTATCCCCCATAGTCATTTATCGTTGGACCTAGGCAGCATGATGTCTTAGGCCGGCCCAGATAGTGAGTGAGTGAGTGAACAATATAATATATATGTTCAGAAACATATTAGTAATATATGTAAATCGGGTTCATGCAAAGAGGGTGAAAAGGTATTAAAGAAAAACACACTTATTGCATCAAATTTACAAAGCCAAACTTTTAAAAGCTTTCCTCATTTCTTTCTCGGGATGAGGAATATATCAGTTGTAGACTGAGGATTTCCATCTGCCCAATCTTTTAATAATATGCACTGGAGTGTCAGTGATGAAGGAGACCGAAGCTTTCCCTTTTCAAAATGAAAGACCCGAGACATGGATACAACCCAATCTTAGGCTTAGTGTTCTGATGTAGAAGATAAATTTAGCCGTAGTCAGAGGGATTCAGTGAGAGTAGTGGTGAAATGTGTGTGGCATGACTGAGTGTGGGTAAGTAAGAGTCAAGTATTTTAACTGGGCACTAGTTCTAGGTGGGATAAAGTGGTATAGCGGATGGGTGAGTAGTTTGGTTCGTTTTAGAGGTTTGTAGAGAAAGTATATAGTGATGATGATTTTTAGCGATATCCAATATTTTTAAGGTGGTCCCAGTGCCACCACTCATATCTGGTGTCACAATAGCTTGCATTTAAAAAAAACAAAAACTTTTTTGACTGTAATATAATAGCAGTCAGTTTCCTTCACACATGTGCGTTTCAGGGCCTGCCAGGGCACAGTGTCACACCAGTGCAACTCATATCTGGTGTAACAGTAGTGTACATAAAAAAAAAAACTAGAAATTTGACTGTGAAATCATAGCAGTCAGTTTCCTTCACACGTGTGCGTTTCAGGGCCTGCCAGGGCACAGTGTCACACCAGTGCAACTCATATCTGGTGTAACAGTAGTGTACATTTAAAAAAAAAAAATACAGGGGGCTTGTTGTCACCTTTCGGGGACCCTTGTTGTCCGTGGCTGGGTGGAGGAAGAGACCTTCAATGACATCAGTGAGGACAAGGAACGGGACATGGCTAGCTTGGTATCCAACCTTGTGCAAATGGGGAGTTTGCGGTTGTGCAAATGGACTGTTTGCGGTTGTTTGCGGTGTGTTAAACGGGGAGTTTGATCTGTCACTGTGAAGCGGGCGTAACCCTTACACTACCTGATCGAAACAACATCATACCTGATGTTTTAAAGCATGTTATTCCAAACAATTTAGGAATGTTAGGTGATTTATGCCCTTTATGGATTAAAACCAGACTCTGCATCAACTATGTAATTTTCCATGGGAGTTTTGCCATGGATCCCCCTCCGGCATGCCACAGTCCAGGTGTTAGTCCCCTTGAAACAACTTTTCCATCACTATTGTCCCTGTGGGTTTTAAAATTTGCCTGCCTATTGAAATCTATGGCGGTTCGCCTGGTTTGCCAACATTTGTGGAAGTTCGTGTTCGCCGTTCGCGAATGTTTCATGTTCGCGACATCACTATTAAAGTAACATTTGTTTCTAGGAAGAGATTTCTAAGTCTTTTTTAAATTGTGGTACCATGCTCTGCGCCAACATTTTGGCGGCAATTCAGAATAAAAGCTATTCCTTAAAGATTATGAATAATGGTGACTAATCTAAGCTTCCTAAGTACCCTGGGTGCACACAAACTGCCCTATGACTTACAAAACTTACATTTATTTAATTGCTTTAACACTTCATCTTGTATTAGTCAATTACTTATGCTGCAAGATCTCCGTAACCTTTCCGTAACATTGATTTCAAAAGTTGCACTACTAGATAAAAGTAAATTCTTCTCAGTCAATGAGCTTTAGAGATCCCTCTAGCATCTTGAAATTGCCCTGCCCCTACAAGATACATAATTTTGATGGAGGAAAATTATTTGCTGTTACCAGTTCCAGACAAGCATCTGTTCTAATTATGATCAGCATAGTTACATAAATTTTGTTGAAGCGCATACCATATGTGTTTTGACAGCTTCAGATCCAACTTTTACAAAGACCCAAAGGATAAATGACATTTATTTTCATTTATTTATTAAGATGATTTAACATTTAACACTGTGGAAGGACATTTGTTAATTTTAAAATTGATTCACTGTGAATAAATGAGGATGGACAGTAAATAAATAAGACAGCAAATATATTGCAATAAGCAGCTGTCACAAACAGCAGGAGTTCTGAAGAAGACTAACACTGTGGTTATTTTAATGTGAACTTAATATTTTATGTTCTAATAAACATTGCCACTTTGATAACATTGCTTCAGCTCCTTTTGAATGGTTTCTGGGTGTTCTTTCGCTATTTGTACTTGTTTTCTTTTTTTTTTTATAAATAAAGCATATAGTAGAGAGAACATCCTATACAAAATATTAAGTATCTTATAGGATGCAAAGTGCAGGATGAAAAGTTTCAGTTCTACAAAGCACTAAGACAGAAAAAATAAAGTTGGTTTGACAGAATTAAGTTCATGTTGCTGATCGTATTGCCTGAATTACAGTAACGAAAAAATATAATTTTATAAAAAAAAAAAACATGCTGCTTAATACTGTGCTGATGTAACAAAATACTACAATATTACCTGGTCTAATAGCTACTCAATATGATTATTTTTTGCAATGACAAAATTAGATTATTATATAGCTGGATTAAAAGAAATTGGAAGAATCATTCATTGGAATATTGTTTCTTTTCGTTATCCTGTATTAATGAACATTGAGAAGCAGGAGTAATCTCAAGTCCAATTTATCTAAAAAGGATCAAGGGATTTCTCAAAAATGAAAGGAAAAAGTCAGTGGACAATTGACCACCAACTCACTCCTTTCACCCCTTGACAAATAACACACATCCAGTCTGTTGCGTCAGTGACCATCCATCACTGTGACAAAAAACACAGTGCCCTAACAGTAGCAGGAGCAATTTAATTTCAAAACAAGTGATTTTTCAAACAATGAAAAAGTAGAACAGTTGAGTGGGCCATCATTTGCACACCATGGTTTACCTTTCATTTAAAAAAAAACAAAAAACCCTGTTTTCAAATTTAAGGACCCATGCTGCAGCTGCTTCCACCTTTCAGTGTTGTGTTTTTCTCTTCCTGTCTGGTGAATCTTGCATTGTGGCTAGCCTGAAACAACTGCATGATGCACTAGGTAAAAAGTGGTAAGGCACTGTTTTATATTCAAAAGTAAAGGATGGCCACTCATGATCCAGACTGGATGTGTGGGAAAACGGTTGGAGGGGTAAGTGGGCAATAAAAAATGTCAACTTCCCCCAATTGTGTTTGCAATTTCCCTGGGGCCCCTCCGCCCATGTGTCTCATTCCTCCCCCCCCCCAGTGTCTCATTCACTCACCCCTTGTTGTGTCACACTCGCATGCCCAGTCCCCCCCATGTGTCTCATGCTCTTGACCCCAAAGCCCCCCCATGAGTCTCATTCCCTCTGCCCTACAGCCCCTCAACGTGTCCCATTCCCTCCTCCCTCAGGCCCTCCATGTGTCCCATACTCTCCCCCCCAGACCCACCATGTATCCCATTCCCTCTCCCCACAGGCCTTCCATGTTTCCAAACCCTCCTCCCTCCCACCCCCCTCCATGTGCCCCATTTATCCCTCTCCCCCTTCCTGTGTCCCATTCCTCCCTCTCTCCCCCCTCCACTCCATATGTCCCATTCTTCTCTCTCTCCCTTCCATGTGTCCCATGTCCTGCCTCTCTCTCTCCCTTCCATGTGTCCCATGTCCTCCCTCTCTACCCCTCCCTTCCATGTGTCCCATGCCCTTTCTCCCTCCTCCCCTCACTTGCATGTGTCCCATACCCTCCCTCTCTCCCCCCTCCCCTCCATGTGTACCATTGTTCCCTCTCTCCCACCTCCCCTCCAGGTGCCCATTTCCCCCTCTCTTCCCTCTCCCCTACAGGCATCCCATTTCTCCCCCTCTCTCCGCTCTCTATGTCCCATAACCTCCATCTCTCTGCCTTACCCTCCCTGTGTACTATTCCTACCTCTCTCCCCATCCCCTTCCTGTGTTCAGTGAGCACATCCTGTCAGACCACTTGGCCACACTACATACAGGCAGGAGGGGAGCAGCGCAGCATAGCTCTCCCCTCCTGCCAGCTTCGGGAACCATAACCTGGGCTGGTGCAGCTGTGCCCATAAGGCAGCCCACAGTCCCCTGGAGTGAGTGGCCCGGTACGCCACTGGTAACAGGCATTGCAAAAGTCTTTCAGGCAGGGAAAAACCTTAAAGAAAGACATTTGAAAAAATGGGGAGCAGCAGCAGGAGTAATTTAATTTGTCATTTGGATGTCCTAAAACATTTTCTATTTTCAGAAAAAAAGTGGTTTGTCCAAGACAAACTTGCTCACTGTGCACAAGTCTTGTATACAGCAATGTTAATAACTGTTTAACACCAAAAAAACACGACATAAAAAAAAACTATTTTAAAGGGCCACTAAATGGTGGTAACACACTCCTCAACACAGTGTATATCGATGCACTTACAGAGTAAGAAATAAAATGAGAAATATAAGTATGACAGTAATAAAAGCACTGGCATGCCCAGTTGTAACTTCAGTATATTGTATCGCAATGCAAGATGATTTAAACAAAGCACCTTTGTAATTCAGCTTCAAAAGCCCTTAGGAAGCATAGTAAAAGGATCTACAGTGGACGCTCACCCACCCCTCCCTCTCTCCAATGTATCTGACCTACTACATACAATTCTTTTACCAGTTAAGAATGTGACACAGGTGACCTGTGGGGACATTCTGTTTTAGCAAAATATAGTAATTACGGGATCATGTATAGTAGACTTCCCTTCCCCTCCCTTTCCTCAAGTCCAACCCACACATCGCCGAAGTGAAAAATACACACCAATACTACAACCACCCAAGTTGTAATAGCTGCAGCACAGCTAGCTTGAATCTTACACACAAGGCGTGACTGACATTACATCACGCCTGAGGGACCACTACTCTCTGTAAATGCCTCCTAATGCCATGTCATGTTGCAATAATTACCCGTGCTGTGCTTTTTCCCCCATATATATAAACCCCCTCTCATTTTTCTGTACCCCATATTTGTTGAAAATCAATAAACTTTAAATGGAAAAAAAGAAGAAAGCATTGAAAAAACACAAAAAGGGTTCATAGTATAAAACTGTATTACACCTCTACTATCATCATAAGACCACAATTTAGCACACTTATAATTAAATTGCAAGCAGTGCAAACAGAGCATAGTACATCAAATGGGATAAAATCAGCCTAAAACTCTAACCCAATCTGTTTCATCCATTTAAGACTTTTTCAAGGGTATAAGCTGCATAGGAAATTAAAAAGGTTTCTCCAGGCACCATGGCCACTACAGTGATTTGAAGTGGTCATGGTGCCTGAAATCTGTATGTAAAGCCTTTTGCTGTGAAACACTGCACATACTGAGTTTAAACCCTTTGCTTCTTGAGATGTAATGCTAACTCCGGCAGCGACATTGGAGTATAAAAAAAAAACAACATATTTTTTTTTCCAGCATCCGCACATAGACATGCCCAGCCAAATTCGACCCCCTTGGTATTTGCGACCATTTGGCCAGGCTGTGTACTATTGATGTGCTGCACCTTTGTTTCTTTTGGGACTGTTCAGATAATGCTGCTGCCGGCCCCGCTTGTGTTCGCAGCCATTCGGCCAGTTTTCTTAGTGTGAGCATGTTGGAATGTCATTCCCTTTGGGACTATTCAGCTCAGGCCATGATTACTTAATCTCACAGTAGGATATTACCAATATAGGCTACATTAGGCCTTGTTGGCATTCAATGGCAGACATTTGGTTTCTATGTGCTCAAGTACAGTCACACTGCTCAATTGGTTAAATTGTTTAATACTTATTCATCAAATAGTTATATATGGCTAAATTAGATGCATATAAGCCAATCAGTTGGGTTAGTAAAATTATGCTATATATTTTACTATCAGTAATTCAAACCTGGTCAGACAAGTTCAACTGTAGAAATTACAGTATTGTGTCAGCCATACATTTCGCCATCTAGTTGCAAAACGCATAATTACAAAAAGAAAAAAAAAAACACCCCTCTCGGTTGGCTGTGTATATGTTGTAATTTCATTCAACCTTCACTGTACACAATTTCATATATGTATTATTCATATTTAGCCTCTGATCAAATATACAACAATAGCTTTGCTATAAAGTCATCTGATCTCGTAACATCTCTGTTGGTAAGCATTTGGCCTACATTTGCCCACTCAAAGTATAATTGGTGTATCTACATTCAACTCAGTTATACTGTTACTGTATACATTACATACTATTGTGTCAGCCATACATTTCACCATCTAGTGGCAAAACGCATAATTACAAAAAAAAAAAAACATCCCTCTCAGTTAGTTATATATGTGTTGTAATTCATTTAACCCTCACAGAATTTAATTATGCATATGTATTATTCCTATTTTGCCCCTGATTATTATTATTATTATTATTATTATTATTATTATATTATTTATAGAGCGCCGTCAAATTCCGCAGCGCTTTACAATGGGTGGACGAACAGACATGTAGTTGTAACCAGACAAGTTGGACACACAGGAACAGAGGGGTTGAGGGCCCTGCTCAATGAGCTTACATGCTAGAGGGAGTGGGGTAAAATGACACAAAAGGTAAGGATAGTATTATACTAGTGACAGTTGCAGAAGAGGAATTAGTTGGGAGCTATTAAGAGTTTAACTGATACGCTTTTATGAAGAAGTGGGTATTTAATGATTTTTTGAAGGAGTGGAGACTGGGTGAGCATCTAACGGAGGAGGGAAGCGAGTTCCACAGGAATGGTGCAGCCCTCGAGAAGTCTTGAAGGCGAGCATCAGAGGTGGGAGTACGGACAGAAGATAGACATAAGTCTTCAGCAGATCTTAAGGGCCTAGACGGGACATACTTGTGTATAAGGGAGGATAGATAGGTGGGAGCAGCATTATGTAGACATTTGAAAGCAAGAACCAGAATTTTAAATTGAGCTCTATATTTTATAGGAAGCCAATGTAGGGACTGACAGAAGGGTGGGGCATGGGAGGTGCGGGCGGACAGGAAGATGAGCCTCGCCGCCGCATTGATTATGGACTGTAACGGCGCAAGTTGGGAGCACGTAAGACCACTGAGAAGCGGATTACAGTAGTCAAGGCGAGAAAGTACAGTGGAATGGACCAACACCTTAGTCGCATCTGGCGTTAAGTAGGGGCGGATGCGAGCAATGTTTTTGAGATGGAAATGACAGGATTTGGCGATAGAGTGATCAAATATAATAATCCATCCAAACTTGTACAGCCTCTCTAATGGTAAACATTTGGCCAAAGAATGCTCATCAAACCAAAAAAAATAAATCCTAGTTAATTAAAAATTAATATATTTTAGTGAAAATTATGTTTGCAAGTTGTTAAAACTCTTGGCATTTAATTAGGTGTAATTAATGGCTTGTTGTCTATTTTAATGATGAATCCTAGTATAAAGTGAAGTAACATTAGCTGTTGCTAGTAGTTTAACAATAATTACAACTGAGATGGCCCTCTGCTGGTATCATTATATACTTCAGTCTAGGGCTGTTATAACACATCGTTAGGCATATATAATTTCATGAATGGTGCGATATGATTGGCTTGATAAAGCCTGGCTATTTTAGGTTTAAAATGCGCAGTACTGTTTGTCAGATCTGTGCGCCCCCACTTTATTCTATGTGTGCTTGACATGGTCTCTTTATTTGATTATTTTGAGCGAGACAGGAGCCGTTACCGTAGTTTTATATGCGGTAAGGGTAACATTTCCATGTCCCTGTGATAGTGCTGGGCGGTTCGATCTCTGTCTCCCTCATGCTAAGCTGAGATGGTCGTGCGTCTGATGTTTGGAAGTTGCTGTCAGCATTTATCTTGAATGCATGGTCTGTTCGTGGTTGGGTTTGTTGTGTTCTGGCCCGTCTCGATGATACGGTGTTCTCCTGATGTGTTCTGGGTGGGTTTTGCTGCTGTGGTGGTGTCGTGTGTGCCTTGCTTGAGCTTCTTTGTTTGCGTGTGGTATGTGTGTCGTCCTGCCGTGGTGTGTGTTTTTGTTTCTGTATTCTAAGTGTGTTCAGTTTTGAGTGTACTGTCTGTGGCTCTGTAGTTCACAGGGGAGTACACTCCCTTTAGCTCTTTACTGTAATCTATCTCTGCACCTATCTATTTGGCTCTTAGTGAGTCATATTGGTGTGGTTGTTCAGGTTGCGCCCCCCCCCCCCCCCGTCGCCTCCGTTCAGCTCGCTCTCTGTTTGAGTGGAAAGGGGTAGGGGGGAGGATCGGGTGAAGGGCTCCCCCCCGTCACCCCCGCGGCCTGCTCATTTTTTATACTGCAAGAGAGGCGTCGAAGTGTGGTGAAGTAGCATCGGAAGCGGCTGAAATGGGAGGTCGGTGTCCAGGACCTCTCTAATTGCCCCATGGACCTCACGCCAGAATGGGGCTATTTTTTCACAAGACCACCATATATGGAGGTCTGTCCCCCCCCCCCCACTGTGCACATCTCCAACATGTGTCTGGGATATCTGGTAGCATGCAGTGTAATCGTTCTGAGGTGTGGTACCATTCGATGAGCAGTTTGTAGTTTAGCTCCTGTAATTTGGAGCACATGGAGCTTTGGTGTGTCGGTGAGCTCCATGCCCGTCGCTCCTTCCCAGCGCGCCGCATGTCTCGCAGGTTCCAGCGGGACTACTGTCCTGAGCATTGTGTAGAGGGTGGAGATCCCCCGGGGGATCTGCATCCCAGCCTCGCAGTGTTTCTTGAACCCCGTAAGCGACCTGTGGAAAAGGCATCTCCCCTGTTGGGCGTTGTAGTAGGTTTTCACTTGGAAGTATCGAAACCTTTCCAGGCACATCGGAGTCTTATCGGTCAGTAGGTTGGGCAGTTGTTTAAGTGTTGTTGTGGTGCACCACTGGTGCATATGGGACCGCTCTGCTCCGCCAAATGCGGCAACATCTTTGGGCGTGAGTCCACACGCTATCTCTGGGTTGTGTATCACTGGGGTCACTGACACTGGTAATGTGGTGAGTGAGAGCTTTGTCCATATGGCTCCCCAGATCTTCAGTGTGGCTCCAATAAGTGGGTGGCTAAGGGCTGGGGAGTTCCTCATTAGGTTGTATCTCCTAGACTGTGTTTTGTATCTTTTATACATGATGGACACAAAGAAATGTATTTTTGTAAGAAAAAAATATCAATAAAATTTGAAGAATTGCATGTTACCACTAATGAGAGGTGATTGACTAATTGAAGGATTCAAAAATGGCAGTTTTACAATTTAACATTGGATTAATACATCTATTTACATAATGTTAATGTCTAGCCCATTTTGTGAGAATTCTTACAAATATACTCTTTTTTTTATAAGGACATGACAAGTACTTTCCTCCCCTAAAATTATGTGCATCTGTAATGGTAGCAGAACCTTGTAGAGAGGAAAGTTAAACTATTTGGAGTATCTCAGTATAAACATCTTTGCATGTGTAAGAGTAATACAATCCTAAAATAAGGAAAATATTTTTCTTAAGATAAAAAGTGGAAAATGAAAACACAGATTCTAATTAGTACATATATGTGCAGCAGAATGGAGCTCCAGGTTAAAATCAGTATAAAAAATACGGAAAAGCCCAACAAGTTTACAGAATAATTTTGAAGGCTATAATCCGTCTTCAGTGCACTGGTTTTGATCCACCTGTGGGCACAATGAAATCCAAAAAATCTGTGAGAGTCAAAATCTAGATGTATTGATGTTGAAGAACTTCAGTTGAAAGAAACTATTTAACAATCCAGTCTTACATTACTGTAAAATACAATGTAATAGTTACTAAACCAGCCTTGAAATGCAATATAATACTCTTGATTGCTTATATTAATAGATACAAAACTACAGTTCCAGATGTCCAGTATACATTATAACTACAAGAGAAGAGACTGGTCCATAGTGCTCATTGTATGATACTCATTTATTTTATTAAGATAACACTCAAAGGATCAATAAGGTCGCCTGTCAATAGATGGCATCCCTTAGCACTTATCAGCATCTGCCGCCTGGTATCTCAATTTCTCCACAAGCTGGCATATGGGAAGAAAGAGGAAATCCTGTCAAGATTGCACCCTGGGGTGTCTGGGTTACTTATTGTGGTGAAGCTGGCAATGGGGACCCACAGGTATCAAAATATATCTAAGGGCGCCCTGATTTTAAGAGGTAGCAGGTTAGGGGTAGGCTCAAAATCACTATAGCTAAGTATGATCACAAAGCTGCGGTGGTTTACAAAGATTTAAAGGGCTATGTGCACCACTCACTGTGTGATGCACATAACTCGTCTGTCAGTCTGGGGCTAGTCTAGGGGTCATTCTGGCCCTACTGACAGAGAGTACCCTTGGGTATCCAATGATGCCTGGGGCTCCCTGGTACCAGCTCATACTTTTAATGCATGACGGTCTATTTATTGAAAAGGCACTAACGTGATGCACTGTATGATGTCATAGACAATCATGTAGTCCTAAGTAATAATGGCAGTGCCCCACCAGATAATTGTTGTCATAATAAACAGACATTGTTTGCCCAGATGTAAATGGTTGGCTTGCAAAATTTCCATTATAAATTATAAACATCAACCATACAGTATTGTGCCCTGTGCTACTTCCAGCACAGACAAATTCTGTGATGACTGTCTGGATAAGCTGTTAAGAGGAGAATGCATGTGTAAAACATGCGAATGTGAAAGAATTCCCAGTTTGAGTCCATTTCAGTCTTGGTCACTCTGCTACTTGAATGGATTATCTGAAATGCCCATGTACATTGTAAGCATAATAGTTTAATAATACTCAATTCCTACTTTAGAATTAGTCAGCTTGTAATGTAATTGTTGTGAGTTTAAATATTGTTTGCAGCTCATTCATATACGTCAGATCGAGAGGGTTGTGAGTTCAATCCCAGCATGGTGCAGTTTTCCTGCTTCTTTATAATATTTATACATGATCGCCAAATGCTTGGACATCTCCATGTCGGAGGCTCCACATGCAGAATGTTTTTTACACGTCTTCGATCTTGTGAGGTTTCCAGATCACAAGGGCAACCTTGCATGGCATACAAGAGACCTTAAAGTTACAGGACCCTGTAGGTTTAGGTCATCTTATAATAAAGTTTTAAGGTTAATAACAGTGAGACACATGATTTACTCTTCTCAAGTCACACCCCTTTATGTGAATTGGTGCATGGTGATGATACTGTCCACTAGTATTTTAATTGTCTCTATAAATACTACCCTCTTTCTTAATAATTAATTTTCCTTAATAATAATTGCTCTGTTGTGATGTATTATTACCCGAGAGGGCATACTGATAACTTGGTGTTTTTTGTTACTGATCCAGCTTCGTATTGACTATACAATTTTTCTGTACTCTTGTTTAATTATGTGCCTCTGGCATCTTTTATCTTGGCATCTTTTACATTGGCTTTTTCAGCTGAATTGTCATCTATCAAGTTAAGCCAAGCCACTCTAAGGTCCGGTGTATGTATCTTGTTCTTTCTAGCTCCTTTATTCTAGCTACTATTCTCTGTGTAGGGAGTAACCCATCCTGACATTTCGACAAGACCATGGACTCTACGGGGTTGGGACGACAGTTAGCTAATAATGAAGCACATTTGAAAGAAATGGTCCACATGATGGACTAGGTTACCCAGGTGTGACAGACTATACTAAGTAAGACTGCCTATCTTCAAAAGGAGCCATAGCCAGGTCCCAAACCAACAACTAAAACACCCTTTAAAAAATTGTGAAAAGTACACAAGTGGGGGTGTAAAATATAAAAAATACCCCTGTCCTCTACAACACTGTAGAAGAATTGGGACCCCTCCAGATCCTCAAAAAGCATACAAAAAACAAAGTATCTACAGTGAAATGATGATAGAAACAAAACTCATAGTATGATATTGTAAATACAATATAAAAGTAAGCATGTATTTAATGCACTCACAAACATAAACTCATGCTAACATAGGGGAGAAAATAAAAAAAAATAATAGTGAAGAGTTTCTAGATAAAATTTAAACTTTAATACAGGTTGCACTTACAAGATGTTTAAACAGCAACTAGATGCACTTGCAAAAACAAAATATTCAATTATATAATATTTCAACTGTAGGGTAATAGCTTCTTGATCCAAGGATAAATCTGACTGCCATTCTTGGGTCAAAAGGGATTTTTTTCCTAGTTTGTTGCAAAATTGGAAGTGCTTCAAACTGTTTTTTTCCCTTCTTTTGGATGAACAGCAGAAAACAAATGTGAGGAAGGCTGAACTTGATGGACACATGTCTCTTTCAGCCTATGTAACTATGCCATATTGCAGGTCACTAACAAGATAAAATAACCTACTATGTTCTTGTATTGTGTAAGTGGAACCTGTATTAAAGTTTACATTTTATCTAGAAATGCTGCATTAATATATTTTATTTTCTCACAAACTAATAGTCAGTCTCCTCCTGCCTCTTCTCAGTCAGCAGGGCATAGTCCTTCCATACACCTTATTCCTCCTCCTACATATGATGGAGATCTGGCACATTGCAGGGGTTTTCTAAATAAGGTAGGTTCATTTCAAATTTTAATCCAGAATTTTTTCCTCAGAGCTAAAATAGCATTCATCATGTACCGTCTAACTGGATTAACCCTTTATGGGATAATAATTATTCCGTTGTATACAATTTCCCAGAGTTTCTTGCATCTTTTAAAAGAATATTTGATCCTCCTGGATATGAAAGAAGTGCAGGCAAAGCAGGGAAATGGGTCAGTGGCTGACTAAGCCATAGAGTTCTGTGCATTATCTTCTACAGTTTCATGAAATAATAATGCACTAGCATCTCTGATACCTTGCTTGATGAATTAGTAGCTAGAGATCTATCTGACAAGTTAGAGGTGTTGATTTCATACACTTCTTATGTAGATAAGAGAATTAGGGAGAGGAGACAAACCAGAAATGTATCCAGGTTAGCTTCCAGATTTAATAACCCTGTGCCACTCTTGTGCTACCCGTTTGGCATGGAAGTAAATGCATCTGCATTATTGGTAGGTGCTATTCTATCCTAAACAACAATCCCTAAGAAACGCCTTCATCCTTGTTTTTTTATTTTGTCTCAGAAACTGTCTTCAGCCGAGAAAAACTGTCTTTAATGTATGCAAATACACTACAACATACATACATATTTACACAGATATACATGCACATTAACACACAGATACCTATAAATACACTGACACATACACACAAATTCATATAGACACCGACACAAACCCACACATAAATACACACAGAAACATATACACACTGACAGATACACAAACCTTAACACATGCATACACCAACATATACACACACACCCTGACACAGACAAACATTGACACATGCACACACCATAACACAGATACACACACTGACATAAAAACACACTCCCTGACACACAGATGCATACCCTGACACACACTAATTCACACAGCCTGACACACACTCATATATACACACACACACACACATACCCTGACACACACTCGTACACACACACACGTGTGATATTTTTTATATCTCCAGCCACCCTCCTGTTAACTTACCTTGTATGTCCAGGAGGGTGGCTGCTGGCTTATGGGAGCGAGGGGTCTGGAGAAGCTCCTAGATTGCTCTTCTCACCTCATGCTGCGGCTGCCTCCTCTCCCTCCTATATGATCTCCCTGTACTAAGCTGGGAGTAAGTGACAGGTTGTCACTTTTTCCCTGCTGGCAGACACAACAGCCTGGTCACGGTCTTAAAGGACAGCGGCACCCGACCGGGCCCCAGCTCAGCAATTATGTTTCCCCGGTGCTATAATCATAGCACCGGGGAAACATTCCGCAGCACCCCTATCTGAACACAGTTTGGGAACCCCTGAAATAGCCTACTCACTAACTTCCTTTTTAAAGTAGCAAAAATAATGTTTTGTATTCATTTTGCCGTTTACATTTTTTTTCTCTTTCTATGCAATATGTTGAGTACAGATCCAGCATTAATCCAAACACGAATATTGCAGGAAGTAAATTAAAAATGTTGTGAAAAAGTACTTGCAATCTGAATACAAATTGTCAATATAATTTTAAAGGTTTACTGAGGTTTCAAATGGACATTTTCTCCATCTTGTTTGAGCTCTTTGCATTTGAAATAAAACTAACATTGATGTACCATTGATGTGTTTTCTGGAAGACCTGGAGGCATTTACTGGTGCTATTGTGTAATGTATAGTGTTAATGTTTGAAGGGGTGTTTGTATATAGTTTTAGTGTTTTAACAGGGGTGTGTTTGTATGTAATGTTTGTGTTTGTATGTAATGTTTGCGTTTGATTGCAGGGGTGTGTTTGAATGTAATGTTCACCTTTAAATGCGGACCACAGGTATGTCTTCTTGCAATACAAAATAAAAATAAAAAGGTTGATTAGTCAAATAATGTAACATTTTATATTAGCCTGATGCAGCTTACTGTTGATGCCAACTATAAGTAGGGGTAAATACAAAACCAACCTTCCCCCCTTAAAAAAAAACAAAAAAAACTGATGAGATGCCTTATATTATTGCCTGGAAATAAGTGACCGGTAGGCTAACAATCTGTTTAGGACATTTCTAACTTTCTTATTTGTGAGTATATGAGAGAAAAAAAAGTCCATGTCCAAAGGAAAATCTTTATCTATCTTTGAGGATGTTTTTTGAACATAGTTTGTATTTTAGTACATTACTTGCTTTAACAACTTGACTACTTTGTACGTGTTTTCCGTATCTGTTTATAATTTCAGTGGAAGAATTACAACTGATGAAATGATGACTACAAAGTATAGCAGATAATGCCAAGGTCAAGTTGTTGTGTCAAAAATCAAAATATGCTACAGCCTGGTACTCCAATAAACAAGAAGGAGTTATTTAATCCCCTTCTCTTTCCAGAAGGGTTTGCATGATGAGACAATTGAGCATACATTGTCAGCATTGCACCTGAGTAGGTGGTTTTGTGATTTATGATCAAGTTAGTTTGTATTACTAATGCATACCATTTCACTTTATGTAATCATTTACAGATTCTCTTTCTGTGTTCTGTACTCTTTTTGACTATTTTGCAAAAATGTAATAAAAGTTTAAGTTACAATACAATACGCTGTAGCGTATTAAAATACATTAAAATGTGTTGCTCCCTACTTGCTGTGAATTTGACTACACACCCGAACATCTCATAATCACTTATTGTTATGGATATAGTGGAGGTTAGTGTTAGTGATAGGTATAGAATGATGGTTTGAATTATGCCAGGGGTTAGAGTTAAAGGAACACTATAGGGTCAGGAACACAAACATGTATACCTGACCCTATAGTTTTAAAAACACCATCTAGCCCCCCTGACTCCCTTCTCCCCAAATATAGTAAAATAGTACCTTTATTCCAGTCTGCTGGTGGTGGCTCTGCCTCTGATCTGCCTTCTTGCCTGACATTATCAGAAGTGGTGATCTCTGCCAATCACAATGCTTTCCCATAGTATGCATATGGAACCAATGCTTCTTGGTGAGGAAAGTTTAGTGTCTCCATGCAGAGGGTGGAGACACTGAATGTGCAGAACTGCCCAGGAAGCACCTCTAGCAGCCATCTGAGGAGTGATTACTGAGCTATAATGTAAACTGTCTGAAAAGACAGTGTTTACGGCATAAAGCCTGCAGGGTGACTATTCTCACCAGAACGACTACATCAAGCTGTAATTATTCTGTTGATTATTAGGGATGTGCATGGGCAAAAACTTTGGTTCGGTTCGGCACTTCGGTTTGGCACTTTGGCAATTCGGGAATTCGGGACTTCGGCACTATGGGACTTCGGGAATTCGAAACTTTGGCAATTCCCTAACCCTACCCCTAATCCTATCCCTACCCCCTAACCCTACCACTACCACTAACCCTACCCCTAACTCTACCCCTAGCCCTAACTCTAACCCTACTTGGGTTAGGGGTAGGCTTAAGAGTTAGATGAAGGTTGGGGTACGGGTTAGGGATAGGGTTACAGGGAATTAAGGGAAGGATGACAGGAATCGCCAAAGTTAGGGCTAGGGTTAGGAGTAGGGTTAGGGTTGGATTCCTGTCATCATTCCCTTAATTTTCCCTCCTTCTCCCTCTTGTTTTGCCATTTTTCACTTCCGAAACTCCGCACTTTGGCAATTCGGTTCGGCACTTCTGAAATTCGGCAATTCGGCACTTCAGCAAATCGGCATTTTGGGAATTCAGTTCGGCACTTCCGAAATTTGGCACTCCGGCACTCCAGAAATTCGGCAATTGCACAAGTCTAGTGAATATCATGTCCCTTTAAGGTTAGAATAGAGTTAGGGTTAAGATTTAGAGATATGTTTTGCTTTTGAGTTAGTCTTCCATATGATGCTATAAGATGTGACACTGGACATGGTTGGCATTTTCTCCCTGTCTTTTTGAAATGGCAATGTTTTTAATTTACCTTTAATGCTTGGAATTTTCTTTGCAACATTTCATTGGTAAAAACTTGCTTACTTGATTTAAGTTGCCTAAAACAAATACATCCTGTAGAAACATAAGTATATGCAGAAAATCGAGTGCTCTAACAAGGCTCCACCTACTGCTACCCTGTGATTGTCTTGAAGGATCCTTGAGTATGCCTGAGGCTTAGGTTATATGTGGTAGTCATTCCTAATTCCTGCTACATGTGCAAATATGCTTTTTCTCTAATACCCTAATTGAAATCTGTCAGCCTCTGACTACTAAGTTGTTTGTTCTTGCATCTTGTGTGGATTCCCCTAACCTCCTTTCCTTTGAGCTTCACTTGTGCTTCTTCTGAGCATGTAGACAGCAAAATGTTAGAAGAACTTTTAGTTCTTCTGTGATTTCTTCCGAGGTCTTGATCAGTCTTGCGGATGGATAAGAAAACCATTCCTGAGCATTTTTTGCCCTTTGATGGCTCCAGCATTTTGTGCACCATTTTGATATTTATATGTTGTAAAAAAAACACAAAAATATTGGAACCCCCTGTGTTATAAGACTTTAGCTATGGTTAAGCATGAAGAAAAAAAAAAGAAAATAAATAAATTATATATATATATATATATATATATATATATATATATATATATACATATACATATATATATATATATATATATATATATATATATATATATATATATATATATATATACATAACATTCTTTCCTTTTATCTTCACATTTAGTAGAGGAGAAGAGCATTGACTTTTTGTCTACCCGATTCTAGTCATCAAAGCAAAATATATAGGTCTAGATTTGAAAGGTATTTTTGAGACATTGCTTGATTGTAATGTCTTTAAATTCCATAAAAGATCATGAAAAACTCATACCATTATACCATTCTGGAAAAATTTTATTCATAAATCACAATCATACATAGCTGATGTTAAGACATGACAACCTGTAAGAATAGTTTCAGGAGTACAGATGTGCAATAAAATGGATTTTTTTTAGAAGCTGTTGCCATAATAGAAGCAATTTCTGAAGCTCTTTGAAAACTTAGGTTGTCTACAGTTTTAATCATTTCTGATCATTTTCACTTTTGATTTTTTTAAAATTATTTCATAATAATTTTTCCAGTGCAATGTTTACTTTACATTATTGTATTTTCTACAAAGCAGAATGTACAGCTACAAAAAATGTTCGTTCCATTTTGTTAACTAATTATGAATCAGGGAACACGCAAAAAAAAAATGAAAATGCAAACAAAAACTACTGTACAAAAACTACTGTACACACACACATACACACAGATATATATTATGAATATGATCTTGTTAGTTTTCTTTAAAGTTATTCTTTTCTCTGTATTCTAATGTATTGTTATTCTTGTGCTTTTTTCCTTATTAATTTTACATTGTCTATTTTTTTTTCTCCTTTTTCCTTTCTGGCATTGCTTTTATTTATTTTCCTATTAGTTTACATTATTTTCCCACTTTTCCCAACTTCTCTTCAACTTACAATTTAATTATCTCCTTTCACCCTAGCTGAATAATAATAATAAAAAAAAACAATCTTAGTAGGCTACAGTTTGATATTTCCATACATTTGTGAAGATGTCTTGCTTACTTTGGAAGTCACAACCAGTGTGACGAACAGGATGAGTAGCCTAGGGAGGGCTACAAACCAAAGCTACAGCTATTTCCATATCTTCCCCTAGTATATACATATCGGAGTCTATTAGTTTATTCACTAAATCCAAATCATAGTAAATTGAAATCCAACAGCAAAATGTAGCTAAAATATCTGAAATGGGGGGTGTGGCTTACTGGCTAATAGAGTAGGACGCAGTTTGTTGTGGCTCACAGGCCCCAGCTCACAAAGAAAGCTCAGCGCATGGCGAGCCCTGGACCCTCTGGTGCAAGTTCCCCGAGGTGGGAATCTGGCCCCATGGAGGAATTCTTGTCCACCCCCGACGGCCTCAGACACACACGGCCGACGGACGAAATGGCACCGGCTTCCCCCGGCACTGAAAGTACAGTAGATATTCACAAACACGAGGAGCTAAACAAGCGCTCACAACACCCATCCCATCAGGCGACACTGCTACAACTGCAGCGAGAACTGACCTCACTAATTCACTCTAAATACCATAGGGACGTAGTCAGACATAAAGCATTATTTTTCCTACATGGGAATAAAAGTGGTAAGCTGCTAGCCAGAATGCTGGCAAAACTGAGACAAACAACGTATATAGACAGGATCCGAGATCAGAAAGACACCCTGCACCGCTTACCTACTATAATCATGGAGGCGGTGCGCACTTATTATTCAGAGCTATATTCACTCCTGCAGCCCCATACTGATGTGGTAAAAGACCACTTATGGGACTCAATTCGACAGTACTTGACGACGCACTCCCTGTCGATCATTAACAAAGATGTTTCTGACGAGTTGGTCAAACCACTATCCCTAGAGCAGGCATAGGCAACCTTCGGCTCTGCAGATGTTTTGGACTACACCTCCCATGATGCTTTGCCAGCATTATGTGTGTAAGAGCATTATGGGGGATGTAGTCCACAACATCTGGAGAGCCGAAGGTTGCCTATCCCTGCCCTAGAGGAACTAGCGTTTTGCGATAAAATGCACAAAACCCGGCCCCGACGGGTTACCACTTCATTATTACAATACTTTGCAGACTGTCTGTATCAGTCAATACTGAATCCACAAGGAATTAACACACCCCATCTTCTCCTCTCTGCCCCCCAGCGCTTCCCCCTCCTTTTTTCCCTTTATTTATTTTTCTCTACCCCCATATCACCCTTTCACCTACTGGTGTCCCCTCCTCCCCTGCCCTGACATGATGGTCAACTGCCTAACTGACCTGGCCACTCAGAGGTTTATCACTTACTAGTTTTGTATCTCTAATCCGACTAGATGGTCTGGTGGGACACCACCATTCCTTATTACAGCTACTCCTCTTACATATTTCATGTTATACAACATAACATTTAAAACAAAGGATATATATTTTATAGTATCTGGAGTTCCCTGGTGCCGTATTTTCATTCAGCATTAAGCAATCTTTTATGTTTTTAAGTTTTAATGCTAAACGAGAATCCCCAGCAGCCCATCCCCTCTATGCTGCTTTGGCTAATAAGGATGTATTAGCATGAGCAACAGTGATTGGCTGAGAGTATCAGCTGAATGCTATTAGCCTATCAATGCTCCAACTGACAGTATGAAGGGTATGATTACAAGGAAGTGTGTAATCAGACTTTGGATGGCCAGGGAGCCTTATTTAGTGTTAAACTGCTCTAAAATGTATTCACACTGAATGGAGGGACAGTGCCAGGGAATGATAGGAACTATAACCAATTCAAAGAGATGAAATGGTTATAGTGACAACAGTGTTCCATCAAACAAATTATTCAAATTACTCAAGCTTATTCAACTTATTCCGCTTATTCAGTTTATTCAACTTAAAGCAGCACTGTCACCATCTGGGGACTTTGCCAAATTTGCAAAGTCCTCTGATGGTGACAACACCGCTGGCTGTCTGGTGGCCAGTGAGGGGCAGGTAAAGGTGAAATTACTTACCAGAATTACCTGAAACTGTTCCTCGTGGGTGCTCCTCTTCAAGTCCTGGCACTTCAGGAGGAGAAATACAGAGACTACAAAGTAGACCTCACTCTGACTCTGTATATCTCTTGACTGTGTTGAAATTTCAGTGAAATCCCAACAAAGTCAAAATTTGTATTTTGACAGTGCTGCTTTAAAGGAATTTTTTTTTCTTTTGCTTAATAGACTACTTTTCAAGGACTTTGATGAAATGCTTTAGGGCCTCAATGTAAGATACTAGAATAGTATGGATGGAATGCACAGGTTCAGGGTAGGAGTGTGTATGGTAATTATCCTGTTTCTGTAAACTTAGCCCATAGGATTTCTAAATGATGCGTGGTCTTGTTCAAGACAAGCATCCCAAACCCATTACTGGTGGGAAAAAAAAAATATTATTCTCTCCTGTGTTATTATTTCATTATATCTTCAATATCTGAACTAGTTTATGTTTTGAGGAAGTCATGGGGTTCTTTCCACCCACAATGCCTGTAGCCAATCATTATAAAGATAGCATCATAATTACACAGGAAGCCATTTCATGAGAGTCCTTGGGTCTGATGATTGCTCTAAATGGTCACATAATGATTAAGATTTATGAGGAAATTTTACAGGTCCTTTGGGTGCAGTCAATGCTTCCTTTTCATGTCCCCATATTTCATAATACTATTACATTGCTGAACAAAGACAAAGTCATACACCAAGGCCAACTGAATCTTTGTATGACGTACTAGAAAAAAGAGTGAGAATAATAATATTATTTGACAATCGTTACCGGGGCTGGGCGCTTTTCTATCTTAATTTGTCACTGTGCAAGAATTCACATATATTGGCTGGTTAAAGCAGTGGTAACATCACTGCATTAATACCCTAGAGGACCATGATATTTGCAAGGACATAGTACCCTGTGTGGTTACAGGATCACAATACATATTAAATGTATTTGTGTAGTAGTTCAGTTAGCTTTTAGGCACACACTTGCACTTTTTAGAAATGATCACACAGAATATGTGCACCATGACATGCATTAATAAGCACACTACACTCTACAAATGTATTCAAACACGTATAATAACACAAATCAGACAACACACTAGTTTTTGTTTTTTTGTCAATCTATTTTTTTTATTTAAACTTTGAAGAGAATATTACAGAAATAAGAAAGATGTGCTATAGCACATGCACATGTGGCAACGATATAGTAGTTACGCAGAGAGTGCAAATCACAATTATAATACAGCTTAATTTATTATTATTATTTTTTTATATATATATGGTAACAGGCTAAACAAGCTAGTCTTGGGAGACAGGTAGCACTTGAAACCTGCAGTAATGTTAGATAGACTAGTTACTGCATAACTGGCTAGGGTTACAGGAAAGGGTTGGAAATAATGTAGCTTAACAAACATAAGTTGGTACATGCTTAATAAACCACTGTAGCCCATTGTGTCAGGCAAGATTCAAAATAGATGAGAAATAGTGATGTCGCGAACATAAAATTTTCCATTCGCAAACGGCGATCGCGAACTTCCGCAAATGTTCGCGAACGGGCGAACCCGGCGAACCGCCATAGACTTCAATAGGCAGGCGAATTTTAAAACCCACAGGGACTCTTTCTGGCCAGTTGTTTCAAGGGGATTAACACCTGGACTGTGGCATGCCGGAAGGGGATCCATGGCAAAACTCCCATGGAAAATTACATAGTTGATGCAGAGTCTGGTTTTAATCCATAAAGGGCATAAATCACCTAAGATTACTAAATTGTTTGGAATAACGTGCTTTAAAACATTAGGTATGATGTTGTATCGATCAGGTAGTGTAAGGGTTACGCCCGCTTCACAGTGACAGACCAAACTCCCCGTTTAACGCACCGCAAACAACCGCTAACAGTCCATTTGCACAACCGCAAACTCCCCATTTGCACAAGGTTGGACACCAAGCTAGCCATGTCCCGTTCCTTGTCCTCACTGATGTCATTGACGGTCTCTTCCTCCACCCAGCCACGTACAACACCAAGGGTCCCAGAAAGGTGACAACAAGCCCCCTGTATTTTTTTTTTTTTTAAATGTACACTACTGTTACATCAGATATGAGTTGCACTGGTGTGACACTGTGCCCTGGCAGGCCCTGAAACGCACACGTGTGAAGGAAACTGACTGCTATTATTTCACAGTCAAATTTCTAGTTTTTTTTTTTTTAATGTACACTACTGTTACACCAGATATGAGTTGCACTGGTGTGACACTGTGCCCTGGCAGGCCCTGAAACGCACACGTGTGAAGGAAACTGACTGCTATTATATTAGAGTCAAAAAAGTTTTTGTTTTTTTTAAATGCAAACTATTGTGCCCCCAAAACGTTCGTGTGTGGGGGTGCTGGAATGACGTTGGCCAATGGGAGCCTGAATCAACGTTTGGCTCCCACTGCCCCTTTAAGAGCGAGCTCGTGATTCGAGCCGTGCTCCTAGTGCCAGGCGGGCCACGTGACCGATCACTGCGGTCAGTGCACGCGGCTAAGTCAGAAGAGGTGATCAAGCCGCATGCGGCTCATGTGGAGGCAGGAGTGATCCAGCCACGCGCGGCTCAAGCTTAGGAGCCAGGTCGGTCCCAGGATAAGGTAAATACAGCCACAACCACTTATCCCAATCACACACCTTTCCTAACGTCCTATCCCATTAAAAGCATATTACCGCGTATTTAATAATACAGATAAACCCCCTACTTCATCCAGGTTACCGATCGATGGTTCAATATTCTGAGCCCTCTCTGATTTACTGTACACGACTATTCGATATTCCCACAAATTTTATATCGCATTTTATGTTTGTTTGAGACCACCTTAAAAATATTGGATATCGCTAAAAATCATGATCACTATATACTTTCTCTACAAACCTCTAAAACCAACCAAACTACTCATCCATCCGCTATACCACTTTATCCCACCTAGAACTAGTGCCCAGTTAAAATACTTGACTCTTACTTACCCACACTCACTCATGCCACACACATTTCACCACTACTCTCACTGAATCCCTCTGACTACGGCTAAATTCATCTTCTACATCAGAACACTACTCCTAAGATTGGGTTGTATCCATGTCTCGGGTCTTTCATTTAGAATAGGGGCAGCTTCGGTCTCCTTCAACACTGACACTCCAGTGCATATTATTAAAAGATTGGGCAGATGGAAATCCTCAGTCTACAACCGATATATTCCTCATCCTGAGAAAGAAATGAGGAAAGCTTTTAAAAGTTTGGCTTTGTAAATTTGATGCAATAAGTGTGTTTTTCATTAATACCTTTTCACCCTCTTTGCATGAACCCGATTTACATATATTACTAATATGTTTCTGAACATATATATTATATTACACTCACTCACTCTCTGGGCTGGCCTAAGACATCATGCTGCCTAGGTCCAACGATAAATGACTATGGTGGATAATGTATAATAAACACAGGTTACTGGCTGTGGGGTAGATAATGTATAATAAACACAGGTTACTGGCTATGGGGGGATAATGTATAATAAACACAGGTTACTGGCTATGGAGGGATAATGTATAATAAACACAGGTTACTGGCTATGGGGGATAATGTATAATAAACACAGGTTACTGGCTATGGAGGATAAGGTATAATAAACACAAACACAAAAAAAAAGAAAAAAAAAGAATGCAGCTTCAGAATTAATCTAAATTGTATGCTGTTTAGGAGGTGGGAGGGTCTGGGAGGGAGGGTCTGCTGCTGATTGGCTGGAATGTGTCTGCTGACTGTGAGGTACAGGGTCAAAGTTTACTCAATGATGACGAATAGGGGGCGGACCGAACATCGCATATGTTCGCCATCCGTGACGAACGCGAACATGCTATGTTCGCCAGGAACTGTTCGCCAGCGAAACGTTCGGGACATCACTAATGAGATATACTCAGAAAGAAAATCAGAATTGTTTGTGTGTTTAGGCTGAATTGCCCAATTTGTGGAACAGTCAAGGTAGTGCCTGATAACAAATTTAGAGCATCAATCCGATCCGGACTGCACAGACTGGAAGGCAGACAGTCATCCGATCCCCTGGCTAGGTAAGTGGGTATATTGGTCACAGAGGCTGCTGTAGGTGATGGAACAGTGGGGGCAAGGCAAGACCCTCCCCCCCCCCCTCAGCTCCAGGCCCACAGTAAAGCCGGCATCCTCAAGCCACAGACTCTGCTTCTTGAGTCCTTCTCTTTTTAGGAGCTATGGAAGGCCCAGGTGGTCTGCTGCCACCATTATACAATTATACACATATATTTTTCTGATATCTAATGGATCACTAGAATTAAGTTGTTCATGGGTGTAATAATATAAGAACAGGGCAAGTTAATCATTGTTCAAATTTCTTAAAACTTTGAGCTTCCTGGTTGAATGTTGCAATTACAATATGTACCTAAATGGTTGTGTGCTGGTAATTATTAGATAACATAGAAGTTTAATGTCATATATTATAAGATATCTGAATCTAAGCAGAGAAACAGGGCTTTCATTGGGGTCGGATTTGTCATGTGTTGAGTTATTTAATAGTATAATTATCACATCTCACTTTTCCCTTTTTTTTATTGATTAAGGAACTTATATAATGTGGCCCTGCACCAGTACATGTTTATAGTGACTGATATATTACCAGCCAGAGTAATTGTAATATTCATTATGTATAGCTCTACTACTTATAAGTTATAAGTGCTATCATATTGCCACAAAAGCACAAATGCAGCACGTGGAAGGCTGGGACAGTGACTGTGAATATGCTGAAGTATGATTGCTGTTCTAAACATATAACAAGAGCTTATTTATTTAAGTATGGGGTTTTATATTGTTGAAAGAAATGAACAAACATAAACCATGGAATGTGTTTTCCACAAATAATTATCGTTATATAATAATAAATTATAACCACTGTTAGACATTAGTCAACATGGCTTCTGTTAGCCAACTTAGCTGATGGATGGAGACATGAGAAAAATGAGCGAGAATCCAGCAAAGCATTTCTCCTCTGGAAAAAGCTGATGAAATTGTCAATGAGGCTGCCAAGTTGAATGCTAAACTTGACAAAGTGTCTGGCTGCAGCACTCCTTGCATATCATGGACCATCTGAGTAATCTGCTAACTATTGGGACACTGTGTCTCTGAATACACTTTGATTGTATGCATTGCAAGTATATGACATACTGTTAAATTATATATTTTATTCTTATTTTTTTTTTTATTCATATGTAACATACGGAGGTCTATTGATATATTACCCAATCAGATATGTGTTGCTACATATAAAATATAGTGAAATAAAAAATCTATGCAAATATTTGTGTGTGTGTGTGTGTGAATATTATTATTTTTTTGTTTTACCTTAAAGTGATACTATCATCAAAAAGCATTGTTATAAACTAGGTTATAGTAAAATATACAAACTCTTTTAATTAACAAGACTTCAACATTTGTATTCCCTCAGCTGCTTCCATCTGATAGTGTTTCTTGAAATAATCTTTAAAGCACTCTTTGTATCTGATCGTCTGTCCAGTGTTGCCCCTTGACAGTGGATTTGACATTTTCATCTGTCAAAGAAGAGAGTGCTAAGAAAAAAAGGGCTATAACTGAGCTGGTAGTAGGCAAATAAAAACACATTTTTAACTCTTGGTGCTATTGGTGAGTAAATCATATTAAAACATTTTTTTAGTTATGAACTAAATGCTTTTCGAAAAAACACAAGCTCAATATATGTGTATCAAAAGCTATAGTGATAGTTAGTGGCACTTTTGTGGTACCTATTTACGATAGCATTTCTGCTTAAAAACAGCAATAGAGTAGGTTAGTATTTTCTGCACACTTTAACTCATTGTGATCTGTAAAATAAGTCAACCTTTTTCCAGTGCTCCATGGTCCAGTTCTGACTTTCATGTCCCCATTGAAAGCGATTTCGTAATCTCTTACATTAACATTTCAGACTCTGTGTAAAATATTGCAAGATAATGGACGCTGTATATTGCTTAAAGATTTCCGTTTCCAGTATATTTTTATAAACACAAACAGGGGCGGACTTACAACTCATGGGGCCCCTGGGCAATAGGAGATCATGGGGCCCCTGTGTACCCAACAACTTGCAAGATACACAAATATGCATGTGTTACAGGAAGGGTTGTAATGTGGGGGGGAAGAGTCTTCAGTCGGGGGACAGGAGTCATAGTGTGTGGGACTGGGGCTGTAGTGGGGAGATAAGGGCTATGATGGGCAACAGCGGCTCTAATGGGGGAAAAGGCGCTGTAGAGGGGGTATAGGGGTTTTAATTGGAGATTAGGTTGGGTGATTAGGGGCTGTCATGGGGGATAGGGGCTGTAGTAAGGGGATAAGATTATAACAGGAGGCTTATAACATATGCAAATGGAGTGCTATATTTGTTGCATAAGCGTATGGTGAGAAAAATGTAAAAAAAAACAAAAAACTATCGTGTCTGGAATACAAACATATTCCTGACACTATAGTTGTAAGAACACATTTTAGATCCCCAGCCCTGCTTTTCTCCCATTATAAAGTTATTTTACTCACTTTTTTCACCTAAAGTAGAGCGGGTGCAAGATTGGAGAAAAAGGTAGATCCCCATCTTTCGTACAACTACCACAATACTTTGCCAGATTGGCATCTACCATTTGCCCATCCTTGCAGGTTTGTACTTAGCCCCCAGCAGTGTTTGTATGTTTGAATATAAGCATGTTTTGAATGGAGTATGTGTGTATGAATGTAGGGATGTATTTGAGTGTAGTGTTGGAGTTTAAATGCTGAGATGTATACACATATACACTGGCACGTACACACACACACACACACAAACATATATATATTTTATGTGTCTTGATGAAAGCCCTGAACTAGGGCTGAAACGTTGACCTGTGGATTGACAGAAAATAAATCACATTGCTTGGAAGACCTAGAGTGCCGGTATTTTCTCTATTTTATATATATATATAAACGATATAGAAAAAAAAGATGCACTCACAGGTCTTCAGATACGTGAAAAAACTGGTGCTTTATTAATCCATAGACAGTATACAAAAAATCAATCGACGTTTCGACCCTGCCGGGTCTTTTTCAAGATCATTGAATACATATCTTACATGTGCTTATATATAAAATATGAAAACATGTAAATATGCACTTACCAAGTGGTAAAGTGAAGTGGAGTGCCCGTTAGAACCCGGAAGTGAACAGAAGCTGCACGAAGCGTCACATGATCGGGACGCATGGCGGAAGAATGTGGTTTCCATGGTGATAGTAAATACAAAGTGTAAGCCACATACCGAGCAAGTGTAGAGAGAACCGATATGGAGAAGAGTTGGTACTATCTACTACCAACAAAGTTTAGATACAAATGATGCCATAATGAGGAATTAGATTAAATAGAGTAGACAAAAAAACATGAATATATCAGTATAATGTGCAAAATAACAATAATATGAACGTGACATATATGTGTGAAAATACAAAGAAAAATGTGCAGTCTACTCATAAAAATAATATATGACAAAAACATATTGTTAAAAACAAAGCAAGGATCCTAGAATATTAATGACCCAAAATATTAAGAAATAATAATCCTACATAAAGAAATAAATGCTAAGAAAATAACAATAAGGAATAAGTTGTATTAATGTTATGATTCTTGGTATAATGAATAGCTGAAAGCTGCTCACGGAAATAGTGAAAACTATACTAAATATACCCAAAAATTAAGTCAAGTAGCCTGGAAAAATAACAGACTGCTAAAATATAACCCAAATTGATAGTAATAATAATGTGTTTGTGTACTTGCAGCATATAGTTGCTGCAAACCTACAGAGCATATAGACAAAACTAAGGTAGTAAGGACTAAATGTACACCTAGAAAATAATAGCAAATACAACTCAAACGGAATCAATGTCTACTGCATGACAATGAACCTATAATGTCACAAAAATATGTTACTATGAACATAGCATATAATTGCTACATACATCTGTTATTTGCAGAATATCGGAGTGCAAAGAAAGTAATACATGCGAAAAAATTCTAACCACAATCAAATAAAATATCTAAGGGGCACAACTGCATATTGTTATCATATGCAAATGACCCCGTATTCACAAGAACCCAGATAATGACACCTAATTAATGAAAAATAAAAAAATAAAAAATAAAAAATTACTAAGCACAATCCAATAAACTATAAGCTGCAAGAATACATCTACGTTGCAGAAAAAATAAATATATATAACAATATTAGAACCAAGAAATGAAATACATAGAAGCAATTGTATATAAAAAAAATCTACATAAAAATATTATCACAAAAACATGGAATACACAATGTTTTCATTAAGGCCTTTAGGGGTTACTGTGTCCAAATAGTGGATCCAGTAAGCCTCTCTCTGTAAGAGAATTCTTGATCTATCTCCCCCACGATCCAAAGGAGGAACATGGTCAATGCCAATAAATGTAAGCATGGGTAAATGGTGTTGCATAGCCAAAAAGTGTTTAGCCACTGGTTTTTCCGTTGTTTGATCACGATATGTCGTCATTATTCCAGAACGATGTCCTCTCATCCTGTCACGTAAAGTAAGGTCTGTCTTACCGACATATGCCAATCCGCAGGGACATGTCACCATATAGATGACATGGTCTGTGGTGCAGGTGATGTAATGATTAATAGGTATACGTTTTCCCGTGTGGGGATGAGCAAAATAAGTACTTGTCAGCATATGGCTACAATTCACGCATCCAGTGCACTTAAAGCAGCCCTTCTTTTTGATCCATGTTTTTTTCGTATAGCATTGTATAGGGTCATTGCGAACTAGTAGATCCCTGAAATTCCGGTTTCTTTTATAACTGATCATGGGCCGTTGTTGAAAAATCGGAGGAAGATTTTTATCAGCTTGTATCACGTCCCAATGTTTTTGTATAGTGTTCTTTATTTTTACAGTCGCTGTGTGGTAAGTCATGGGAAGAAATAAATGTGTCTTCTTAGTTTTTGTGGTATCTTCTGAATCAAAACGTTCTCTGGCTCTCTGTTCAGTATATGTCAAGTATATGTGGGGCATAACCCCTATCAATAAATCGTTGCTTCATTTCGAGAAGTTGGAGGTTCATTTGTGAGGTGTCACTGTTGTAACGCAGAACTCTGAGGAACTGTGAAATAGGAAGGGAATCCTTCAAGTGTTGAGGATGGAAGCTGGTAGCTGATAGAATAGTATTTCTGTCTGTTTCTTTACAATGTAAAGTATAGCTAATCTCACCTGCTTTTTTGTATAATAGAACATCCAAGAAATGAATTTGATCACAATTGTGATTTAAAGTAAATTTTATTGTGGTGGGTAATGTGTTTAGTTGCTGAACCATCTCTTCCAATTCTTTTTGCGAAGTAATCCACAAGAGAAGGATGTCATCCACAAATCTGATGGAATTGCATATTTACATAATTTCATATTTTATATATAAGCACATGTAAGATATGTATTCAATGATCTTGAAAAAGACCCGGCAGGGTCGAAACGTCGATTGATTTTTTGTATACTTTCTATGGATTAATAAAGCACCATTTTTTTTCACGTATCTGAAGACCTGTGAGTGCATCTTGTTTTTCTATATCGTTTATATATTGGACGCCAGAGATGTGCACCCAGGCAATAGATTTATGTTTCTGTTTTGTAAGGGTACCATAAATTGAGAAAGTGCTCCGAAGTGAAGGGGTTAATATGGTATGTCTTATTACACCTTCATGAGATCTTGCTGGCAGTTTGTAACCCTTTACATATTACAAAACATTCCCACCACAAAGACTCACTCATAATTTGGGGATATTTCCTATCTTAGACATCTTACAGCTTTGAAGTTATTCCTATTAACTTTTGTCTCACTCTTAATTATTTCCGTTAGATTGCAAGATTGTAGGACTTACAGGTTATCTCACTCTGAACTCTGTGAATCTAAAATCCGTGTTAGATTTTAGACTCACGGGTCATGGATCTTATTTCCTCTGTAAAGGTTTGTCTAATTATATTTTGTACTGTTTTCAATCCCTACCTTTTGTTAATGTACCTATTATGCAATTCTACAAAATATGATGGTTAATAATAATAGTTGTTCTCTAGGTGAACATTGAAGTAAGAGGGACAATCAATACAAAGCTTGGTAATGAACAGTGCAGGAAATTATCGCAACTAAAAATACATTTGTTTAATTCACAGAAATTGTGACGATGTCTAAAGGCAAAATGTCAGGAGGAGCTGTGGATGCAAGAAATGTAATTTATCGAGATATGTACCAAATCGAACTCTGGAAAAGTTAAGTACTTTCTTGATTTGCAGAGAGGTTCTGGAAAACCAACAGCAATTAACAAATATCTAGTTGTATCAAGTACCTTTTTGTATGCAAAACTGAAAAACAGAAGGGAAAGAAAAATAAAACACACTCTGCCTTCGCAAATCAAAATGGTAAAAAAAAAAAAAAAAATAATGTAATGAAAAGCCAAAAGGCTACTTACATAACACAGCATAAACAACACACACTCTCAATGTATTAGTCCAATAATATGTCAACTGACTTGCCAAGTACTCCTTCTGGTAATTGTTCACTCCACAGAGCCTGTAGATTTTGGGAAAGGGAACAGAAGCTGGGAACCAAATGAAAATGAATGTCTGCTATCAAACTGCTGTGTGTTGTGAACAATATAAACTGTCAAAAATTCTGCCACCCCCTGATGGAGCCAGTTCGATTATATATCAATTAGCCACACAACTTGAGCGGCAATAATGAATGTCATACTTATTGCTGTACTTGAACCACTTTTTTAAGTTACTAAATAACAATACTTACCTTTTAATTTGTTTGCACCTACTTATCCAATCATTGTATTGTTTTATTATATGATTTCTATCAGCAGAAAATTGTTGTGAAGTATATAGATTAAACTAAATGTCTATATTTATTCTCTCCTTCTCATAAAGAAGTTGAGATCTCTTCCATTCCACTAGAAGACCACAAATGAGGCAGCACCCCTCTAATCCGTGAGATAACAGAAGAGGTTTGGGGCTGAAAAAATGTGTCAAAAAATATTGACGATGCAGGCAGGTTTAAGTGTGTTAGACATTATCTCCACTTACAGAGACTATAAAAATCAATCACATGGTCACGTGTACACCCTGTTCCAAATTATTATGCAAATTCTATTTAAGTGTCACAAAGATTAAATATTTTGTTTTTCAGTTTAACTCATGGATGGCATTGTGTCTCAGGGCTCTTTTGATCACTGAAAACAATCTCGGACACCTGTGATAATTAGATTGCCAGGTGAGCCAAATTTAAGGAAAAACTACTAAAGGAGAGGGTGTTCCACATTATTAAGCAGAGCACCATTTTCATGCAATATGGGGAAGAAAAAGGACCTCTCTGCTGCTGAAAAGAGTGAAATAGTTCAATGCCTTGGACGAGATATGAAAACATTAGATATTTCACGAAAACTTAAGCGTGATCATCAAACTATTAAGAGATTTGTGGCTGATTCAGAGCACAGACGGGTTTGTGCAGATAAAGGCACATTGAGGAAGATTTCTGCCAGATCCATGCATTGGATCAAGAGAGCAGCTGCTAAAATACCATTACATAGCAGCAAACAGATATTTGAAGCTGCTGGTGCCTCTGGAGTCCCACAGACATCAAGGTGTAGAGTCCTCCAGAGTCTTGCAACTGTGCATAAACCTTCTATTCAGCCACCACTAACCAATGCTCACAAGCAGAAACGGCTGCATTGAGCCGAAAAATACACGAAGACTGATTTTCAAACAGTCCTGTTCACTGATGAGTGCCGTGCAACCCTGGATGGTCCAGATGGATGGAGTAGTGGATGGTTGGTGGATGGTCACCCTGTTCCAACAAGGCTGCAACGTCAGCAAGGCGCTGGTGGAGTCATGTTTTGGGCCGGAATCATGGGAAGAGAGCAGGTCTGCCCCTTTAGGGTCCCCAAAGGTGTAAAGATGACCTCTGCAAAGTATGTGGAGTTTCTGACTGACCACTTTCTTCCCTGGTACAGAAGGAAGAACTATGCTTTCCATAATAAAATCATCTTCATGCATAACAGTGCACCATCTCATACTGCAAAGAATACCTCTGCATCAATGGCTGCTATGGGGATAAAAGGAGAGAAAGTCATGGTGTGGCCTCCATCCTCCCCTGACCTCAGTCCTATTGAGAACCTTTGGAGCATCCTCAAGCAAAAGATCTATAAGGGTGGGAGGCAGTTTACATCCAAACAGCAGCACTGGGAGGCTATTCTGAAATCTTGCAAACAAATTCAAACAGAAACTGTCCAAAAACTCACAAGTTCAATGGATGCAAGACTTGTGAAGCTGCTATCAAATAATGGGTCCTATGTTAAAATGTAACGTGACCTGTTAAAATGTTTAAACAGTTAAGATGTTGTTATAAGTTTGATTGAAATAGCTTTTGATTTCAGTAAATATGCTGCAAACACAACAAATGACAATTTTCAGTTCTTTACAACCTATAAAGTGTTTTGAAACCTACTGTATGTAATGATTTGGAACAGTGCATTGTACGTTTTTTATGTTTTAAAAAAATACTGTTATCATTAGGAGGTTTGTTCAATAAAATTTGTATTGTACTCTTAATAGTTGATAACATGATAATTATGCTGACTGTTATTCACATCAATTATTTAGGTAAATGAGAAAAACATAATTTGCATAATAATTTGGAACAGGGTGTACATGTTTTGTGATTGTAGCCAAAGACTATAGATTGTTTGATTGTGCAGCTACTAACAAGAGTTTTAAGGAACAGTTTATATCCACGATTAAAATATTGCAAACATTAAAACTTAAGTGTTACAGCAGATTCTGCACTCTCATGCTCCATGTAGAAAGGGCTTTGGTGCAAGAAATGTGTCTGGGCCTCCATGTAGCACAAGGGTGACCAAAGGTAAATTCTCATCTGTACATCTCCTAAGATGCTTTGCCAACTGGGAATCTACCATTGCCCTATCCTTGCAGGACTGTGTTTGTGAGCAGTGTTTGTGTGTTTGAATGTAAGCATGTTTTTGTATGAAGTATGTGTTTGTGATGTTTGGATATATTTTTGTGTACTGTTTGTATTTGAATGAAGCTATGTGTTTGTATGCACCGTTGCCATTTGAAGCCAGTAGTGTAATTGTGTGTACTGTTTACTTTTTAATTTAGTGGTGTGTTTGTAGGTAGTGTTGGCATTTGAATGCAGGCATGCATTTGTTTATAGTGTTGGTGTTTTAATATGGGGGGGTGTCTTATGTAGTGTTGGCATTTAATTGCAGGGGTGTATTTGTGTGAAATGTTGGCTGGGATGTATGAACATACATATACACTGCGACACATATATACTGGCACACAGATTGACATAAACACTGAGACATACACACAGAACCATCTATCTATCTATCTATCTATCTATCTATCTATCTATCTATCTATCATCTATTGTTCTAATCATGGAAAAGTATGCACATTTTGCAGCTGAGAGACGTTTGGTTAATAAGCACCAGTGACATTATCATAGATAACAAACTGACATAAAGTCCATTTAGCACAAAACCACACCTCTCTTCTTAGCAGATGATGGTTAGAGAATGTATTTACTGCCATTAACCCCCTTAATCGATGGTCTGAGTTTTAGAATGCCGCCAGAGGCTTTTACATTTTTCATTATGTTTATTCTTGGAATGGTATTAATGTGTCTTAAATTGTTGACCTAATTACATCTGTGGTGTAAATGAGTAAAGTGGCTACTACATAAGTAATGTAAATGGAGATAAAAAGTAAAACATAAAGTATTAGAATTAACCCTTTGCTGTGTTTGGGATAGTTTCCTTTTTTTCTCATAGTGTATACAAATATGCATGCACAATAATGTCTAGTGAATAGGCATTCAATTCTTAGGGAGCTATTCAACTTATTGTTGGACAAGTAGAGAGACACGCCAGTGCTTTTAGACTGAGCACACCGCTCTCTGCATCCCAGAAATGCATGTAATCTGCCAATCTACTCCCCAGATCTTATTCCATGACAGTCCAGTGCAAATTTACCATGATTTGTCATGGATGACTCTCCAGGCAAGTTGAGTGCTGAAGCCCATTACTGACCAGCTGCGGGTCCGCAATATACGCTACCGCTGAGGCTTTCCCTTCACACTAATTGTTACGACTCATGGATTGACATACACCATCTCCTCCACAAGATGTGCAACCCTTCCTGAGAGCTCTGGAGCTTCAAGACATGCACATCCCTGACTGGTATTCACCAGTCCAACTTTACACCGCCCAACATCTTATTCAGAGACGACGTTGGCAATGGGAGGAAGAGGCGAACAGAACAGAAAGAACACAGTCTTACTCCAACTTCCCCAAGAGCATGGAAATCTTAAGATTGCCCCCTGCAATGACCTTTCCACCACGATCATAAGCACACGGCGCTAGCGAACCTTGACCACAGACTCGAGCACAGCATTAGATCATTCCCGGACTGAGGTCATATGTTATATTGGTTCTCCAGGTCAAGTAGTTTACGGCAATTAGCCTACGCAATTAACCTAAGTGTACCCCGAAAGTCATGGCCCTGTTCAATTAACTCACAAGCTGTTAGTGACAGGCTTTAGTGGGGACTAATCCATAGCATTCCAGTTGGGCCTCTTCGCTGCCCACCCTGAATTCAAGGCATATTGTGGTCAGCTATACCTCCAGTACATCTTCACTCTTCCTACCGGGAGACCCGAATTAGGGTATATTTGGCTATTCACAGAAAGAAAAAAAAATAACAAAATACTAAAGTTATAAATAAGAAATATATTAAAAACATGTAAAAAATAACTAAATAAATAATATTGCTAAACGAAAATAAAATGACTCACAAGTCCATTAATGGAATCACGATCGAGGGGGCTGCAACGTAGTTCAGCTACAAGGGGGGCAGGGAGGTATAACTTTATGTTACAGAAAGGAAGAAAAAAAAATAAGATTCAATAAAACAAAAAAATAATTAAAACAATTGTAGATTATGCTAGCTTTAGTGTACATATAATCTTAATTTTATTTGACAGGAGGCTTCATATTTGCTTAAGTCTCTCTTTACTAGAACTCCACAGCAGCACAGAAAAACAACCAATCAGAAAAAAGTTAGGTACTATAAAACTCCCCTCCTCATGCATCATTTCCTCTTTCAAGCTGCGACAAACAGAAGAAAGGCAGAAAAATAATGAGGAAGAAACGAAGTCCTAGATACAATGAATACAGCAATGTCCACCATCCGAGAAGAACAGCCAAACTAGATAGCGTTGATGGAGTGTAAACTGAAACGAGAGAAAACAAAATCGAACAGGTTGATTATCCAATGAAATGTACTCTGAACAAACATGTAGGTACCAAATGTAGCAACCAAATTACCGTAACCTGCATAGATCCCAACCCTACTTATGAAAAACAGACATAAGAACAAGTGACAGGTAGCAGAGTCCACAAGCATACGTACCTGATGAACCCAAACTATAAAATTAAGCAAGGGAGGGCTAAGAATGGGCGGGAAATACTCGCCTCCTGTCATTAATAAAATTAAGATTATAGGTACACTAAAGCTAGCAAAATCTACAATTTTATAACATGACAGGAGGCTTTGTATTTGCAATTTTAATGCTCAGTCAACAAATCCAACACTGTTTGTTTCGCTGGTACCTATTCTGTGAGATATAAGAGCAATCCTAAATGAACCTTCCAACTGCGAGAAGTGACAGTAGACGGATCAATGAAGATGCCAACTGTCGAGGCACCCCAAAATACGGGAAAACTCCATCTACTGTTAGATCCACTGTATGTGGGGTTGTGACCCATTTCCTAGCAATCGGTCCATGAGCTGCCAAGCTGACCTATTAGCCATTTTCCTGTAGGTGTAAACTGCTGAAGGTCATTTGCGGACTTAGGGCCATGAGAAGAAACTGTCACCAGGTCTCGACTCTTGATCGTGCCAGGTTCACCAGGCGATGTGGCCTTGCCGGCAAATCTCCAACCTCAAGTAATGCATATAAGTCTACCACCAATTCTGTCATAGAACCGTGTAGGGTCTTCTCGTTCCCTCATGACCAACTCTGTGATTTGTCTCATCCGAGAATACATTTATTATGCAGGCAAGAGTGCATTCAAAACTAGCCGTATCCTAAGTGATTCCAGTATTCAAAATGGACTGTGTAACCCACGACTGCGGCAGAGAAGGGACTCTCAAAGGACTTCCAATCAGGGTCCCAAATTGAACTTATGTAGTGAAACAGTGGGCGACTACTCTGGGGGATTGTGAATCCCGGAAATATTCAAAAGGAGGGGAACATAAACCGGGGTTAAGATTTCCATCCTGATATATCATTGTCTAAAATTGACAAGATGTCCGGACCCAATGGTAATCGGGACCTGTATAACAAAGAACAGTCCTCATGTGCTGTAGTGAGAGAGTGCAATAATCCCATTACTTGTTTGTACGATCCTGTTCCATGCCCGACCTGTCAAAATCCGTGTAGGAGTTCCTGGTCTGCACGCCACCTACAAGATATGGCATAATATAGTGCGACCCCTGTGTTCCTGACTGTCCGGGCACGTATCTCCAAAAATAGTCCCTAGGTCGAGGGACCCAGAAATGTGAATATGAGAACCGAAGTTAATTTATCCCTGCAGAGGAATACCTCCCTTCTTAGCCTGGAGTCCCGCGAACACATAGCGTTCTCTAATACGCAGGCAAGACGTAAAGTCCCTTCACTCACGACAGGTGACTCCAGAGAGCAGGTATAACGGAAACAAGGGTCTAGCTCCAATCGTCCGAAGCAGGTGTTGTCCAGTTTGAGAACATCGGCAGCCATCTCCGAGCCTGCTACACATCCTGAGCAGTACTCCAGCAGTAGGTTGTGTCCCGACTTGTGACATCTGTGTAGGAGCCGGGGACACACATGGTTCTTCCATAGAGTCCAAGTAGATCTCCTTGGTGGTAGTTGAATAGGTGGGTTAGCGAGAACCAAAACCAAGACGGTTTTAGAGTATAGAAGGAGGGCCCTCCATATCCGAATCATGTTCTCCAGATATGTTCTCAGAGGAGTAGAGACAGTCCTGTCCTCTCATCCCAAGATTGTTAATAACCGGGGAACCCAAAACGACCAAGGATTCTGGTCTTTCCATGCGATCCATGCATACGGTGTACTTGTAGACCTAAATAGAGTGCGATTGCTTGTTTTTAGACATGTGCAATTCGTTTCGGTCCGAATATGAATTCGGCCGAATTTCGGGCAATTCGGACATTCGGGAACTTCCGAATTGCCGAGGTCCCGAAGTTACGAAATTACCGAATTTCCGAAGTGTCGAAGTGCCGAAGTTCCGAAGTTGCCGAAGTGTCAAAGTGTCAAAGTGCCGAAGTGCCGAAGTTCCGAAGCACAGTATTGCCTAAGTACTAATATATTTACCAGTGAAACAAGACGAATGTTACATTGTATACAATTTTAAATAAAACATAGCCAGGATTCACCTGTAAGCATTTGCAACACTTACAACAATCAAGTAACATACATTCATATAAAATGTAAGTTACTTGGTCAGTCAATGTAATGACAGGAATGAATAAGTAGATAACTCCCTAATTCCCACGGTATTAGGGAGCTATCTACTAAAAGGGTCGAGACGATGGAGGGCCGCACCCTCTTGTAATCCAAACTAGAGTCCATATCAGGCTCAGGTTAACCAACTGCGGGAATACCATTTAATAATATCAGCATAGTACTGAGGTTCTGAGGGGGTCCCCCTCTAACCACGAGACCTCTCTCCGAATCACTCACCTGAGAGGTGGAATCCACTGATAATAAACCATACCGATGGTAGATGGAATAGTATACAACCTCGGGCCGTGTCCATCTTTAATAACAGAAAGGGATGATGAGAGAATGTAACCTCTAGAAGCAATGATGGGACCTACCAACGGACTGCCCAGATCCCGTGTGCACGCGTGGGATCCAGGATGACCGTCGGTAGTCTGAGGAAAGCTGGAGGCGTTCTCCGGGATCCATGAGAACCCGGGAGGTCAGAGGAGGTCAAGTGAGGCCTCTCGACGACCCGAGCGATAGGAAAATTGAAAGGCACAAAAACAAAGAAAAACAAATAATGTAGATAAGGGTAAATACATACCTCGGAGAGAAGGTAAATAGCAGGCCGTAAAAGCAAGTCAAGGAAACCCAACTGAAGGGGTCAGGATTTAAACATCACACAGGGATAACTACCAATACCTAAGATGGATACAGGAAGGGCAGCTAAAGGGTTGATTGCTAAAGGTAATGAAACCGTGCTCCCCTGTTGGCGTCCGAGCACTGGTCCCTGCTTGTGTGAAAATCCCCTTGGAGACGTGCTGCCGCTGGGTTGGTGTAAACCATGGTTGTGTGTGCGGGGATCTTCATAAAAGCTTTGCCCCTCATGGCATGAGGTTTAGGGCCTTCACCCTTTCAATCATACTTAGGTGGCCATATGCTGGTGTTCTCTTGGATAGTATGGCAGCAGTGCTTGCCTGGACACCCACCTATCACCTTTCAATAGTGGGTACTGAGCTCTCCTCAGTGATATTCCCCCCGGCCTGCAGCCAAAAGGGGGGTTCGAGCACAGATAGAGTAGGCCAGTCAGAAGGGCCCAGACCTAGCAGGCCAATCAAAAGGGCACAGACATAGCAGGCCAATCAAAAGGGCACAGACATAGCAGGCTGTTACAAACTGCCAGTTGTAACTGGCCCTTTAAATGACAAATTGCCCTGCTTCCCTGGGTTCTGGAGAAGCCCATTTGCCAGCCTCGTTCCTCATGACCCTGGGAGATTGTGCCCCTGAAAACTTATGGACTTTTATTGGGTGTGTATGGCCCTTTAAGAACCATCTGGGGACATATTGTGACTTTGGTGAACAATGCCTCTTTAAGACTATGTCCTCAGACCTGTAAAATAACTTGTTCCTGGCTTTCTCCCACTTGGTTCAGTAAATGGGGTTCACTGAACCAAGTAATACACAGGCCAAGTACCAACCAATTTACCTCCCAGGCTGTGAGGTTACTGCAGGTTAATTGCCGAGCGCTGGGTGGCCGCTGTTCGTGCAAACAAACACGTGGCGGCGGCCATCTTTGTTCATTCGAACGAGCGGTGTGTGTAGCCAAATCCATGGAACTAAAATCAGCTACACATTTCACCGAACACCGCTGACCCTTACTTTCTCCTACACTCCGTTTTCAGCTCCAGAGACTAAGTCCCATTCGAAGATTCTGCATAAAATTGACCGGCCGCACAGCCCAAATCTATGGAACTGTTTTGGGCAGGAAAATGTGCTTGCGGTCGGTCATAAAGGACTTCCGTCTAACTTTTTATCCACTGGAGGGATTTGTCTGATTTTTGTTTATGTTTATAAATTTTATTTTTATTTAAAAAATTTTTTTTTTGTGTGGTGGGAAAATGCCCACCGGTTTTGATGGAATTTTACAAACATTCATTACAAGAAGTCAAAAGTAGTACAAGTAATATAAATCAAACAATGCCGCAATTAATAATAAACATGAGTCTCTCTTAGTCGGACATGTTAGCTTCTCTGGTGCATTCAGTGACAAGTACGGGGAGGAAACCATAATAACACATATCTGTATATCGCACCAGCTGCTTGTGCGGGCTTAGGGTGTGCGGTGCGCTTTAGCTCTTTGGCGTTCCGTTTGGGTTCGAGGGTACCGGTTTGGCTTCGTGGTTTAGCGGCTCTAGCGGGCTTAAGGTGTATGTTACAATTTAACTCACCTACTGCTCGTGAGGGCTTAGGTTTAGTTCTGCTATTATGTCTTGTCCGCTGGTAGGCTGGACTTAGTATGAGCAGTTTGGTGTGTTAGGCTATCATCTACTTGGGGTTTTAGATTATTTTGGTTAACTTGTTGGCAGCTTAAGCGGACCCAGAGCATTCCGTACTGCACCGTGTGCCATTTAGCAAGGAAAGGGAAAATGATCATGTTGTACGTGTCTGATAATGTTAAAACATAAGGTGTCAAGGTACCTGAGGTCTCTACCTCCGAAAGAGGTAGAGACTTAGCCGTTCATCCATCCGGACGGTCTGATTTCCCCCTTCCTCGCGGTCTATCCGGTCATGCAAAGCCGGCCGCGAGGGAGTGACTCCCTTTTATAGCATGACGTCCGGAAGTCGACGTCAGGACGCCAACCCGGAACGACCTGTCACTCAATTGCTTCAGGACCAATCAGGACGCCTCGGAGGCGTGTTTACTTATCTGAACAGGGCATTTAACAGTGCTTCTTTCATTAGCTCATTGCCCTGTCGTGGTTCTAGCTTGTTCAAGTCACTCAGTGCTCGTGTATTCTAGTTATCCCTTTTGGTTTTGACCCGGCTTGTTTGCTCTACTCTGCTTATCTCTGTTACCCTTGATTCGGCTTGTCTCTCGCTTACCTGTCTTCTGTTACCCTCGACCTCGGCTTGTCTTTGACCATTCTCTACTGTACTACTTATGTTAGTCCGGCCATTCTAAGGTCCGGTATACGTATCTGGCTACTGTTTGTACTCTGCGTGTTGGATCCCTGTCCCGATCCTGACATTACGACAGGGCCAATGGATCCTGCAAGTACAAACAGTCAGCTTGCTTCTCCTGATCCTAGGTTTGAAGCCATGGATCACAGAATGGATCAGATGGCGCTAGCGCTACAGGCGTTATTATCTCGTGCCAATAACCCACCAGAGGAGATACGTACTACTCCTATCTCTCCTGTAAGTTCAGGCCTAGAGGTAGCCACAGTAGGTGCTTCTTCTCGCATTACCCCACCAGTACGTTATGGTGGGGCTCCTGAGAAATGTCGTGTTTTTTTAAACCAAATTAGTATCCACTTTGAATTGCAACCTCGCTCCTATCCTACAGATAGGGCAAAGGTAGGATTTATTATCACCTTACTCATCGAGAAGGCTCTGAGATGGGCCAACCCACTATGGGAGAACGATAACCCGTTAGTATATAACTATAACGCATTTGTAGCTGATTTTAGAAGAACGTTTGACCCTCCAGGTAGAAAGGTTAATGCAGCCAGATCACTGTTGCGCCTGAGACAGGAGAACCGAACACTTGTGGATTATGCACTAGAGTTCAGGTCTCTGGCGTCAGAAGTCAAGTGGAATGAGCAGGCGTATATGGATGTATTTTTGAATGGGTTATCAGATGTAATCCTTGACGAGGTTGTTACTAGAGAACTTCCTGAAAATTTAGAGGATTTAATTTCATTCATTTCTCGTATAGATGAACGTTTAAGAGAGAGACAGAACACTCGAGAGAGTAACCGGAGATCTTCCTTTAGGTTAGTCCCCGCATTTCCAAGCCCTGACTCCACGGTCCCTCTGCTTCCTGAACCTATGCAGATAGGCTATACCCGCCTCTCTGAGGAGGAGAGACAGCACAGGAGAAGGGAGGGGTTATGTATGTATTGTGGAGCCAGAGGCCATTTACTCTCGAACTGTTCTAACCGCCCGGGAAACGCTTGCACCTAAGTTTCTCTAGAGGACAGGCCTTGGGTGTTTCTATTTTGTCCTCTACTCCTAATTATAAAGATCACAGGCTTCTGCTACCAGTTTCCTTAACTTGGGAGAAGGAAGTAGTAAAGGCTATGGCGTTGATAGATTCCGGAGCTGCTGAGAATTTTATCGACCAAGCCTTTGCCACTAAACACAATTTCCCATCCCAGTTAAGGGAGACACTCTTGGCCGTTGAGGCCATAGATGGTAGACCACTACTGGACCCTGTTATCTTTCGTGAGACCATACCCATTAACTTAAATGTTGGTATCCTACATGTGGAGAATTTATCTCTTATGCTCATTTCGTCCCCTTCTGTTCCCATAGTTCTGGGGTATCCATGGTTGAAGAGACATAACCCTATTATCGATTGGGAATTAGGGGAGATACTCTTGTGGGGTCAGAGCTGCCAGGAGAGGTGTTTACGCAAGGTTTCTCCATTGGCTAATATTAACACACCTGGTAGTCCTACTCAGTCCACAGAAAAACAGATACCGTCCCTGTACCAAGACTTAAAGGCAGTATTCGACAAGAAGAATGCCGATTCTTTACCTCCACACAGGTCATTTGATTGTAAAATTAAGCTTCTACCTGGGACTATGCCCCCGAGGGGTAATGTATATCCTTTATCTGTTCAGGAGAACTCTGTTCTAGAGGAATATATTCGTGAGAATTTAGAGAAAGGATTCATTAGGAGGTCTTCTTCTCCTGCCGGGGCTGGGTTCTTTTTCGTTAAGAAAAAGGATGGCACGCTGAGACCTTGTATTGATTACAGAGGCTTGAATAAAATAACTATCAGAAATGCTTATCCTATCCCATTGATTACCGAGTTGTTTGATCATCTTAAGGGCTCCAAAATCTTCACCAAGTTAGATCTCAGAGGGGCATATAATTTGGTGAGAATCCAGCATGGACACGAGTGGATGACGGCGTTCAATACCCGGTATGGCCACTATGAATACACAGTTATGCCGTTTGGACTTTGCAATGCTCCTGCAGTATTTCAAGATTTGATTAATGAGGTACTTAGGGAGTTTCAACATGATTGTGTTATTGTCTACCTGGACGACATACTGATACACTCTAGGGAGATTGAGACTCACCATAGACAAGGCAGAAAGGTATTACACAAACTTCTGCAACATGGCCTATACTGTAAATTGGAGAAATGCAGCTTTGACCAGTCTCAGATAGACTTTCTTGGTTACGTGATTTCTGGGGAAGGTTTTAAAATGGATCCTGACAAACTCCAATCTATTTTAGATTGGCCTTTGCCCAAAGGACTCAAGGCTATTCAGAGGTTTATTGGTTTTTCCAACTACTATAGGCGCTTCATTAAGGGATACTCTTCTATCATTGCGCCTATTACCAATATGACCAAACAAGGGGCTGATACTAGGACCTGGTCTACGAAGGCTCTTGTTGCTTTCAAGACTCTCAAAGAACTTTTTGCTTCTGCCCCCATTCTAGTCCACCCTGATACGACTCTGCCGTTCTTACTCGAGGTCGATGCTTCTGAGACGGGAGTTGGGGCTGTTCTGTCTCAAAGGTTAGGGGTGGACAAACCGTTACACCCTTGTGGGTTCTTCTCTAAGAAATTATCTGGGCCTGAAAGCAGATATGACATCGGCGACAGGGAACTGTTAGCGGTCATTAAGGCTTTAAAGGAGTGGAGACATTTACTAGAAGGGACATTACACCCTGTTACTATTTTAACGGATCATAAGAACTTGTCTTATATTGGGGAGGCTAAGCGCTTATCCGCCAGGCAGGCTCGTTGGTCCTTGTTCCTCACTCACTTTAATTATGTACTTACTTATAGACCTGGTTCTAAGAACTCTAAAGCCGATGCTTTGTCTCGTCAATATGAACCGTTCACTATAACTGAGCCAGTCCTTTCCTCCATAGTTCCTAAGGGTAATATCATCGCTAACACGAATCTCAGGATTCACTCTCCGTTGCTTGCCGAGATCATGAAATTTCAGCATCTTGCGCCCAAACAGACTCCTGGGGATCGACACTTCGTTCCTGCCACTCTCCAACTAGAAGTGTTACGATGTTTCCACAACAGCAAGGTGGCTGGACATCCTGGCATTCGCAAGACGTATGCTCTGATCTCTAAAGATTTCTGGTGGCCTGAGTTACGTAAAGATATTAAAGAATTCATCGGGGCATGTGAGGTTTGTACCAAGACCAAGCAACCCCATTCGCTTCCATGCGGACTTCTGCACCCTTTAGAGGTTCCTGAAAAGCCATGGTCCTGTTTGGCTATGGACTTCATTGTTGATTTGCCTATCTCTAAAAAGCAGACTGTTATCCTCACTGTGGTGGACAGATGTACTAAGATGGCTCACTTTGTTCCCTTACCTAAACTCCCATCTTCGCCCGAATTAGCGGAGATATTCGCTAGGGAGATTTTCCGTTTACATGGGATACCTTCCCAAATTGTATCTGACAGAGGTTCCCAATTTGTTTCCCGTTTTTGGAAATCCTTCTGCTCTCAACTAGGCATCAAATTGAATTTCTCTTCTGCCTACCATCCTCAGTCCAATGGAGCTGCTGAACGCACCAACCAAAAGGTTGAACAATATTTACGTTGTTTCGTTTCTGAACACCAGGACGATTGGGTCGGTTTGATTCCTTGGGCGGAGTTTGCACACAACAATCTCGTCTGTGATTCTACGCATTCTAGCCCCTTCTTCATGAATTATGGCTTTCATCCTTCCATTCTTCCTGCGGAGCCCTCTTCCCAAGGGGTACCGTCGGTGGATGTCCATGTTGCCAATTTAAGGTAGTTATGGGACCAGACTCGACAAATTCTTCTGCACAATTCTATGCTGGTTAAAAAACACGCTGACAAACGTAGAATGGCAGCACCGGTGTTTGTTCCAGACGATAGAGTATGGTTAAGTACTAGAAACATTCGGTTAAAAGTGCCTTCCATGAAGTTCGCTCCTCGGTATATTGGACCTTACAGGGTACTGACTCAAATTAACCCAGTTGCGTATCGTCTAGCTTTGCCTAATGCCTTACGCATTCCTAACTCATTTCATGTTTCCTTGCTAAAACCACTAGTATGTAACAGATTCTCCTCCACGATCGCCCCTCCTCGCTCTGTTCAGGTGGAGGGTCAGGAGGAGTATGAAGTCAATTCCATCGTCGATTCTCGAATCTCCCGGGGGAGAGTACAATATCTGGTCGATTGGAAAGGATATGGTCCTGAGGAGAGAAGTTGGGTACCTCAGGAGGAGGTTCATGCTCCCCGTCTCCGCAGGGCATTTCACTCTCGCTTCCCTTCTCGTCCTGGTGCCTTCCGCCCGGTGGGCGTATCTGAGAGGGGTGTACTGTCAGGGTACCTGAGGTCTCTACCTCCGAAAGAGGTAGAGACTTAGCCGTTCATCCATCCGGACGGTCTGATTTCCCCCTTCCTCGCGGTCTATCCGGTCATGTAAAGCCAGCCGCGAGGGAGTGACTCCCTTTTATAGCATGACGTCCGGAAGTCGACGTCAGGACGCCAACCCGGAACGACCTGTCACTCAATTGCTTCAGGACCAATCAGGACGCCTCGGAGGCGTGTTTACTTATCTGAACAGGGCATTTAACAGTGCTTCTTTCATTAGCTCATTGCCCTGTCGTGGTTCTAGCTTGTTCAAGTCACTCAGTGCTCGTGTATTCTAGTTATCCCTTTTGGTTTTGACCCGGCTTGTTTGCTCTACTCTGCTTATCTCTGTTACCCTTGATTCGGCTTGTCTCTCGCTTACCTGTCTTCTGTTACCCTCGACCTCGGCTTGTCTTTGACCATTCTCTACTGTACTACTTACGTTAGTCCGGCCATTCTAAGGTCCGGTATACGTATCTGGCTACTGTTTGTACTCTGCGTGTTGGATCCCTGTCCCGATCCTGACATAAGGTAAGATATATGCTTGTTAGACACAGCCCTGACATGGTGTGCGTAGTAACTGCACAATTGTAAACCTAAGTCGGGTTGAACAATAGCCAGGGTGGGCAATATATCCTAGTGGGGTCATATGGGTAGTGGACATAATAAGGAGCCCCTTCTTCCCGATCTATGTTACTATTTGAGGCCAAGTAATAGCCATGCAAAGATGAGAAAAGTTAGTCATTTGGTATGCCCGCGGCACTTGGCACTGACATATACAGTCTCTCTGGATTTTTGTGATAATACAAAATGTAAACGTTTTAAGCAATCATATCTAAAGGTACAACAAGTTACATTGCTATCAGCTCATCCAAATATGTAAAAGGTAAGAATAACATGCATATACCATGTGCCACAACGGTTTGCCTCTATGGTTATGTTTATATTTAAAGTGTGATGATTCTAAATATGTAATCCTTATGGAGATTGGATGTATGGTTTTAAAGTTACAGTGTATGTGTAAAAACTGTATTTTTCCTGCCTGTGATAATTATGTTAAGTATTGTGTACCATAATTATATCACAGGCAGAGGGGGAGGATTTTGTATGTAATTGCTGGGAGTGTTTTCTGTAATGTACGTGTATGATTGGTTGTTTTGTAAAACCCTGTGGGTGGTCCTATCTAAGGGAAACCTGCATAAAAGAAAGCCCTTTGGGTGCCAATAAACAGAATGACTTGACCCTCTAACTTGCAGCCTTGACTCATGTTTGTAGGCAGGCCCGGATTAAGAGCCCAGTGGGCCTGGTGCTGACAATTATGATGGGGCCTAATTACAGTATCTTATCGACCAAAAACACTAAAACAGTCATACCTCTCAAGTGTCATGTATCGGATAGAGTTGGTGTTGGAGGGAAACTCAAAGGATGCAGCTATAAGAAAACACATACTCTATGCTAATCTCTTTATCTAATTTATGCTTTCATCTTACAAGTAAATCCATACCAACAGCAGTGTCCAGTGAAGCGGGATGCCAATTGGCGGGGTAAAAGCCAATGCGAATCACATGACCAGAACTGCCAAAAGGGGCAAACATGCCCAAAAAGGGGGTATGTCTGTCCAAAGAATTGGAAGGCCAGCCTGGCATCAGTGTCCTTATGCATCACAGTGTCAGTGTCCCCATGTCGCCCAGTCCCCTAGTCTCCCAGTGTCTGTGTCCCCATTTCTCCCAGTGTCCCCATGTATCAGTTTGTCCCATGTCACTAGGATACTAGGGGACACAGAGACATGGGGACACAGAGACAAGGGGACACTGAGAGACATGGAGGCACTGAGACACTTGGGGAGACTGGGAGACATGAGGGCACTTGTGGATACAGACATAGGGACACTGAGAGACATGGAGACATGGGGACACAGACATTTGGGGACACTAGGAGAAATGGGGGCACTGAGACACTTGGGGAGACTGGGAGACAGGAGGGCACTTGTGGATACAGACACTAGGGACACAGAGACATGGGGACACAGACACTGGGAGACATGGGGACACAGACACTGGCTGGGAGACATGGGGACACAGACATATGCGGACAATGGGAGACATGGGGACACAGACATTTGGGGACACTGGGAGCCATGGGGAGACTGGCTTGAAGGCATGGGGACACTGAGACCCTGGGGACACTGGCTGGGAGGCATGGGGACACTGGGAGACATGGAGACACTGTGTCCCTAGTGTTTCTGTGTCCTAATGTGTCTACCTCTGTCTCACAGTGTCCCCATGTGTCTCAGTGTCCCCATGTCTCACAGTGTCCCCATGTGTCAGTGTCCCCACGTCTCTCAGTGTCCCCATGTGTCCCCTAGAGTCTCAGTGTCCCCATGTCTCCCTGATGCCTTTCCCCCCATCCCTCACTTCCCTAAGCTGTAGGCTGTCTTTGCAGACTGGGAGCTGCTGTCTGGACTCTCTGTGCTGTGTAGCTGCTCCCCTGCATATCAGTGAGTAGAGAGAGGCAGGGAGGGATATGCTGTAACTTCCTATCCCTGCCTCTCCCCATACACAGTGACCCCCTACTGGCCGGTGCTGGTATTGCAGAGTAATCTCCATTTATACTGAGAAAAATATTTGCATTTGTATTGCCCGTATTACTGCAATACCATCACAGCCAGGCAGCCTCAAATACAGGCTGTGCCTTAAAATACCAGTCAGGTGGCAAACCTAAGAGTAGTGTGTAGTAAAAAAAAAAATATATATATATATATTTTTGATTTTTTTAGATGGGCCTATTCCATGTGCCTGGGCGTGGAGCTGCAGCTCCATCAGCCCCTATGTTAATCCGGCCCTGTTTGTAGGGGACAGCTATAATCACTACAGGGATTGCTATGCTCTTCATACTCCCTTAGCTACTGAGCTCTTGTAAGAGCTCTTGTTCCTGATCCTGCTTCGCTCTACAGAAGGAAGAGGTTCACCTACTGGAACCTGGAGCCTGGTCGTAGGTCCAGGGTGGATAGCAGACGGCGATATCCTAGCCCAGCTGCAGCGGTTTGTGGAGTCTGCAGTACTTATGTTGTCTATGCAGTAGTTATGGTGTCTATGGTGCTGATGGTCCTTTGGTGAGTGCTGGGAGCATCCTTTCTACAGTCCAACTTCAAGTCAGCCTGGAAGCAACCGTAACACAGGCCACTCAAAAGGGCACAGACATAGCAGGCCAATCAAATGGGTACAGACAGATCAGGCCAATCAATGGGGCACAGACAGAGCAGGCCAATCCTGGGTTGCGTCTAAATGAGTAATAAGTGGCCATAAAATAATGATGTACTGAGCGATCATTTGTAACTGTGAATAGGTGAGGCACATGAACCTGCAGACCTGCTTGAGATTTTTTTCATCAATATTATGCCACGTCAGCATACCACCTGAAGGGTATCATACCCATGGTATATTTCAGGAGTAGGGAAAAATAATAACCAACTCAATGCACCCTCTTCCAACTCTACTAGCCACAGAACCTGATAGGATTGAATTAGTGTTAGTATAGACTGGTCTCCCATACTAGTTGAGCCAGAGCTAGGTCTGCTTAACTTTATAGATATGCCCTGGACAGACAATATCAGCCTACATTAGTCTCATCTCGGACTCTAGAGATGGACCAGGGACATATATACTGACTCACAAGGTTATGCACCTAAGAACATTGATTAGTTGTGCAATCTTAAAAGTTATAACATTACTTGGTATTATACAAGTCCAACTGCATAGAAAGACATAAGAGCGAGCTGACCCCTGATCTAACTGGCAAGCTGGCTCTGTATGAGCCGTGTAACAATGCCAGAATGCCAGCTGGGGAAAAAAACTTGAGGTCCGACCACCGAGGGTGGAGGAGGCGCCGGGAGCCGGTCGGATGCATGTGGCTCTTGAGGGAGCCAGCTGTGGTGAGGCGGCCACGTGTGTGAGCGGGTCCAGCCGCCGGGAAACTCGCGTCTGACCGCGAGAGACCCTGGGTGCTGGCATGCTCACACTGGAGCTCGGGGAGTCAGAGGAGGCAGCCAAACGGCTAGTCTCCTGACACCCCAAGCGGAGCGCCCGTAGCCCGTGGGGGGCTAATAGAAGGGTGCTAGGGAGTGGAGTGGAGGGGGGACAGGGAAGGGAAGCAAACTTAAATGGAATCCCCAGGAAAACCACCCTAAAACCACCACATGAAAGGAAACATCCCCAAGGAAAACAGGGGAAGCAAAGATTCAAACGGGAAGAATCCTAGAGCCACTATAATACAATATATATAATATATAAATAATAAATATATAACTAAATATATAACTAAATACAATAAACATTAAATATATATAATGAATAATATGACACCAAATGTAATTAATAAATTACTAAATACAGTATATATATATATATATATATATATATAAATAATAAAAATATAACATGATAACTAAATAAATAAGTATAAATCCTAAATAAGTCATAATAAATCCCAAAGCCACCTACTAGAAGCAGGAGGTAGTGTAATCTGACCTGTACTGATGTGGAGCAGCAAAGAAAGAGGAAATTATGCATGAGGAGGGGAGTTTTATAGTACCTAACATTTTTTCTGATTGGTTGTTTTTCTGTGCTGCTGTGGTTCTAGTAAAGAGAGACTTAAGCAAATACGAAGCCTCCTGTCATGTTATAACATTTGTTACATAGGCTGAAAAGAGACATGTGTCCATCGGGTTCAGCTTTCCTCATATTTGTTTTTTGCTGTTGATCCAAAAGATGCAAAAAAAAAAAGTTTGAAGCACTTCCAATTGTGCAACAAACAAGGGGAAAAAATCCCTCTTGACCCCAGAATGGCAGTCAGATTAATCCTTGGATCAAGAAGCATTTACCCTACATTGAAAAATTATATCCTTGAATATTCTGTTTTTGCAAGTATGCATCTAGTTGCTGTTTAAACATCTGTACGAACGCTGATAAAACCACTTCTTCAGGCATAGAATTCCATATTCTTATTAAGCTTGGACTGTCCTAATACTATGCAATACTTATACTGTTTGAAGCACAATGCTGGTTATGTCTTTGTTATTGCCATGGTATTGGTTGGTTGTAATGCACAACAGTTCTGACCGACTGAGCATCGCCCCCCCCCCCCCATATCATGGTCAGTCACTGGTACCCCAGACACGGAAGAACCGAATTAACAACTACATGGCACATATAGTGCCACCTCTTGAACCAGACAATCAGGGCTACAGTGCCTCCCCCCCCCCTCTAGCCCGATACCATTGATTTCCTGAATCTAAGATAGAGATTCCCGCGTTGACTCCTTATATAGTTGAACCTTCAGATACACCCCCTTATTTTTTAACCACTTATTTATTATTGGACCAATCTGAGCGGTGTCGCCTATGCATCCCTTTTGGCATTTAACCCATTCAGGGATTGACACGAAAGCTCTCAATTCACAATCCACGAGCTATCTATATTTTATATTGTTAAACTTAGTGTTATTGATTACTACTACTTATCCTAATTGCCTTATCCTCTCTCATTTCCCTACCTTCCTTTCTTTCTGGCACACCGCCACCTGGGAGGTGGGACCCACAGACCCAACATATAGCACAACCTGTAATGGCCACTATTCGAATGTTATCCCATAATGTTCGGGGATTTAATACCCCTGAAAAAAAGATCTCTGGCACTGTCAGAAATTCACAAATTAAAGGCCGACGTAGCTTTCTTCCAGGAGACCTACTTTCAGGAAGGGGCAGCCCCAAAATTCCGAAACCATAGATTCTCAGAGGGGTACTTTAATAACTGCCCTGAATACTAATCCAAAGGAGTGGCCATACTAATTGCAACACACTTACCCTTCACCTATAAAGCTCACAAATCTGACGACACCGGTTTATCATAGTTAAGGGTCAGGTGGGAATGACAATGATTACAAAGGGTTAACCCAGCTGTTCCTAAACCGGGGAAACATGACTACTGAACTGGGACCCGGTCAGGTGCCGCGGTCCTTTAAGACCACGACCGGGCCCCTGTAGTGTCTGCTGGCAGGGAGGAAGTGACAGCCTGTAGGGAGATCGTATAGGAGGGAGAGGAGGCAGCCGCAGCATGAGGGGAGAGGAGCATTCCACAAGCTGCTCCAGACCCCTCGCTCCCACCAGCCAGCAGGACTCCAAGCCACCCTCCTGGAAATACAAGGTAAGCTAACAGGAGGGTGGCTGGAGATATAACAAATATCACACATGTGTGTGAATTTCAGAAGTAATTTCATAAAGATGAACCTGAAGATATGGGGATCTTCCATTATTAATTTTGAACTTATATTTAATATCTTTTTTCACAAGATATATGGAAAGAGCAGAAGGTATTATTCTCAACCACACGATATATCACATTTCACATATATAAATGCACAATTGTCTGTGCACAAACCATAAAACATGCTTGAATGCATGTACAGCATGTAGAAATGATACATGCTGCATATAACTCTTGGAATAAATGAATGTTCACTGTTTTTTTAAACAAAGATGTAGAGTTTGAATGTGATGGCATGTGGGGAGACATAAAATTCAGAAGCAAATGCAGGAGAGCAATAGAGCTGGTATTTAGGAGCATTTATGCAGGTTCCAGCAGGGGGTCTCATTAATCTGAGACCGACTGCTTGAAGATGGTAAGCAGCAAGTGGGTTAATGTAATCCTTCTAGAGGCACCTAGTATTGGAAAAATAACATAGTCCCAAGCAAAAAAAGAAAAGATGTAAAAAATGCAATTGCAGAAAATATTGTTTAGCAATGCCTCATTATACAAAGCTATGCTAATCATGTGTCAATTTCTTTCCTCAAATGTACCATAGAAGATTGGTTACCCAAGGCATATGGCAGCAAAAATCGATACATTAATATATAGCTGTTCACCATGTTCTACTTTATACAAATGCAAAGATTTAGATTAAAGGAATTATTAGAATAGTAAAGATTCTAATATAGATATTAATTTTTCATTTTCTTTTTTTAAACTGTAAGGGTACTGGGCTAAATTTCATTATTGCTTCACTAGTAATTAGCATGAGGCCCGTTATTAGAATGCATCAATAAACTTGTCACATGTTAATTACTGCTGAAGTGCTAATAATATTAAGATAAAATAACTCATGGAAAATGATTTCATTTCATACAATTTGACCTCGTTCAACTAGGATAAGCTGATGTCTTTGAGTCCTTATCATCATCATAATAAAGTAGCGTACTAATAAAAAGGGTGTCATTCAATTTAAAGGGAAACTGTTATCATTCTTTTTAATTATTGCAAACAGAACATTGAATGGATTACACATTTTGTGTATTATTGCAATGCATATATTTGTATATATCTAGAGATGTCGCGAACATAAAATATTCAGTTCGCGAACGGCGAACGCGAATTTCTGCAAATGTTCGCGAACGGGCGAACCGGGCGAACCGCCATAGACTTCAATAGGCATGTGAATTTTAAAACCCACAGGGACTCTTTCTGGCCACAATAGTGATGGAAAAGTTGTTTCAAGGGGACTAACACCTGGACTGTGGCATGCCGGAGGGGGATCCATGGCAAAACTCCCATGGAAAATTACATAGTTGATGCAGAGTCTGGTTTTAATCCATAAAGGGCATAAATCACCTAACATTCCTAAATTGTTTGCAATAACCTGCTTTAAAACATCAGGTATGATGTTGTATTGATCAGGTAGTGTAAGGGTTACGCCCGCTTCACAGTGACAGACCAAACTCCCCATTTAACGCACCGCAAACAACCGCAAACAGTCCATTTGCACAACCGTAAACTCCCAATTTGCACAAGGTTGGATACCAAGCTAGCCATGTCCCGTTCCTTGTCCTCACTGATGTCATTGAAGGTCTTTTCCTCCACCCAGCCACGTACAACACCAAGGGTCCCCGAAAGGTGACAACAAGCCCCCTGGGATGCCTGCTGTGTTTGGTCTTCCACCTCCTCAAAGCCACCTTCCTCCTCTTACTCCTCTTCTTCAGACTCCTCTCTCTGCATTGCCTCTCTCTGCATTAATATAAGGTGTGTTAAGTAGTAGTATTCCTATCAGTTTAATCCCTGTTATGTCCCCTATCAGGGGTCGTGTATATGGCATTGATTTTAGGAACCGGGAGATGGAAAAAGATGCTTGGTTGGTCCTCCTACTTCAAATTTGGGGTACTGTGCGTGTAATCTAATGTGCCACCAGATAGGAGTGGTGTTTTAAGTAGTGCTATTCTTATCAGTTTAACCCCTTAAGGACCAAACTTCTGGAATAAAAGGGAATCATGACATGTCACACATGTCATGTGTCCTTAAGGGGTTAATCCCTGTTATGTCCCCTATCAGGGGACGTGTATATGGCATTGATTTTAGGAACCGGGAGATGGAAAAAGATGCTTGGTCGGTCCTCCTACTTCAAATTTGGGGCACTGCGCGTGCAATCTAATGTGCCACCAGATAGGAGTGGTGTGTTAAGTAGTACTATTCTTATCAGTTTAATCCCTGTTACGCCCCCCTCATCAGGCCTTTTTTAGTCGAATGTATCGCTCACTGTCAGTCCCTTCGGGATCCATCCCTCATTCATCTTAATAAAGGTGAGGTAATCTAAACTTTTTTGACCTAGGCGACTTCTCTTCTCAGTGACAATACCTCCTGCAGCACTGAAGGTCCTTTCTGACAGGACACTTGAAGCGGGGCAGGCCAGAAGTTCTATCGCAAATTGGGATAGCTCAGGCCACAGGTCAAGCCTGCACACCCAGTAGTCAAGGGGTTCATCGCTCCTCAGAGTGTCGATATCTGCAGTTGAAGTTTGCATGCAGGTGTTTATTTGTGTGTAGTGTTGGTGTTTGAATGTTGAGATGTATGCACATATACACATACACTGCAACACACGCACACACTGTGATACACATACACGAAGATACACACACTGACACACATGCAGATACACATATACACAAACTGATACACATTCAGATAGACAGACACACATCTACAGATACACACAAACACTGAAAGACATACAGATAAACACACAAAGACACACTAACAGACAGACATACACACACACACACACACAGACACACTGACAGACATATAGATACACACAGACACACTGACAGACAGACATATACACACAGACACATACATACAGACACACTGACAGACATACACACATGGACACTGACAGACAGAAACATACACAGACACACTGACAGACACACACACACAAGACACTGACTGACAAAAACACACACAGACACACTGACAGACATACAGGCACACTGACACCCACACCCACTGACAGACATGTAGATACACACTGACAGACATACATACACACACACACAGATACACATGCTGATCAAAATATACACTTTTCTAGCCATACACAGGAGGGTGGCTTAGTTGGGAGTTGGAGCTAATCCTGCCCTGCCCCCTCCTCTCTGCCTTCTCCTGCTCTCTGCAGTCTTCTTGGGAGGAAGTCCTCACATGCTGATGAGAAGGGGGCCGGCGGTAGCTCCGCCCCTGCTGGGCGCCAGCCGCACTTTGTGCTACAGAGGGAGCAGGGATATGACGTGTTCATATCCCCGCCCTCTCCACACAGTCCGCGGAACTGCAGGTTGGCGCTCGGCCACACTACAAGAAGTGACCGGCAGGAGAGGGGCTCGGTCCGCTTCCCTCCTGAGGGCCACCCGGACATTTGCGCCCCCGGGCTGGTGCGCCCCAAGGCGGCCGCCTGTGCCACCTTATGGACGCGCCGGCCCTGCTCCAACAGCAGCGATTGGAGATTGCATCTCAAGGTGCTCTCCAGTATTTTTTCCCTTTGGGGTTTATTGCACATAGATTTCTTTGTGACAAGATTTAATGCCTAATTTCTGTGCTTTTTCTGTTGATGACTAGGCCCAGAGGCAAAGGCAGTGGATACCTTATGCATGATTGGAGCGGGGGCTTTCATTATGAATTCCCTCCATTTGCCATGACCCCCTGCACCCTGCTACAGGTGCGCCAACATGTTCCAGTTGACACCATTTTGGGCAGTGCAGTTTTGATTCCCACAGATTTTGCAATTCACAGTAGATTACCCCAGACCTCTACCTAGTCTCCTTCAGTACCCGGATGTTCATTTTCACCCACTACTACTGAACAGGTCTCTAGGGCTGATTTCACGGGACCCAGGAAATTCAAGGAGTTTGGGATGCAATTTGACACCTCCTGGCTGATGCTTGGCCCCTGGAACTATGAAATCCCACAGGCTGCTTGTCAAGCTTGGGCTAGCTGGTGCTTGGTTAGGGACATGGATCCCATTTTAGATACTATTACAGCAGTTCTACAATTCCTCACATCTCTGATAGTGATGTACCGAACTGTTCGCTGGCGAATAGTTCCTGGCGAACATAGCGTGTTCGTGTTCGCCACCGCGGGCGAACACATGGGCGGTTCGATCCGCCCCCTATTCGTCATCATTGAGCAAACTTTGACCCTGTGCCTCATGGTCAGCAGACACATTCCAGCAAATTAGCAGCAGACCCTCCCTTCCACACCCTCCCACCTCCCTCCCAGCATCCATTTTAGATTCATTCTGAAGCTGCATGCTTAGTGAGAGGAGGGAAAGTGTAGCTGCTGTTCATTAGATAGGGAAATTGATAGCTAGGCTAGGGTATTCAGTGTCCACTACAGTCCTAAAGGACTCATCTGATCTCTGATGTAAGGACAGCACCCCAAAAAGCCCTTTTTAGGGCTAGAACATCCGTCTGCTTTTTTTTTTTCTGTTAAATGTAATTGCAGTTGCCTGCCTGCCAGCTTCTGTGTCAGGCTCACTGTGCATACTGTGCCCATTTGCCCAGTGCCACCACTCATATCTGGTGTCACAATAGCTTAAGCTTGACATTTAAAAAGAAAAAAACTTTTTTCACTGTAATAGATTGAAGAGCAGTTAGTGTAAGCTAATAGCAGTCAGTGTCCTTAAAGCGGGTGTCAGGCCTTCAGCGTGTGCTCTGCCAAATTCAGAAAGTGTAATTTGCCACTCATATCTGGTGTCTCTATAGCGTGCATTTAAAACCAAAAAACTTTTTTCAATGTAATAGATTGAAGAGCAGTTAGTTGTCTGCCAGCGTCTGTGTCAGGCTCAGTGGATACTGTGCCCATTTGCCCAGTGCCACCACTCATATCTGGTGTGACTATAGCGTGCCTTTAAAAACAAAAAAAAGTGTTTCACTGTAAGCTAATAGCAGTTAGTTGTCTGCAAGCGTATGGGTGTCAGGCCTTCAGCGTGTGCTCTGCCAACCTCAGCAAGTGTAATTTGCCACTCATATCTGGTGTCTCTATAGCGTGCATTTAAAACCCCAAATTTGTTTTCACTGTAATAGATTGAAGAGCAGTTAGTTGTCTGCCAGTGTCTGTGTCAGACTCAGTGGATACTGTGCCCATTTGCCCAGTGCCACCACTCATATCTGGTGTGACTATAGCGTGCCTTTAAAAACAAAAAAAGTGTTTCACTGTAAGCTAATAGCAGTTAGTAGTCTGCAAGCGTATGGGTGTCAGGCCTTCAGCGTGTGCTCTGCCAACCTCAGCAAGTGTAATTTGCCACTCATATCTGGTGTCCCAGCGTCTGTGTCACCCCGTGGATTCATCATTCCAGAATAAAGCCTGCCTCTGCTTCATGGGAAGTAGCATTTGTTGATCTTGACAACCCTTTTTGAAACTCCATTCTTAGAGAGCAAAGATACTTGCTGAAGAAAATATCAGTAAACAAAAGAAAAAAAATACTGATTCACCAACACACATGCCCAGATGGGTATTGTGCCGGGAAAAAGTTGTACAACCCTCTAGAATGTGCTAAATAATTAAAAGAAAAATATTTATTAGTAAAGCACTTGTTATGGGAATCAGCTGATATCGGTCTGCTTAACTACATACCGGCTATTTAAGGAGTGGGAGGTATGGCTTTGGTTTTTTGTATTTGCCCCTGACGACGGCGTTTAGATACACTGAAACGCGCGTCGGGCTTTCTTTTGATTTTATTTAAATCTACCGTATATACTCGAGTATAAGCCGACGCGAATATAAGCCGAGGCCCCTAATTTTACCCCAGAAAACTGGGAAAACTTATTGACTCGAGTATAAGACTAGGGTGGGAAATGCAGCGGCTACTGGTAAATTTCTAAATAAAATTAGATCCTAAAAAAATATTTTAATTGAATATTTATTTACAGTGTGTGTATATGAGTGCAGCGTGTGTGTAGTAGTGCAGTGTGTGTAGTAGTGCAGTGTGTGTAGTAGTGCAGTGTGTGTATGAGTGCAGTGTGTGTATGAGTGCAGTGTGTATGAATGCAGTGTGTGTATGAGTGCAGTGTGTATGAATGCAGTGTGTATGAGTGCAGTGTGTGTATGAGTGCAGTGTGTGTATGAGTGCAGTGTGTGTATGAGTGCAGTGTGTGTATGAATGGTGTGTGTGTGTGTGTGTGTGTGTGTTTGTGTGTGTGTGTGTGTGTGTGTTGAAGAGCCTTGGTGGGGGTGGGCAATTTTATTATTTTTTAAAAATATATATTTTAATTTTTTTTTATTTATTATTTCTTATTATTTAATTTAATTAACTTTTTAATTTTATTATTATTCTTTTTTTTTTTTCGTCCCCCTCCCTGCTTGATTCATGGCAGGGAGGGGGGCTCCTTCCCTGGTGGTCCAGCATTGGTAGTTCAGTGGGGGGAGAAGGGGGCTGGCAGAGCTGTACTTACCTTTCCTGCAGCTCCTGTCAGCTCTCTTCTCCTCCTCCGCCGGTCCGTGCAGCTCTTCTGTCAGCTCCCAGTGTAAATCTCGCGAGAGCCGCGGCTCTCGCGAGATTTACACTGGGAGCTGACCGAGGTGCTGTACGGACGGCGCAGAGGAGAAGGGAGCTGACAGGAGCTGCAGGAAAGGTAAGTACAGCTCTGACAGCCCCAGTCTGTATTATGCCAATGCAAATTGCCATAATACAGACTATTGACTCGAGTATAAGCCGCGTTGGGGTTTTTCAGCACAAAAAATTTGCTGAAAAACTCGGCTTATACTCGAGTATATACGGTACTTTGATTTCTTTTCACCATGCACTGGGGTTGTGGGTGGTAGCACTTGGATATTTTCTCTAGTCCCTCATTAGATCTAGCAGTAATGGTAGGCATTAGCACTTTGCTATGCTGAGGTAATTAGGGATCCTTTGTAGACAGCATTTAGTTGTCAGTATGATGTATTGACAGAGAGACTAGGTTTACCTTAGATTGTGTGATATATATAGATGGTGTATCTTTGTGCTTAAAAGATATACACACACTAGGTTTATATCTTCTCTTTAGTCCTCGCTTTTGGATTACCCTTGAGAATTACCTGCAGCTGTGCTATTGGTTATGAAGCCTACCCCACTCTAGTATCTACTTGATAGGAGACTAAGTGTTTTTAGCTTTACTAATAAATATTTTTCTTTTAATTATTTAGCACATTCTAGAGGGTTGTACAACTTTTTCCCGGCACAATACCCATCTGGGCATGTGTGTCGGTGAATCAGTATTTTTTTTCTTTTGTTTACTAAATTAATTAGGGTTACCCCCTGTGTACCAGTACAACCCAGTGACTTCCCCTTTTTTGATTTCAGGTTACCAATTGGAACCTAAATCGACCTATGAAGAAAATATCAACAAGTGGGTGTTTTGATGGCCATAATAATGCCTGACCACCTGCCATCGATGGAAAGCCGAATACCCCAAAAGGGGACCTCGTGAAACTAAAGAGAAACAGACGTACTCTTTACTCTGCAGCCCTCACGTCTGAGGTGCCTACGCTACGCACAGTCGAAGCTTCTTCAGAATGATCTGCTTATCTTGAGTTTGTGGTGATATTAATATTGAATTTTTAAATGATCTGAGTCTGCTAGTATTAGGGTAGCATGAGACAAGATTTATAAGATTAAGAATAAGTAAATGTGCCTTAGCCAAGGTTATTATGTCCATACACATAATACATGACAATCACCAAGGTACTCTTGACACACCACATTCATGCTCCAGGACAAAAAAGAGCACCCCTATAAAGGGCGGTGTTACCCACACATATATATATATATATATATATATATATATATATATATATATATATATATATTAATCCCATAGGAGTGTCAAGGGGGGTACCAAATGATTTTAAGGTAATAAACTAAGTTTGAATCTATTCTCCCAAGCATTACAGCTAATAAAATCTGAATTGGAAGGTAGGAGGTTCATACAATAAACTGGAGACCTTTTACTTATGGGACATGTAGGACTCACCTGAATGGGTAAGTGCCACGTACACGTTAATCCCCTCAAACCACACATTAGGACTTTAAAAGACATGGTAGTCATCCCATATTTGAGGATACTATGACTGTAGAGACAGATTTCTCTGACACTAACTTGTGACTTGAATGGATGAAATACAAGGCTACTAAACATAACAAGTCTACTGCTATGTCTGCGGAGGAGCGAGGCCTCACCCAGGTACTGTATCCTTGAACCTTCCTCCAGATATGAGGTATGCTTTTTAAGCCTCTACACTATATTTAAACCTAAGCGGTCAGTATGCGAGTCATGGAAAATGAATACCCAATCATTACTAAAAACATTAACCCAGACGAAGGCATCCAGGGAACTATACTGGTTATGGGATATATGGTGTGTAGCGGAGAGCCGATATCTCACAGCTATTCTCCACTAGAGATCCCAGTGAGGCTCAGGAACAAGGTGATGATAAATCCACAGGCAAGGTTTCCAGCAGGTAAAGTAATACAGCAATATCCCAACAGCAATCCCAATAACTGGATGACACACAGTTTCAGGAGCAGAACTGCTGGCTGGTACATCCAGCCTGCCTTTTATTACAAATGTACACATACAGGCCACACCCAGGGGGAGGCATAAAACAACCAATAGTATCATGGGTGCAACCCACCCATCTCCTCCCCTTAGTGTGACACATAATCCCATTATTATACAGTTTCAAACATAACTTTTACCCAATATCTATAACTTCTACAATATTAGTGCTACAAACATAAAACAGGCCTTCAGCGTGTGCTCTGCCAACTTCAGCAAGTGTAATTTGCCACTCATATCTGGTGTCTCTATAGCGTGCATTTAAAACCAAAAAACACAGCTTCTGTGTCAGGCTCACTGTGCATACTGTGCCCATTTGCCCAGTGCCACCACTCATATCTGGTGTCACAATAGCTTAAGATTGACATTTAAAAAGAAAAAAACCTTTTTCACTGTAATAGATTGAAGAGCAGTTAGTTGTCTGCCAGCTTCTGTGTCAGGCTCAGTGGATACTGTGCCCATTTGCCCAGTGCCACCACTCATATCTGGTGTGACTATAGCGTGCCTTTAAAAACAAAAAAAGTGTTTCACTGTAAGCTAATAGCAGTTAGTTGTCTGCAAGCGTCTGGGTGTGAGGCCTTCAGCGTGTGCTCTGCCAACCTCAGCAAGTGTACTTTGCCACTCATATCTGGTGTCTCTATAGCGTGCATTTACAAAGAAAAAACTTTTTTCACTTTTATAGATTGAATAGCAGTTAGTTCTCTTCAAGCGGGTGTGTCAGGCCCACAGCGTGTACTCGGCAGACCTCTGCCATTGCACATTGCCACTCATATCTGGTCTCACAGTAGCTTGCACGCATAATACCACTAATCCCCAACAAAAATGACAGGCAGAGGCAGGCCACCTCGCAGCGCCCATTGTGGTCATGGTACTGTGATTCCCTTTGGCCCTAGAATAATGCCCAGTTTTCAGAGGCCATGTACCCTGAACTTGAAAAGTTCTAAGGACATAGTTGACTGGCTAACACAGGACACCCAATCTTTTACAGCTTCCGCTCGGAACCTTGACACACCATCCTCCTCCAGCTTAGCTTCAGGCACCTCTCAAGATACCACTCACCCGCCTGCCGCCACCACCAAAACTAGCACCACAGCAGCTTTACTTGGTATGTCAGAGGAGTTATTCACACATCCGTTTGAAGAAATGAGTGATGCGCAACCATTATTGCCAGAGGATGTAGATAACAGGGATATGTCTCAGGCAGGTAGCATTACACACATGGACGTACGGTGTGATGATGATGATGTTGTACCCGCTGCTGCTTCCTTTGCTGAGTTGTCAGATACAAGTGAAGCGGTTGATGATGACGATGCGTCCATGGATGTCACGTGGGTGCCCGCTCGGCAAGAAGAAGAACACGGCGAAAGTTCAGATGGGGAGACAGAGAGGAGGAGGAGGAGACGAGTTGGAAGCAGGGGGAGGTCATCGCAAGGAGCTAGTGGCACAGTCAGACAGCATGCATCGGCACCCGGGGTCAGCCCGACAGCACGCCAATCAACGCATGCTGTGTCCACCACCAGAATGCCGTCATTGCAGAGCTCAGCAGTGTGGATTTTTTTTGTGTGTGTCTGCCTCTGACAACAGCGATGCCATTTGCAACCTGTGCCAAAAGAAACTGAGTCGTGGGAAGTCCAACACCCACCTAGGTACAACTGCTTTGCGTAGGCACATGATCTCACATCACAAACGCCTATGGGATCAACACATGAGTACAAGCAGCACGCAAACTCTAAGCCGTCATCCTCCTCCTGGTCCAGCATCTTCAGCCACGTCAACCACTGCTGTCCTCCTTGCCCCCTCTCAACCATCCGTCACTCCGTCTCCCGCCTTGAGCAGTTCCCGCTCATCTGCCCACAGTCATGTGTCTGTCAAGGACATGTTTGAGCGTAAGAAGCCAATGTCACCAAGTCACCCCCTTGCCCAGTGTCTGACAGCTGGCTTGTCCGAACTATTAGCCCGCCAGCTTTTACCATACAAGCTGGTGGAGTCTGAGGCGTTCAAAAAATGTGTAGCTATTGGGACACCACAGTGGAAGGTACCCGGACGAAATTTATTTTCACAAAAGGCACTCCCCAACCTGTACTTGATTGTGCAAAAGGAAGTAATGGCATGTCTGGCACACAGTGTTGGGGCAAGGGTCCATCTGACCACTGATACCCGGTCTGCAAAGCATGGTCAGGGCAGGTATATCACCTACACTGCGCATTGGGTAAACCTGCTGACTTCTGCCAAGCATGGAATGCATGGCTCTGCAGAGGAGTTGGTGACACTGCCACAACTTGCAGGCAGGCCTGCTGCCACCTCCTCTACTCCTCCTACTCCATCCTATTCCATAACCTCCTAATCAACAACACCCCCCCAGCTCCCCAGGTACTATTCCACATCCCGGATACGGCAGTGTCACGCCGTCTTGGGTTTGACTTGCTTGAAAGCAGAGAGTCACACCGGACAAGCACTCCTGTCCGCCCTGAACGCACAGGTGGAAAAGTGGCTGACTCCGCAGCAACTGGATATCGGCAAAGTGGTTTGTGACAACGGAAAAAATTTGTTAGCGGCATTGAAGTTGGGCAAGTTGACACATGTGCCGTGCATGGCACATGTGAGAAATCTGATCGTACAACGCTTTGTGCATAAGTACACAGGCTTACAGGACGTCCTGAAGCAGGCCAGGAAGGTGTGTGGCCATTTCAGGCATTCCTACACGGCCATGGCTCACTTTGCTGATATCCAGCGGCGAAACAACATGCCAGTGAGGCGCTTGATTTGCGACAGCCCGACACGTTGGAATTCAACACTCCTAATGTTCGACCACCTGCTCCAACAAGAAAAAGCTGTTAATGAATATTTGTATGACCGGGGTGCTAGGACAGCCTCTGGGGAGCTGGGAATTTTTTTGCCACGTTACTGGACGCTCATGCGCAATGCCTGTAGGCTCATGCGTCCTTTTGAGGAGGTGACAAAACTAGTCAGTCGCACCGAAGGCACCATCAGCGACATCATACCATTGTTTTCTTCCTGGAGCGTGCCCTGCGAAGAGTGCTGGATCAGGCCATAGATGAGTGTGAAGAGGAAGAGGAAGAGTTGTGGTCACCATCATCACCAGAAACAGCCTTATCAGCATCGCTTGCTGGACATGCGGCACCACTGGAAGAGGATTGTGAGGAAGAGGAGTCAGAGGAGGAATGTGGCTTTGAGGAGGAGGAGGAAGACCAACCACAACAGGCATCCCAGGGTGCTCGTTGTCACCTATCTGGTACCCGTGGTGTTGTACGTGGCTGGGGGGAAGAACATACCTTCATTGACATCACTGAGGAGGAGGAACGGGAAATGAGTAGCTCGGCATCCAACCTTGTGCAAACGGGGTCTTTCATGCTGTTGTGCCTGTTGAGGGACCCTCTTATAAAAAGGCTGAAGGAGAACGACCTGTACTAGGTGTCCACGCTACTAGACCCCCGGTATAAGCAGAAAGTGGCGGAAATGTTGCCGAATTACAACAAGTCGGAAAGGATGCAGCATTTGCTAAATAAATAAAAAAATATTCTTTACACAGCGTATAAGGGTGATGTCACAGCACAACGGGAATCTAACAGGGGGAGAGGTGGAAGTCATCCTCCTCCTCCCACGACCACGCCGGCAAGGACAGGACGCTTTAAAGACGTTTTGTTGATGGAGGACATGCAACCTTTTTAAGTCCTACGCATCTCCACAGCCCTTCGGGATCCACCCTTAGAGAACGACTCGACCGACAGGTAGCAGACTAGCTCGCCTTAACTGCAGATATCGACACTCTGAGGAGCGATGTACCCCTTGACTACTGGGTGTGCAGGCTAGACCTGTGGCCTGAGCTATCCCAATTTGTGATAGAACTTCTGGCCTGCCCCACTTCAAGTGTCCTGTCAGAAAGGACATTCAGTGCAGCAGGAGGTATTGTCACTGAGAAGAGAAGTCACCTAGGTCAAAAAAGTCTAGATTACCTCACCTTTATTAAGATGAATGAGGGATGGATCCCGAAGGGACTGACACTGGGCGATGCATTCGATTAAAAAAGGCCGGATGAGATGTGCTGCCTTGGGCTAAAAATGGTCCACACGCTGCTGTATTTTAGCTCTGAATGCCGGTTGACTTGCGTGACTTATCCGCCACCAACTAGGGTTCAAGCCGCCATGTTTTAGGGCACTTTCTGCCTGTGAAACAAACATCAATTTTTCTGGCCGCTGCTACAGCAGCGGCTGCAACAATACCAAATTTTTCAGGCATGTGTACATGCCTAATTTTTAGGCCCTCTGGTGCTGCACTGTGGCTTCAAAAACCAAACCAAAAAAAAGGCACATAGTGACCCTATGTAGGGGGAACAGTCCCTATTCTGCTCTGTGTCAGTGTGTATCAGGGATTTGACTATCTTTATTCAGATTCAAAAATTAAAATTCCAGGACAAATGTAACAAATATTTACAAGAACATGTTATGCACATCATAGAAACAATGTGAACCTCTTTAAAGCCACAAACTTAAGACAAAAAATACGTACACACAATGTGTAAGGGTTTGAAAGAAAATTCTGAATCCTTACATGTTTACTTTATCGTTTGTTTGATTTTTGTGAACCATATATAAACTACAAGCAGCGTGAAAACTATAAAAACTAGTGGCCATGCTGATCAAATTAAATAGTATGCTTTACACAGCGTATAAGGGTGATGTCACAGCACAACGGAAATCTAACAGGGGAAGAGGTGAAAGTCATCCTCCTCCTCCTCCCATGACCACGCCATATCTGCCAAGTGACCCTATGTAGGGGGAACAGTCTCTATTCTGCTCTGTGTCCGTGTGTATCATGGTCTCTGAGGACAGGTGTCAATCCATACCTGCCAAGTGACCCTATGTAGGGGTAACAGTCTCTATTCTGCACTGTGTCAGTGTGTATCATGGGCTTTGAGGACAGGTGTCAATCCATACCTGCCAAGTGACCCTATGTAGGGGGAACAGTCTCTATTCTGCTCTGTGTCAGTGTGTATCATGGGCTCTGAGGACGGGGAAAAGTCTCTATTCTGCTCTATGTCAGTGTGTATCAGGGGCTTTGAGGACAGGTGTCAATCCATACCTGCCAAGTGACCCTATGTAGGGGGAACAGTCTCTATAATGCTCTGTGTCAGTGTGTATCAGGGGCTTTGAGGACAGGTGTCAATCCATATCTGCCAAGTGACCCTATGTAGGGGTAACAGTCGCTATTCTACTCTGTGTCAGTGTGTATCATGGGCTCTGAGGACAGGTGGCAATCCAAGTGACCCTATGTAGGGGTAACAGTCTCTTTTCTGCTCTGTTTCAGTGTGTATCGGGGGCTTTGAGGACAGGTGGCAATCCATATCTGCCAAGTGACCCTATGTAGGGGTAACAGTCTCTATTCTGCTATGTGTCAGTGTGTATCATGGGCTCTGAGGACAGGTGTCAATCCATATCTGCCAAGTGACCCTATGTAGGGGGAACAGTCTCTATTCTGCTCTGTGTCAGTGTGTATCATGGGCTCTGAGGACAGGTGTCAATCCATATCTGCCAAGTGACCCTATGTAGGGGGAACAGTCTCTATTCTGCTCTGTGTCAGTGTGTATCATGGGCTCTGAGGACGGGGAACAGTCTCTATTCTGCTCTATGTCAGTGTGTATCAGGGGCTTTGAGGACAGGTGTCAAGCCATACCTGCCAAGTGACCCTATGTAAGGGGAACAGTCTCTATTCTGCCCTGTGTCAGTGTGTATCAGGGGCTTTGAGGACAGGTGTCAATCCATATCTGCCAAGTGACCCTATGTAGGGGGAACAGTCTCTATTCTGCTCTGTGTCAGTGTGTATCAGGGGCTTTGAGGACAGGTGTCAATCCATACCTGCCAAGTGACCCTGTGTAGGGGGAACAGTCTCTATTATGCTCTGTGTCAGTGTGTATCATGGTCTCTGAGGACAGGTGTTAATCCATACCTGCCAAGTGACCCTATGTAGGGGGAACAGTCTCTATTCTGCTCTTTGTCAGTGTGTATTAGGGGCTTTGAGGACAGGTGTCAATCCATATCTGCCAAGTGACCCTATGTAGGGGGAACAGTCCCTATTCTGCTCTGTGTGAGGAGGAGGAACGGGAAATGAGTAGCTCGGCATCCAACCTTGTGCAAATGGGGTCTTTCATGCTGTCGTGCTTGTTGAGGGACCCTCGTATAAAAAGGCTGAAGGAGAACGACCTGTGCTGGGTGTCCACGCTACTAGACCCCCGGTATAAGCAGACAGTGGCGGAAATGTTACTGAATTACAAGTCAGAAAGGATGCAGCATTTGCAAAATAAATTAAAAAGTATGCTTTACACAGCGTATAAGAGTGATGTCACAGCACAGCGGGAACCTAACAGGTGAAGAGGTGAAAGTCATCCTCCTCCTCCCACGACCACGCCATATCTGCCATGTGACCCTATGTAGGAGTAACAGTCTCTATTCTGCTCTGTGTCAGTGTGTATCATGGTCTCTGAGGATGGGGAACAGTCTCTATTCTGCTCTGTGTCAGTGTGTATCAGGGGCTTTGAGGACAGGTGTCATTCCATATCTGCCAAGTGACCCTATGTAGGGGGAACAGTCTCTATTCTGCTCTGTGTCAGTGTGTATAATGGGATCTGAGGACAGGGAACAGTCTCTATTCTGCTCTGTGTCAGTGTGTATCATGGGCTTTGAGGACAGGTGTCAACCCATAACTGCCAAGTGACCCTATGGAGGGGGAACAGTCTCTATTCTGCTCTGTGTCAGTGTGTATCAGGGGCTTTGAGGACAGGTGTCAATCCATACCTGCCAAGTGACCCTATGTAAGGGGAACAGTCCCTATTCTGCTCTGTGTCAGTGTGTATTAGGGTCTCTGAGGACAGGTGTCAATCCATATGTCAAGGTGTCAATCCATATGTCAAGGTGTCAATATGTCATATGTCAGGTGTCAATCCATATCCATTGCGATTTAGGAATGTTAGGTGATTTCTGCCCTTTATGGATTAAAACCAGACTCTGCATAAACTGTGTAATTTTCCATGGGAGTTTTGCCATGGATCCCCCTCCGGCATGCCACAGTCAAGGTGTTAGTCCCCTTGAAACAACTTTTCCATCACTTTTGTGGCCAGAAAGAGTCCCTGTGGGTTTTAAAATTTGCCTGCCCATTGAAGTCAATGGCGGTTCGCCCGGTTCACGAACGTTTGCGGAAGTTCCCGTTCGCCATTCGCGAACCGAAAATTTCGTGTTCGCGACATCACTAATCTCTGATGTTAGGATGTAGAATCACAATGCTGACAGGTGGTGTTTGATATCTCTTGACACACTCAAATGGTGATTAAGGCGGTTTCTTACCTGGCTTTTCCAGCTACACCGACACTGTTTTGTGTCCAGCTGTCTGTTTTAAGGAGTATGAGAGTCATATGTCGAAGAAAGTTAAAGTGATGGAGGTGGTGCTTAGTACTATACAGAGACCTTAATAGGGATTGGCTGGGTTATCCTGCATTGATTTCCTTTTTTCAACTTGTGTATTTTTCTTTGCTGCTATTGGTGGACAGTAAAGAAAGGGTTAAGCAACACTCACCTCTGTGTCTTTTGTAAAATCATGACTTTTCATCATGACATGTCAAAATCATGTAATTATTTGTATGCTCATTGTTTGAATACATTGTGTTTCTGCTCAAAAATGATTATGGATGCCTCCCATGGAGCAAAACAAAGCCAGGAGATGTATTGATGTTTGATAATTATGTATATACATGCATTACAACATCATACACAGAGGCTATAATACATGCAAGTTTGTATTGTAAAGAATTAAATATGATAACAATTTTCCGTTAAAGCCTTGTTGGGTGTAAAATTACAGATATTTTCCATATAATGGTGTTTTTAATGTAGCGACTGGCAATTTGCAAGTTTATATATGAAAGTTTTATTTATATCAATTAAAATTTATATAATTCAAAAGAGCCCTGAAATCAGTGATAGTATGTGCCCAGCCATTGATTTACAACTTGTATATCTATAAGCATTAAAATCAGACAATTACAAATGTACAAAGACTGCTAATTGGTGGTACCAACAAATATTGTACTGTGCGAGGCTCAGGATATAATTTTAAAGAACTATTAAAAATGTATTAATTTGGCTGATAATTTCTGAAGGGCTTTTAAACTGTTACATTTGCCGTTGTGAATACTGATGCATGGGTGACCGTAGCAGTACAACATATCGGACAGTTACTTACCAGACTAAACAACCAGGTCCAATTACATTATGGTCAATAAATCAGAACTACTTAGGTGAATTGAGTTCAGTGTGTCCCAAGCACAACGAGAGAATTTATACTGGACACTGGCCAGCAGCTAGATTTTAAACATAGCCGTTTAATGCATTACACGTATCCGAGTATCAAAGGGAATTTATTTGCAATAGTTTTTTCTTCCCTTCATGTTCCGCAGTAAACAGCTACAAAATGTATACATATAAAATTATATGTATATATATATTTTTTTTTTTTATTTTTTTTTTTTTTTTTTTTATAAAATTATATACCGTATATACTCGAGTATAAGCCGACCCGAATATAAGCCGAGGCCCCTAATTTTACCCCCAAAAACTGTGAAAACTGATTGACTTGAGTATAAGACTAGGGTGGGAAATGCAGCAGCTACTGGTAAATTTCTAAATAAAATTAGATCCTAAAAAAATTATATTAATTTAATTTTGATTTACAGTGTGTGTATATAATGAATGCAGTGTGTGTGTGTATGAATGCAGTGTGTGCGTATGAGAATGCAGTGTGTGCGTATGAGTGCAGTGTGTATGGGTGCAGTGTGTATGGGTGCAGTGTGTGTGTATGAGTGCAGTGTGTGTGTATGAGTGCAGAGTGTGTATGAGTGCAGAGTGTGTATGAGTGCAGTGTGTGTGTATGAGTGCAGTGTGTGTGAATGCAGTGCGTATATGAGTGCAGTGTGTGTGTGTGAGTGCAGTGTGTGTATGAATGCAGTGTATGTATATGAATGCAGTGTGTATATGAATGCAGTGTGCATATGAATGCAGTGTGAGTGCAGTGTGTGTGTGTGTGTGTGATGCAGAGTGTGATGCAGAGCCTTGGTGGGGGGTGGGCATTTTAATATATTTTTTATTATTATTATTTTAATTTTTTTTGTTATATAATTTTTTTATTACTATTTTTATTATTATATTACTATTATTTTAATTTTTTTTGTTATATAATTTTTTTTATTACTATTTTTATTATTGTATTATTATTTTAATTTTTTGTTATATATTTTTTTTATTACTATTTTTATTATTGTATTATTATTATTTTAATTTTTTTTGTTAAATTATTAATTAATTTATTTTTATTACTATGATACATGTTTTTTGTCCCCCCCTCCCTGCTTGCTAGCGTGCCAGGGAGGGGGGCTCCTTCCCTGGTGGTCCAGTGGCATTGGCAGTTCAGTGGGGGGGGGGGCTGTGGGGGCTGCAGAGATCTTACTTACCTCTCCTGCAGCTCCTGTCAGCTCTCTCCTCCTCCGCGCCGTCTGGTCAGCTCTTCTGTCAGCTCACACTGTAAGTCTCGCGAGAGCCGCGGCTCTCGCGAGATTTACACTGGGAGCTGACCGAGGTGCTGAACGGACGGCGCGGAGGAGGAGAGAGCTGACAGGAGCTGCAGGAGAGGTAAGTAAGATCTCTGCAGCCCCCACAGCCCCAGTCTGTATTATGGCAATGCAAATTGCCATAATACAGACTATTGACTCGAGTATAAGCCGAGTTGGGGTTTTTCAGCACAAAAAATGTGCTGAAAAACTCGGCTTATACTCGAGTATATACGGTATATACTTTTAGTGTCCTTATTGGGTTTCTTTAAATACTTAAATACAATTTTTCCCATCCTGATGAGCACCAGAAGCTAGTTATAAACTAAGGACCAGAATCAAAATGACTGGGCTATTCACTTAAAGGACCACTATAGGCACCCAGACTTCTTCAGCTCAATGAAGTGGTCTGGGTGCCTGGTCCCCCTAGTTTTAACCCTGCAGCTGAAAACATAGCAGTTTCAGAGAATGGATGTCCATAGGAAAGTATAGAGAAATGCTTTCCTATGGGCGGTTTGAATGCGCGCGCAGCTCTTTCCGCACAAGCGCATTCGGATCTGATGTCGACAGAGGGTGGAGAGTTCCCCAGCACAGAGGGAGCCCAGCCCTGGAGAAAAGTAAGTGGTGGGAGGGGGGCCCTGAGGGTGGGTGGGACCTAATGACCCTATGGTGCCAGGAAAACAAGTTTGTTTTCCTGGCACTATAGTGCTCCTTTAAGTGAGAATTGTCGGAATTCAAAGTAAATTTAAATTTAAGACCAAAAAAGCTTCTTGAAAATTCTTCAAGTCAACTATGTTTCCAATTTAGATAATTTGACCTTATTTTTTTATTTTACTAATCGTGAGTTCCATAATAAGATATGGAAACCCTGGTTGACTGGACAAAATACATCAGTGACCTAGATGGCCCTCCCCCTCACAATATTATGCCCTACGGGCAGTGTCCCATGGAGTAAATGACTGTGGTTTCAATTATTTTGTATGTTACCCTATGTTTTTTTGTTCTTAAACTATAATATTTACACTGACTCGGAATGAATGTTGGGGAAACTTTATAGGATTAATAATCCGCATAATTTTGGTTCGAAATACACTAATAATAGATTATTTTATTAAATATTTAAAGATATAATGAAATAGGAAATAACAAAGGATGATTTTGGTATTTGACTTTGATTTCTCAGAAGACCGAGCGAACACGAAATATTAAATACCAACTTCTGATGTAAAAATATTTTTTTAAGTGAGCAGCATAACGACTTGGATGATTCTAAAAAATTAGGCCAAGGTAGACTATGAGTAGGCACATTTTTATAAATTTTCAGAGCTTCATCATAGGTAACATTTATATTTCTGTTGGTGGTGGACCACTTGCATAAGATATAGCTTAGGGTATGTATCCCTTTATACTGCACTCATGGTAACATAGACAGACCATTAAAGCGGCACTGTCATCCCCCCTCCCGTGCAAAAAACGTATTTCATACTCATATTGACTGTTAATTCCAACCCAGTCAAATCATATACTGAGACAAAGTAGGGACCACTTTGAGGGCTGCAGGGAACTGGCTCTATCTAGGGAAGCTCCATAGATTTCAATGCTGTACTCTCACACATGCATTAGATGTATGCTGAAGTACCAGGAGCATAAGAGGACTATCTGGAAGAAGATGGCGGTGCCTGCGAGGGACAGGTTCAGGTAAATTAAACTCACCTCTGCCTGGCCAAATCCCCAGTGGCGATGTCACCATTGGGGGTGCCCAGACAGCGACACTGCCATTTTAAAGACCCCACACAGTGCAGTATGAGCATAACAATTACAACTATTAATATAGTTCGAACATATTCTGCAGCACTGTACAACAAAGCATGTTAGGCATACAGGAACAGTAGGTGAAGAGGTCCCTGTCCAAATGAGCCCACAATCTAAATAATACTTGTGTTGTGGTACAATATTATCATTAGTCTTTACAACAGATAGCAAAACATAACATTATTATATTACAAATATTGCCCTGTCATTATTGTGGTACAATATGACAGTAGATTGTATAGGCTTTATTATGCTCAGTAAATGTGACTATGTGGAGGTATATGTAAGCGGGTGGGAAGGGGGTATACGGCACTGTGGGACAGTGTGGTGAATGCAATGACATAGGACATAGTTGATTGAAGGAGGTGACTACAGGCAATGTGTTGAGTATATGGTCTTGTACGGCAGGGAGGGTATTAGAGCAGGGTGGGTGTTACATGACAGGTATATGGCAGAGCTGGTATTATGATAAGGTGGGGGTATATGACAAGATGGGTGTTATGATAAGGTGGGGTTAAATGGCAGGATGGGTTTTATGATAAGGTGGCGATATATATGGTAGGGTGGGTATTATGATAAGGTGAGGCATATTACTGGGTGGGTATTATGATAAGGTAGGGCTGTATGACAGAGTGGGTATTATGATAAGGTGGGTGTATATGTCAGAGTGGATATTATGATAAGGTGGGGGTATATGGCCGGGAGGGAACAGCATGGACTGTGTCTCACCATATGTTGGCTTGTCTGTTTCAGCCCCCAAGCAGCTCAATTGTATGGTCAGGCAGTGTAGCGGCTGCAGGCTTAAGATCCAAGGGGCATATGATCTGGAGAGACTAACTCTGATTCCCTGCATGTTCATGTGGCCGTGCAGGGGAGCAACTGGGCAGGATGTTCGCTCTGCACCCTCTGCTGGTACACTCCATAATAACGTCTCTAGTTTTCAGTGTCCGTCAGAGCGCAGACTGGGAATCTCTTTAGCTGTGCTCTGACTCAAGAACTGAAAAACAGAGCCACGAGGGAGACGATATTATATCTATACCAGCAGGAGGTACAGAGCGCGCCATATACCACTGGACCACCGGGGAATCATTTTTATTTAATATATTGACTATCCAACAAGCTATTAAATATAAAATAAATAGCACTTTTCCCTGGCCAGGGTGCCCTAAGATAGCCATTGCTGTTGTTAGCTTTGTTGGCTGCCGGGCACCCCTGTTGCCATAGCGCCCTGTGCGGACACAGAACTCGCACAGCCCTAAGGCCGGCCCTGACTATGCTATTAGATTATATTATTCTAAGACTGAATTTTTTTGTAAAATAATTGTTACGATATACTGTATCTACTCAATGTCAGCACACGTTTTAAAAAGCAATATTTTGGATAGAGCAAGATGCTTTGAAAGTTTATGTCAACCCTTTATCAAGCACTCTAAACTATAATAACAAATAAAAGCTTAAAATATACTTATATTAAAACAGAACTGTCAGTCCCAAGAATTGAACGTTCCTTATTTATTCACTCTATTAAACATTATTTCGATTTACTACGGCTAATAATGAGTGAAAGTAAGTTAATAACATACCGTACTCACCTACTCTGTACATCATTGTTCCAGTAACTTAATAGTTCTGATGCCCTGGTTGCATTTGTGTTCAAGTAAGCATCTAAAAGAAAATTGGTGTACATGTAAAGCATGTAAATGAAAATAAAAGAAAATATAATGAATTTCAAAATGTTTTTTTTGGTTTTTTTTTGTTAGCTATTAGGTTCTGCTTAAAATGAGAATATGACACTTTGTCTTGAAGCTCACTATTACAATGAACATCTTTGTATGCTTATTATTGTGTGATTCTGTGCTTAACATTAATAGTAATATTGTATTTTCTAATATAGTAATATGTAAGTGTTTATATATACGTTTTAATGCCCTCTGTTTTTTTTGTCTGTTTCTATCTCTCTCTCTCTTTGTATGCATGCCTCTTTTTCATTTTGTCCATGTGCCTCAACTCTAAATTTGTCTCTATCTTCCTGCTTGTCTCTCTTCCTCTGTCTATCTTTTGAAACTGTCTGCCTACCTGATTTATTCGGTCTGCCTCCTTCTCTCTTTCAGTATGTCTGTCTCTATTTGTTCCTCACACTCAGCCTGCTTGTCTCTGTCCTTCTGCCCCACTCAAGCTTCCTGTCTGCCTGCCTGTCCATTTCAATCTGTCTACCAGTCTTTCTGAATTAGACTGAGAGATTCAATTTAAACTGAACTGCAATTCGGCCAAATTTGGCCTGATTGGGTGATCAGTGTAATATACAGTTGTGCTAAAATGTTTTCATACCCTTGGAGAATTGGTAGTATATGGCTAGATCAAAAAACAAAACATGGCAACAAATAAAAAATGAAATTACCCCTGTTCCAAAGTCTGCATACCCTTAGTTCTTAATACTGTGTATTACCCTTTTTAGCATCAATGACAGTGTGCAGTCTTTTGTAATAGTTGTCAATGATGCCCATTTGTCTTGGCAAAATGCCTTCAGGTCATGCAAAATCTTTGGCTGTCTTGCATGAGCTGCATGTTTGAGATCTCCCTAGAGAGGCTCATGGATATTTATGTCAGGAGACTATGATGACCACTCCAGAACCTTCAACTTTTTCTGCTGTAACTTGTCCTTGTCCTTGGGGTCATTGTCATGCTTGAAAGTCCAAAGGTATCCCACATGCAGCCTTCGTGCAGAAGAATCCAAATTGTCTGCCAGTATTTTCTGATAAGATGCTGCATTCATCTTGCCATCAATTTTCAAAAGATTCCCTGTGCATTTAGAGCTCACATCCCCTCAAAATATCAGTGAGCCACCACCATGCTTCACAGTGGGTATAGTATTCTTTTCACTATAAGTCTTTTTCACCCCTCTCCAAACATAGTGCTTATGGTTGTGACCATAAAGCTCTGTTTTGGTCTTGTCACTCTTACACATGCTAAACCGCTATTACCCCCTACAGCCTCTATTCCTCCCCTGCACCTCCAATACCTTCTATTACCCCCTGCCCCCCCACTACTGCCCCCATTACCCCTTTCCCACTACAGATTTTATAATAACTACATGCCCCTGAGTTCACGCACATGTTTGTTCCACGCTTGCAAACCTGAGTTCCCACACAAACTACATCCAAATATGGCCATGCATTTACACTCACATACAGAGCCTCAATACAAATATGTCCCAGCATACACACACTCATGTCATGGACATACTAGAATGAATTCCAAAACAAACAAAAAGAATGCATTTAAAGGAAAATTGTAGGGTCAGAAATACAAATGTGTATTCCTGACCCTATAGTGTTAAAAATATAATTTAGGTTACTGGCATCCTCTTGCACCTCTTAAAAAGGTAATAAACTTACCTTTATTTCAGCGCCACATGGGTCCACTGGCGCTGGCTCAGCCCATGCTCTGGCCCCTTGACTGAGATCATCAGAATTGATGACATCAGCCATTCCATTGGAAGCATTGGGAAGCTAATTGGCACGCATGGCAAAATGTTGTGCTGTGCCAATCAGCATCTCCACAGATGAATCAATGCATCTCTGTGGGGAAGGTTCAGCACCTCCATGCAGAGCATGGAGACACTGAACATCAGTGCTGCACATTGTCTATCACTGACCTAGGAAGCACCTCTAGTGGCTGTGTGAGTGACTCTAGTGGCTGTGTGAGTGCTATCAAGGAAAAGGCAGGGTTTACCATGTGCTAAAAGTTACGAGCCACCTTAAAGGGACACTATAGTCACCAGAACAACTACAGATTAATGTAGTTGTTCTGGAATGTATAGCCAGTCCCTACAGGCATTTTTATGTAAACACTGCCTTATTATAAAAAAGGCAGGGATTACATTGCAGCTTGATATCAAGAGATCCCCAAATATTCCACTTCGTAATAAGTGATTGAACTGATTGAACAGTACTGATTAGCATTTCAAGGCTTTGGATATCTGCCTTTTTTTATTGTCACCAGCCTAAGGCACACCTGTGCAATAATCATGCTGTCTAATCAGCATCTTGATATGTCACACCTGTAAGGTGGATGGATTAACTCGGCAAAGGAGAAGTGCTCACTAACACAGATTTAGACAGATTTGTGAACAATATTTGAGAGAAATAGGCCTTTTGTGTACATAGAAAATGTTTTAGATCTTTGAGCTCAGCTCATGAAAAATGGGGGCAAAAACAAAAGTGTTGCGTTTATAATTTTGATCAGTGTATATAAGTATGAGGGGGAGGGCATCTTATTGTGTTAGAGCAAACTTTATTAGTGCATTAAGTGGTCTGTATTTTATAATTTGATATGTGTATGTGTGACTATGTCCTTTTACAAAATCGAGTAGTTTCACCAAGTGTAATTTTTTTTTTTTTTTAAATGAGCAGAATGTTGCCAGTAAGTGTGCATGCATGAACAGTTCCCATTACATTTATAGGAGATAAAGTGCTAGTGCCATAAGAGATTAGGGATTGGTTGCTGTTTATATAGCGTAATTGCCACAGAAACTACAAGAGGTAAAATGGTAAATATGGAGTTTATTGAAAGACGTGTTCAGGCAAGATTTTGTTTAGGCAGATAACGTGTCAATAAGCAGAAACCATTTAGTAAACAACTTTTGGATGTGGGTTTATTTTTTATCAAGGTTGGATGCGTTGCCAAATATGGACTGATATGTTTTTTTCTACCTGAGTTCCTGTACAGAAATGAATGCTCTATAGCAGAGGTAGTTAAATACCAGGCCTCCAGCTGTATGCAAACTGCGTTTTCAATGAGCTAGTGTTAACCATTTGCTGTGTTTTTTGCTTTCAAACATTTATGAAATCAGTATAACAGTACACTCTTGCTATCCACACTGAAAAGCCTTACTTTCCCAAACTGAATATATAAAGAATTATGCTGCTCTGTTGATTTGTCTACAATCAATTCATCAAATTTCTCCGCTTTTAACCAACCTGAAAAACTGTCTGTGTGTTAAAATGATAAACCATTTACAATGTATGTTTCTGTCTTCAAAATACCGAAGGGTTTAGTTGTTTTAATTATTTAAATGTGCTCCTTTCAATAGGTTTTGGTATTCTACTTGAGATACATAGTTACATAGTTACATAGCTTAAAAGAGACTTGCGTCCATCAAGTTCAGCCTTCCTCACATTTGTTTTTTGCTGCTGACCCAAAAGAAGGCAAAAAAACACAGTTTGAAGCACAATTTTTCAACAAGCTAGGAAAAAAATTCCTTCTTGACCCAGAATGGCAGTCAGATTTATCATTGGATCAAGCAGTTATTACCCTACATTGAAAGATTATATCGTTGAATATTCTGTTTTTGCAAGTATGCATCTAGTAGCTGTTTGAACATCTGTATGGACTCTGATAAAACCACTTCTTCAGGCAGAGAATTCAACATCCTGATTGTTCTTACAGTAAAAAAACCCTTCTTTCTTCCAATCTAAACGCATGGCCTCGTGTCCTATGTAAAGTCCGTTTTGTGAAAAGATTTCCACACAATGGTTTGTATTGGCCCCGGATATATTTGTATAATGATATCATATCCCCTCTCAGGCGACGTTTTTCTAAACTAAATAGGTTTAAATGTCTTAACCTTTCTTCATAGCTGATATGCTCCACTCTTTTTATTAATTTTGTAGCCGGCCTCTGCACTTTTTCTAGTGCCATAATATCCTTCTTTAGAACAGGTGCCCAAAATTGCACAGCATATTCAATATGTGGTCTTACCAGTGATTTATAAAGAGGCAAAATGATATTCTCGTCCCGAGAATGAATGCCCTTTTTCATGCATGACAATACCTTTCTGGCCTTGGCCACTGCTGATTGACATTGCACATTGCTGCATAGTTTGTTGTCTATGACAATTCCCAAGTCCTTTTCGTGTCTTGTTATCCCTAATTCGCTTCCATTAAGGGAATACGTTGCTTGTGCATTCTTTACGACGAAGTGCATAACTTTGCATTTTTCAACATTACATTTCATCTGCCATTTGAGTGCCTAGTCCCGCAGTCTATCTAAACCCCTCTGCAGCAAAGTAATATCTTGCTCACATTGTATTACTTTACAGAGATTTGTGTCATCTGCAAATACTGAAACATGACTTTCAATGCGGTCTTCAAGATCATTTATAAAAATGTTAAATAGAAGGGGTCCCAGAACAGACCCCTGAGGGACACCACTTGCCACCTCTGTCCAGCTTGAAAATTTACCATTAATGACAACTCTTTATACTCTGTTTTTAAGCCAATGTTCTACTCAAGAACAAGCATTTTCATCTAGACCGATTTCCCTGAATTTGAACAATAATCTATTGTGTGGAACTGTATCAAATGCCTTGGCAAAATCCAAATAGATCACATCCACTGCAACTCCCTGATCTATACTTCTACTTAAATTAATGAGTGAAGCACTGCCTGTCGTGTTATCTTGTAATAACACCCATAGACTGAATTTAAAGACAGGCTAAGATATACAATTTAAATGTGGCAGTATTTATTAAATTGAAACATATAAACTATTACTCTGCAATTCACAACATATTCATAAACTAGTGACATTTTTAGGTATAGGTAAGGGGTTTCCAACAACAGGTATAATGAAACCCTGTGTACCAACAGAAGCATCAAGTAGAACAGGAGAAAGTTACTGAATTTAGAATTATCGGCCTTACACAAGTGGCCTCAGCTTAGCTTTTGGCAGTTGGCCCTATATTGGAAAGAGCACATTGCCATTATATCCAGATCATTTGATTCTACCACAATAAGAGGAAATAGTCTTAAATTAGAGGGGCAAAGATTTAAAATTCATTTCAGGAAGTATTACTTTACTGAGAGGGTAGTGGATATATGAAATAGCTTCCCATCTGAGAGAGTTTAAGCATGCCTGGGATAGGCATAAGGCTATCCTAGATATAAGATAAGGCCAGGGACTAATGAAAGTATTTCGAAAATTGGGCAAACTAGATGGGCCGAATGGTTCTCATCTGCCATCACATTCTATGTTTCTATTCCCTCACTTCCCTTTTTATATTTTTCCCTCATCACAGCGTCCTCTTCCCCTATTGTTCCCATATGTTAAGCATGCTTTGGTAGAATTAATTGTTTGTCTTGTTTAACCTAACCCTAACCCTAATCCCTTTATGTAATGACTTGTTATCACAGTTTAGCCTACACTGATGCACCCCATGTCATGAAAGAGCCAAGCACAGCAGTGTCCCTTGTTTTATATGACTATTAATATTATAATTGTATTTATTATTATTCAACATTATAAATCTACAACATTTCACTGCACTGTTTAGTTAGAGCAGCGTTTCCTAATTAGTGTTCCGTGGAACCCTAAGGTTCCGCAAGAACAAAATTGGGGTTCCACAACGATTTGCCAATCAGGTGGCCCAAGGATTTATGGCCACCCAATGGATATTGCTAAACAGGGGTCCAGTCAGGCACCACGGTTATCTAAAACCGCGACCGGACCCCTGTAGTATTGGATGCTGGGAGGAAGTGACAGCACTTCCTCCTAGACATAGCGCCGCCTGGTGGGGGGAAAGGGAGCAGAGGGGACTGAGTAGCACACCAACCTCAGCCAGCAGCACTGAAGATCCTCCTGCAGAAAAAAGGTAAGTGAACAGCAAATTTAAACATATGTGTGTGCACCTGTGTCAGTGTGTGTATCTCCCAATGTGTGTGAATCTGTGTGTGTATGTGCCAGTTTGTGTATCTGTGTGTCAAAGTGTGTGTATGTATCACAGTGTGTATATATTTATGTCAGTGTCTGTGTGTGTCAGTGCCTTTTAGTGTATCTGTCAGTGTGTGTATGTGCCAGTGTGTGTGTGTGTGTGTGTGTATCACACACAGATACACACTGAAACACAGATACACATACTGGTACATACAAACACAGGCACATACAATCACAGATACACACACTTTGACACATAGATACACACACCTTGAGACACAGATACAAACACACACATATACACACTTGGTGTCAAGGTGTGTGTATCTGTGTGTATCTGTGCCTTTTAGTGTATCTGTCAGTGTGTGTATGTGCCAGTGTGTGTGTGTGTGAGAATGTGCCAGTGTGTGTATCTTTGTGTCAGAAGATACATACGCACTCACAGATATGCACAGTTACATACTGACACACCTTGACACACCGGCACATACAAACACAGATACACACACCTTGACACACCGGCACATACAAACACAGATACACACACTTTGACAAATAGATACACACACCCTAAGACACAGATACATACACACACACACACAGTGTGTCAAGGTGTGTGTATCTGTGTGTCAAGGTGTGTGTATCTGTGTGCCACTATGTGCCAGTGTGTGTATCTGTTTGTCAGATTCACACATACTGACACATAGATACAAACACTGGCACATGCAAACACAGATACACACATCTTGACACACAGATACATACATACACACACACACAGATAGACACTGTGTGTATCTGTGTGTCAAGGTGTGTGTATCTGTGAGTCATTGTGTGTATATGTGTGCCACTATGTGCCAGTGTGTGTATCTTTGTGTCAGATACATACGCACACACAGATATGCACAGTTACACACTGACACACAGATACACACACTGTCACATACAAACACAGACACACACACCTTGACACACACTGGCACGTACAAACACAGATACACACACCTTGACACACACCAGCAGATACAAACACAGATGCACACACTTTGACACATAGATACACACACCTTGAGACACAGATACATACACACACACAGATACACACTGTGTGTCAAGGTGTGTGTATCTGTGTGTTATTGTGTGTATCTGTGTGCCACTACGTGCCGGTGTTGTATCTTTGTGTCAGATACATACACATACACAGATACGCACAGTTACACAATGACACACAGATACACAGACTGGCACATACAAATACAGATGCACACACCTTGACACAAACTGGCACATACAAACACAGATACACACACCTTGACACACAGATACACACACTTTGACACACAGATATACACACACACACACAGAGATACACAATGTGTGTCAAGGTGTGTGTATCTGTGTGTCAAGGTGTGTGTATCTGTGTGCCACTACGTGCCAGTGTTGTATCTTTGTGTCAGATAAATACACATACACAGATACGCACAGTTACACAATGACACACAGATACACAGACTGGCACATACAAATACAGATGCACACACCTTGACACAAACTGGCACATACAAACACAGATACACACACCTTGACACACTCCGGCACATACAAACACAGATACACACACCTTGACACACAGATACACACACTTTGACACACAGATACACACACACACACAGAGATACACAATGTGTGTCAAGGTGTGTGTATCTGTGTGTCAAGGTGTGTGTATCTGTGTGCCACTATGTGCCGTGTGTGTATCTGTCACAGATACACACACCGTGATACACAGATACACACCGGCACATACAAACACAGATGGACACACTTTGACACACAGATACACACAACTTGACACACAGATGCATACATACACTCACACACACTCACACACAGACAGATAGCAATGTGTGTCAAGGTGTGTGTATTTGTGTATCTGTGTGTCAGTGTGTGTATCTGTGTGCCACTATGTGCCAGTGTGTGTGTGTGTGTGTGTGTATCTGTGTGTCAGATACATACACACACACATTGACACACAGATACACACACTGGCCCATACAAACACAGATACACACACCTTGATACACTATGTCAAAGGGGGGTTGATACACTATGTCAAAGGGTTCCACGGGACAAATTAAATGGGAAGCCATGAGATAGAGGAATACATACTTAGCAGATAGTACAAGAGGAACAAAGTCTGGGAACCTAAACTTTCTATAAATTTTTACATTACAAGCTATATGCCTTTTAAGCTGACAATTAGAGATGTCCCGAATAGTTCGCAGGCGAATAGTTCCTGGCGAACATAGCTTGTTCGCGTTCGCCACGGATGACGAACATATGCGATGTTCGGTCCGCCCCCTATTCGTCATTATTGAGTAAACTTTGACCCTGTACCTCACAGTCAGCAGACACATTCCAGCCAATCAGCAGCAGACCCTCCCTCCCAGAACCTCCTACCTCCTGTACAGCATCCATTTTAGATTCATTCGGAAGCTGCATTCTTTTTTTTTTTAGACAGAAGTGTGTTATATTTGAGCATGCTAAGCTGAACGTGCGTATATCATGGCTAGTTGCACTGAGGGTATGAGTATATAGCAGTACATTGTTGTGAAAGATGGCTGTCATGTTTAGGGTGTAGCTTGCACGTTATCAACTGTGTATTTATATCAGCAGCTCCACCACTAGTTATAAATCAAGTGTGAGTTGCCCCATGAGATGAGACTAGTGAATAACACAATACATGAATGGTTAAGGTAAAGGCATGTAAGGAACTACGACAATAAACTCTTTAGGAGGTGAAATAATGACATGGCGTTTAAACGCTTGCTACTTTACAATTAGTTAATGTGTAGAGAGCAGTTCATTTGATCAAAGGCATGGTGTGGAGGATCGGCTATAGTGGGACATGCTTGGCAGGCTGCTGTTTACTGCTTGTGCTCATCCGATCCCTTCTGGGCGCCAAGTGCAGACCCTGGGAGTCCCTGATACCTGGAACAACAAAGGCAAGTCTCTGGCTGAGTGCCGGGTTCATGGCTTGAGGTGGTGGAAGCTTGTTTTGTCAGGTGGTCGGATCTGTCCCGGTGGTGCTTCACATCCGGTGCGGGATTGTGGTGGCTTAAGGTGGAGGCGAGTGCTTGACGTGGGGCAGGCTCTGCATTTCTGTTTGTGCCTCCGGTCCCGTCTTCGACGCCTTTTGCGTTGGTGGATTTTAATGGGGACTGCTTCGCTTAGCTGTGGTGGAGCTTGTTGGGGCTGTGGTGGAGCTTGTTGGGGCTTCCTGCTTGTTATTTGCTTCTAAAATTGATTAAAGATTCTGTCCAGCTTAGACTCAATATCCTGCCATGCTTTGCTGGTAGCGTGTGTGTCAGGATCACAGCGTATACCGTGCCCACTTGCCCAGTGCCACCACTCCTATCTGGTCGCACATTAGATTACACGCGCAGTGCCCCAAATTTGAAGTAGGAGGACCAACCAAGCATCTTTTTCCATCTCCCGGTTACTAAAATCGATGCCCTTTACACGTCCCCTGATAGGGGACGTAACAGGGATTAAACTGATAAGAATAGTACTACTTAACACACCTTATAATAATGCAGAGAGAGGCAACGCAGAGAGAGGAGTCTGAAGAAGAGGAGTCAGAGGAGGAAGGTGGCTTTGAGGAGGTGGAAGACCAAACACAGCAGACGTCCCAGGGGGCTTGTTGTCACCTTTCGGGGACCCTTGGTGTTGTACGTGGCTGGGTGGAGGAAGAGACCTTCAATGACATCTGTGATGACAAGGAACAGGACATGGCTAGCTTGGTATCCAACCTTGTGCAAATGGGGAGTTTGCGGTTGTGCAAATGGACTGTTTGCAGTTGTTTGCGGTGCGTTAAACGGGGAGTTTAGTCTGTCACTGTGAAGTGGGCATAACCCTTACACTACCTGATCGATACAACATCATACCTGATGTTTTAAAGCAGGTTATTCCAAACAATTTAGGAATGTTAGGTGATTTATGCCCTTTATGAATTAAAACCAGACTCTGCATCAACTATGTAATTTTCCATGGGAGTTTTGCCATGGATCCCCCTCCGGCATGCCACAGTCCAGGTGTTAGTCCCCTTGAAACAACTTTTCCAACACTATTGTGGCCAGAAAGAGTCCCTGTGGGTCTTAAAATTCACCTGCCTATTGAAGTCTGTGGCGGTTCGCCTGGTTCGCGAACATTTGCGGAAAATCACGTTCGCCGTTCGCGAACGGAAAATTTTATGTTTGCGACATCTCTACTGACAATCTAAAGATAGTAATGGGCAACTGAGACAAGAAACAGAAGCACAGAAGCAGCCCAAAGATTTGAGTTAGAATGCAATAATGTTCAACTTGAGAGAAATTAAATTAGTGGGGATTACCCAGAAAATCATGTTATTAATAATGCTGCAAAAGGTATATGACTGTAAAAACTTGGTAAACTAGAGCTGAAAGAGTGTACAGAGTAGACTTGTGCACAAATATCTTTCATATGTCCTAAATAAATCAAATCTATGGATGAACTAATCAATTAATTAGGTACCTATAAACAAACTGATTTGTTTGGCCACAGGTTGACAGGCTGAGAGGGATTTGTGTACAAGTCTAGTGCAGAGATAGCTTAAGTGAACTCTTAACTTTCTGCTAAGGCTTGTAAAATAGTTACATTTAACCCATGTACCTGAATCCAACTACACTGTTTGACTCTATTCATCACTATGTGTACACACTAGAGGCTACTTAGAATTATAAAAAAAAATATTTTGTCTCTAGTTTCCACCCACCCCTTTTAAGTGTAAAACAAAGACGCAACAACAAACATGCATTCTGTATTACATACAGTATCTAACTTTTTTCTTGCCATACATCAGAAAATCAACAACCAGAACATGTGTTACAGGGCTTGAACATAAGGTAGAATGCTGGAATTTAACAGTGACTAATGGTTTGTATAAATTAATCCTATTATATATAGAATAAATGCTGAACAAAGGATGGATGATAAAATGTTTCTTTTTTTCTGTTTTTTTGGAGTGGGGGTAATAGATATGTTCTCCGTTTGAAAACATGCAGATATATTCAGTCCATCAGTATCAATAAATATTATTTTGCGCTAAAAATGCAAAAATGCAAATTGCACGGCATGAGGCACATTTCCCTTACATTCCGTGATCAAATGGAAAGTGATGGTTGCTCCTAGCAACGCCTCTGTCTCATTAAAATAAGGTTTATAAAACCACAGAATATAACAATCAGCATATTATTGGGACTTATTGTTGCTTAACAGCCTTTGTGAGGCCAAGGGTTCTTGATTACATTTTGCCATCATTGTTTCCACACTATTTTAATGAGGGTTTTAAATATGTACGGCTGATATATAATATGAAAACATAATATTTTAGTGCTTACTATTTAACACATTCATTGTTTTCCAACAACATTTTGCACATCAACTAGAAGTACTAATGTGTCATATTTTAGTAATTTTTGCTGGAAACTAAGTAGATAACCTTCCATGTATTGTCAAGACAAGAAAAACTATAGAGAAACTATTATTATTATGTTTTTATGTTATTATTTATATAGCGCCAACAAATTCCGCAGCGCTTTACAATGGGTGGACGAACAAACATGTAGTTGTAACCAGACAAGTTGGATGCACAGGAACAGAGGGGTTGAGGGCCCTGCTCAATATGCTTACATGCTAGAGGGAGTAGGGTAAAGTGACACAAAAGGTAAGGATAATATTAGACTAGTGATTTGAAAGCAAGAACCAGAATTTTAAATTGAGCCCTATATCTTACAGGAATCCAATCTAAGGACTGACAGAAGGGTGAGGCATGAGAGGTGCGGGCGGACAGGAAGATGAGCCTCGCCGGTGCATTCATTATGGACTGTAACGGCACAAGTTGGGAGCACGTAAGACCACCGAGAAGCGTATTGCAGTAGTCAAGGCGAGAAAGGACAGTGGAATGGACCAGCACCTTAGTCGCATCTGGAGTTAAGTAGGGTCAGAGGCGCGCAATGTTTTTGAAATAGAAGCAGCAGGATTTAGCAATAGACTGAACATGAGGCGTGAAGGAGAGGTCGGAGTCAAAGTGAACACCTAGGCAGCGAGCCTGCATGGTGGAGCTGATGGTAGCACCATTGGCTTAGAGGGAGGGAAACACAGGAGTAGCAACACTTGAGACAGACCACAATTTCATTTTTGGTCAAGTTGGCAGCCATCCAGTTAGAGATAGCAGAGAGGCAGTCAGAGACACTAGTCAAAAGGGACGGGGGGAGTTTAAGAGAGGACAGGTAGATTTGCGTGTCAGCCGCATAGAAATGATATTGGAAGCCAAAGGAGCTAATGAGTTTACCAAGGGAGGCAGTATAGATGGAAAACGGTAGGGGACCAAGGACTGAACCTTGGGGGACACCAACAGAGAGGAGTTGGGAAGATGAAGCAGAGCCAGAGAAAGAAACACTGAAAGAGCGCTGGGAGATGTAGGAGAAACACCAGGAGAGAGCAGTATTTTGTAGACCGATATTGCAGAGGATGAGAAGAAGCTGTTAATGATCAACAGTGTCAAAAGCCACAGAAAGGTCAAGGAGAATTAGGGTAGAGTAGTGACCACGAGATTTTGGATACTTTGGTCAGTGCCATTTCCACAGAGTGTTTAGCCAGACTGAAGCAGGTCTAGCAGAGAGTTGGACTCGAGGAAGTCTGTCAATCTCGCATACACAATTCTTTCAAGGATCTTGGATGCAAAAGGCAGTAGCGATATAGGACGATAGTTGGATGGGGAGTTAGGGTCAAGGATGGGCTTCTTTAGAATTGGGGTTATAGTTGCATGTTTGAAGGGTGATGGAAATATGCCAGAGGAGAGAGAGAGATTGAGAATTTTAGTGAGAGTTAGAGAAAGAGAAGAAAACTAAGTACTGATGAGATGCGAGGGAATTGGATCTAGGAAGCAGGTGGTGGGGCGGGAGGACTGGAGCAGAGCAAAACCTCTTCCACTGTAGCAGGTGCGAATGAACATAGAACAGCAGGGGGAGTGAGGTTAGGGGAAGTATTGTAAGGGGAAGACAAAAGATGAGAGATCTCTTCCCTGATCGTAGAGATCTTCTCGGTGAAGTGAGTTGCAAAGTCTGAGGCGGTCAAGTTAGTAGGTGGAGGAGGAACAATAGGGCGAAGAAGAGAGTTAAATGTATGAAATAGTCGTTTAGGTTCACGGGAGAGTGTGATTATGAGGGTATTGAAGTAATTTACTTTTGCAGAGGAAAGAGCCAAGCTGTATGAGCGCAGCACATATTTACAATATTAGTCTATATGATTCAGCAGGACAGAGCTCAGTAAATTATTTATTATTTATACAGTAGATGTCTCATCAGACTAACATGAAGCTCAAAAAGGTACTCAGTAAATGCAACAGGGTAAATATGTGTGTTTGCAGGAGTGTTGCTTCTCTCTTACACCTCCTTTGGTTTCAGCCCATATCAAAATGTGATAATCCCTACCTCAAGACTGCAACCACTGCCAATTCACAATGCCACTATTTAACCCATGTAGTTCTATATTTCTCCGCCCGCCTCAAATTTTGAAATTTTATTCCCCTATCTTCCTGTACCATCTTGTATGTGTGTCTCTCGCTATCTGCAACACCCCCTATGAAACCTCTTGTATCTGTATCCCAATGTCCCTAACCTAATTTTCTCCCTATCTCCCGAAGTCCTGTTTCTCATTGCTCTAGTGGTGTGGCTGACAGGAATATTTTATTTATAAAATATTTAACCAGGAAGGATACATTGAGATTTCTCTTGTTTTCAAATATGTCCTTGGTCCACAAAACATTGCATTGATACAATAGGGTACAATAAACTACAAAAACAATAGTAATACACAATAGATAAAAAATTTAACATAGAACAGGAAAGAAATATACAATCAACCATGACAGATGCATTCTGTTTTGAGATATGTAGAGAGGGATCTCTTAAAAGATTTTAGGCTTGGGGAAGATTTGAAAGTGTGCGGGAGGTCGTTCCATAATTGTGGTGTTCTGTAGAAAAAGAAGGATCGAGCCGCTTTCTTTTTGTATTGAGGTAGACTAAATAAAGTGCTGGTACTGGATTGGAGGTTATAGGAAATGGGAACAGCTGGGGATAGCATTCTGTTCAGGTAGGGTGGGAGCTTCCCAGAAAAGCTCTTAAACACAAGGCTGGAAAGATGAAGGGTGCGTCTGGATTCCAGCGACAGCCAGTTTAGTTCTTTTAGCATGTCACAATGGTGGGTCATGTCATTACATTGTAGCACAAAGTGGCAGATCACTAAATATGATACTGGAATGGTTGTTAACTACGCAATTATGAAATTGAAGATTGAATAGGACTATGTCACTTGCCTATCATGTTATAATATATTTGTTTAGAATATGATGAGACTATTTACATCTTTATATGATTAACTTATATATTTTCTTATGATTCACTATTTGGGATGTCAGGTTAAAAGCAGACTTACAACTAGCCATAATAAAATTAACTTTTGCCTTTATGGCAATTAATTTATAGTCTTTTTGCAAAAAAATAACTTTGTTGATAAGTATATAATTTATACCTTAACTTTGGAAGTACCCCATTATTTATATTTAGATTTAGATATGAATGAAAGGTGTATTTAAATGTTTAATATTATTTGTAAGTAGTGCACTTTATTATAGCGCTATGTTGCACATGCGCACTGCTGCTGCGCCTCTGTTCTTTGCTTCTTTGTTTTTTGTGTTTAGTTTTGTGCATGTGCTATATTTTGATAGTAGTGCGCGTGCGCGGTATCTATATAGGCCGCGCATGCTCAGTACGTTTCATTAGACTTATGCGCATTAGATCATGTGACAGTTAGAGCTCCTTGTTCCATGCCAGTGTGTATGTCATTGCAAACTTTTAAGAGGGCAGTTGTAGTTGAAAGCCTGATTGATCAGCAGTCAGATAGTTTGATTGTTGGTAATACTCACATAGTTGCGTATGGAGACATTTTTCCGAGATTTTTTACAATACTGGGAGCAATGATATTGGGCAATAGTTACAAACCAAAGTAGTGTCACCACTTTTATGGATAGGCACTACTCTTGCAGTCTTCCAAAGTTTGGGTATTTATCCAGACACCAAAGATTCGTTAATTAGGGTTGTGACAGGTTTAGCAATTGCCGGTACACTGAGCTTCAACAGCATTGCTGGGATTTGATCAGGTCCAGACTGGTGTTTCATTTTATAGCTTATTAAGTGTTTTTTTTAATGATACTAATTGGTACAGGTCTAAAATTTAACTTCTATATATTGGATCTTTGCAAACTTAGTGGGGCTTGATCCATATTTGTAGTTTCAGGATGTGTGTCATTAGCTTGGCAATCAGGGTGATGGAGCATCCAACAAAATAATTGTTAAAGGCATTTGCTACATCAAAGGGGAGTTGCAGGGTTTGGTTGTCCACTTTGACAGTGGAGTGTTGGTAGTGGATTGGGGGAGTTTGTAAGTTACTTATGATTTTCCAAAAGTTTTTGTTCAGATTTTTACTGAAATATTGGGCCTAGGCCAATTTTGTATGTTTTGTGCATATATTTCGCCATTGTCTATATGCACAGGGATGGTTCATAGAGCCAGTACGCTTGAACTTTGACAACAATGAATCCCGAAACTGGTACATTTGAATGAGGTAAGCTGTGATCCAGTTCCTATGTGCCCCTTTTACTCCCAGCTTACCCAGCGGGTCATGCAAAATCCAAACTTGTAGGAGTTCGGACTGAAAGAATTCAACTGCACAGTCTAGATCTGGGATTAGGTTTAATCTTGGCCATGGGAGGATCTTGATGTCATTTATATTCAAAAAGTATTAGTGTGTGCGCTCCTATTGATAAAATGTGAACTCATAATTTGTAATTATAATATTTTATGTATATACACACACAGACAATAGTAATTGATCAAATGTAACTCTCAATAATAAAAAAACACTATATAAGTACCATAAATGAACATAAAATACATTTCTGATTGTAATACCGTAAATAAACAACTGCACTCACATAAATAGAGAGCCAAAAAATCTATCACAATGTAGAATACAATTATTGATAGTTTAACATAACACTGTTACAAGCAAACAGCTCAAAAAGGAAGGAAGGGGTTTATCATATGTGGTGGACCAACACTTGGTCTATAAAAAAAAAACAAAAAAGCAAACAATATTATGGCAAACTATATAGAGTGCTATAATCACAAAACAAATCAAAATATAAATCAAGTATTAAAACCTGCAAGGAGGGTAAGCATATATGTAGCTAACAACCTTAGACCAAGTGTGTGGCGGGCCCCCTCCCACGACTCCGGAAAGATACTGTAGCAGTGATGGATACAACCAGCAAGCTCTACCATGACCTGAAAAGGTGACCATGTGTCACCTCAGCTTTATCTAAACAGGCCAAATTCTGATCATGCAAGTCACCACATATGGCACAAAAAAGGCCATGGCTGCCTCAAAGACACAGTACCTTTTGTCTATGGTACATGGATAAAAGACTAAAGCATCTACATGTTTCGTCTCAGCAAGAGATTCTTGATGTCATATTAAAAAGTATTCAAAATTTTTTTTTTTTTTAAAGGACCTGGTGATTTTAACCTTGGATTTAGTAGCCTTTGTTTTGCGCATGCAGTACACTAAGCAGTGATCACTGAAACTGTTAGGGAGAACACCGGCCTCCTGGATTCTATCAGGAGAAGTGGAGAGAATCCAATCCAGCAGGGTATGGTTATGACTTTTAATGTGAGTTGGGGAGGAGATTGCTTTAGCTGCAAAGTTTTCAACAGCGAGCAAGAACTATTATTTTTAGGATTCAGACAATCAATATTAAAATCTCCAAAGACCAGTAGTTCACTTTCTGGGTTTTGAGCTATGGTTTCACTAAGGAGATGGGCTATGTCAGAAATGGAATGCACTCGGGAGCTAGGTGGGCGGTAGATTCCTGCAACAATGATTGATTTCCTGCACGGGATCTCAATTGTGCCAAAAAGGAAATTAAAGATGGCAGGACAGGTAAAGTTTTGTAAGGGGGTGAACTTTAGGGAATTGTCAACATAAATTATAATGCCGCCTCCTCTTTTTGCTCTGTCCTTTCTATGGCATGAATACTCATGTAATGCAAAGGTATTTTTGCGGTTAGCCACGATTCAGACAGTACAATGATTTGGGGCTTGTAATGTGAACACCATGCTTGCAGTGCATCGATTTGTGGTAGTAAGCTGCGGCTGTTACAGCGCACAAAGCAGAGGCCTTTTTTAGCTGGGAGGCCAGGAATGGAATCTATTGGGGGACCAGGGTTAGACTCTACATAATTTGCAAGAGCAAGTAACATGAGTAATAGGAATTTGAACATAATCTTAGTTTGTTAGAATTGTGATTGTAAAGTTTTATACTTGTGGGGTGGGGGTTGGAGGGCTTGATTTCAACACTCTCCACCAACACTCATCAGATAAATTACAGCAACAAAGGAGGCCATGATGTATAAGAATTTGGTTCTCAGTTTGTGGTGAGTGGTGCTTAAGAGGGTAGTGGTAGGAACATGACAGATGTGTGAAGAGGGTTACAAGGAATATTACGGCAAAAATTAAATAAGTTATGAATAATACATATATGGTGAGGAAGTAGTGCTTACACTACACATATGGCTAGGTAGAGAACACAAGCATAAATGCAGCATGCACAACAGTGTGTGGATGAAGATGAAAATGTTGATTGAAGCATTGTCTGCTGTGCTCCTCATTGTGTCCTCCTTGGTAAACTCCTAGGATTCAGGGCACTTATTGGAATTTGGCACACAGATGGAATGTGACCTGTGCTTCCTTTTGTCGTATGCTCCCCAGTGACTTAACTAAATAGTGATCCTACTCTGCCTTGAGATAGTCAATTGGCTTAATCGCCCCAATAAAGTTTAACACATGAGATGGGAGGGATTGGGGTGCAGGGGTGAGACAGACAGTGTTGCAGGGGTTAACTGGGATCAGAACCAGATATTACCTAGTACGCTGGGTGCAGGGGTGAGAAAGACAGTGTTGCAGGGCTTAACTGGGATCAGAACCAGAGATTACCGTATATACTCGAGTATAAGCCGAGTTTTTTAGCACATTTTTTGTGCTAAAAAACCCCAACTCGGCTTATACTCGAGTCAATAGTCTGTATTATGGCAATTTGCATTGCCATAATACAGACTGGGGGAGAGGGGGGCTGGCAGAGCTGTAACTTACCTGTCCTGCAGCTCCTGTCAGCTCTCTCCTCCTCCGCGCCGTCCGTTCAGCACCTCGGTCAGCTCCCAGTGTAAATACTTACACTGGGAGCTGACAGAGGGAGCTGCACAGACCGCGCGGAGGAGGAGGGAGCTGACAGGAGCTGCAGGACAGGTAAGTTACAGCTCTGCCAGCCCCCCTCTCCCCCCCACTGAACTACCAATGCTGGACCACCAGGGAAGGAGAGCCCCCCTCCCTGCCATGTATCAAGCAGGGAGGGGGGGCGAAAAAAAAATAATTAGTAATAATAAAAAAATAATATTAATTAAATAATAAATAATAATACAAAAATAATAATAATTAAATTAAATAAATAAAAATAATAATAAATAATATATTTTTTTTAAATAATAAAAAAAAAATTCCCACCCCCCACCAAGGCTCTGCAACACACACACACACACACACACCACTCATACACACACACACACCACTCATACACACACACTGCATTCATACACACACACTGCACTCATACACACACACACACTGCACTCATACACACACACACACTGCACTCATACACACACACTGCACTCATACACACACACTGCACTCATACACACACACTGCATTCATACACACGCTGCACTCATACCCACACGCTGCACTCATACACACGCTGCATTCATACACTCACACTGCATTCATACACTCACACTGCATTCATACACACACACTGCACTCGTACACACACTGCACTCATACACACACTGCATTCATACACACACACTGCATTCATACACTCACACTGCATTCATACACACACACTGCATTCATACACACACACACTGCATTCATTATACACACACTGTAAATAAATATTCAATTAATATATTTTTTTTAGGATCTAATTTTATTTAGAAATTTACCAGTAGCTGCTGCATTTCTCACCCTAGTCTTATACTCGAGTCAATACGTTTTCCCAGTTTTTTTGGGTAAAATTAGGGGCCTCGGCTTATATTCGGGTCGGCTTATACTCGAGTATATACGGTACCTGGTACGCTGGGTGCAGGGGTGAGAGAGACAGTGTTGTAGGGGTTAACTGGGATCAGAACCAGAGATTACCTAGTACGCTGGGTGCAGGGGTGAGACAGACAGTGTTGCAGGGGTTAACTGGGATCAGAACCAGAGATTACCTAGTACGCTGGGTGCAGGGGTGAGACAGACAGTGTTGCAGGGGTTAACTGGGAATATGTGGAAGTCGTGCTGCTTTGGCTAGCTGTCGTCTAGTAAAATGAAAAAAAAAGCCTTGGTTTCTGGCCACCTGAAAAGATGTGGGGATGAAGTACCCCATATCCAGGACTTGGCCCTTAAATCCACCTCCTAACAATGGCTATGTATGTATGCATGCATCTAGATTAGCAAAAAAACAAGAAATACAACCTACTAGCAAATACAGCCTTACTAGCAAATATTACCCAATGGTTTATTTGGGGGTTCTGCCATGATATAAAGCAAAAATCAAATAGGAGAGAAAAATATAATGTTTTGAACACTAGGCCTCTCAAATTAGTCAATTATGAGTTAGACCAAGTGCCTCATATCTCCCAGCATTTCAAATGGACGAAGATGAAAACTTTAGTTTTAGGCGTGTGAGTGGGGGTGTGGCCATGAGAAATTTTAGGTCACTTACTAATAGTTTATGCAACGAAGATTGAATCTAGAATTTATTTACACTGACTGATTTTTAACACATGTATAGTAGTTTAACCCCTTAAGGACACATGACATGTGTGACATGTCATGATTAACTTTTATTCCAGAAGTTTGGTCCTTAAGGGGTTAAAGTATTATTGCTGTGGAGCTCTGTAATACACTCAGGCACACCACCAATATGGAGCTCCTAGAAAAGAGGGACATTTGGATAAAATAGAGGGACTGAGGGATTTGGGCCCAAAAAAGCGATAGCTATTCCTAAAAAGGGATACTTGGGAGGTATGCACGTCACTGCTTAACAGCAAATAAATTAAGATTGTGTCAAATATTATCATCCATCTCTGAACCACTTGGTATCAGAAATGTTTGAGAGCCAGTCTAATTTCTTTCAGTCAAGTATTATTATATGAGTTAGTTTAAAATTTGGATGCATTGGCCTAATGCGTCCAAGAGAAGCTATTTGCCAAGCATTTCAAGCAGGAAACTAAACAGAGGCATTATGCATTCAGTGTGTTTGTTTGTATTTTAATCTTACTGCCAATCTGAATGTATTGTTGTGAAATATTGTGTTATGTATATTTATCTGTTTTGATACCGCTTTCCCATATGTCTTCCTTTCATACATGTTTCCACATAACGCAATAAGCTCAGTTCTTCCCTAACAAGAAAATACACATACATTTCTATCAATGCTCTTTTTATTTTATTTTTTGTTTCTGTCATTGTGATTCTTAGGGAAGGTGTTTTGCTAGACTATACTCTGTGTAATGTAGGGGATATATTCACTAAACAGTAAACTATAATAAAATGAATGACAAAACTAAACTAGCCAAACTTTGACTAAGGCACCGAGCAGATATTTTTGACAAAATGTTGCTATATGGATTTCAGTTCCATATAATTCATTTAGTGAATATACACCATAGTGTGATATCGGGAAGAATAGTATTTAAAGGATCACTATAGGGTCAGGAACACAAACATGCATTCCTGACCCTATAGTGTTAAAACCACCATCTAGCCCCTCAGGCCTCCATAAATATAGCAAAATCTTACTGTGTTCAAGCCAGAAGCTGTAACTCTGCATGCCGTTTGCCTAAAAAAAAAAAAGAAGCAGTCTGCTGACATCATCAGAAGTGGTGGCCTGATCCAATCACAATGCTTCCCCATTGAATTGGCTGACACTGACAAAGAGGCAGATCAGGGGCAGAGCCAGCATGATTCAAACACAGTCCTGGCCAATCAGCATCTCCTCATATAGATGAATTGAATCAAAGAATCTCTATGAGGAAGGTTCAGTGTCTACATGCAGAGGGAGGTGACACTGAATGTTTGGATGCATTTTAGGCAGCCATGACCCAGGAAGGATCTCTAACAGCCATCTGAGGAGTGGCCAGTGAAGTTATCACTAGGCTGTAATGTAAACACTGCATTTTCTCTGAAAAGACAGTGTTTACAGCAAAAAGCCTGAAGGTAATGATTCTATTCACCAGAACAAATTCAATAAGCTGTAGTTGTTCTGGTGACTATAGTGTCCCTTTAACGATGCATTGGACTAAATCAAATAAGCTAAGTTTCAACCCTTATGTCTTACTGATGTTAGAATAAAACAATTAATATTGTTAGGATTCAAGCAATGAAGGTAAACTTGCAATTCTACTTTTGATATGCACAATGCTTATTTGATTGTGATTTATATGCACATTTGCTGTAACTATGTGATATTCATGGCTCATACTAAAGAATTATGAAATAAACAAAAGAGAACCATAATTCTACACATGGAAGAAACACATTGTGCTGCCTGCTATATTAGGATTACAAGTAAACTTTCATACAGTGAACTTAATATGCACAAGACACTTTTCTTTGCACGCCTTGAATTGACAGCTGTTACTGCTTTTAAAAACTGTCAACACAATTTTGGATTTTATAACAGGACAGGAGGCTTCATATTTTGCATAATCTTTCTTTACTAAAACTCCAGCAGCACATGTTTAACAATAAAGTTTAGTGAAAAAAAAAACATTGCCATAGGGTATAAAAGGCCCTTCCTCTTGCATCATTTCCTCTTTCTTTGCTGCTCCAGTCAGACAGGTCAGAGTATTTTATTCTCTGCTATTGAATTTACATTTACACTGTCAGAGTGTCCTTTCTCTGCTCATACTTACTATTGAATTTACATTTACTCTGTCAGAGCTTCTTTTCTCTGCTCATTCTTACTACTGAATTTACATTTACTCTGTCAGAGCTTCCTTTCTCTGCTCATACATACTACTGAATTTACATTTACTCTGTCAGAGCTTCCTTTCTCTGCTCATTCTTACTATGGAATTTACATTTACACTGTCAGAGCTTCTTTTCTCTGCTCATACTTACTGTTGAATTTACATTTACTCTGTCAGAGCTTCCTTTCTCTGCTCATACATACTACTGAATTTACATTTACTCTGTCAGAGCTTCCTTTCTCTGCTCATTCTTACTATGGAATTTACATTTACTCTGTCAGAGCTTCCTTTCTCTGCTTATTCTTACTATGGAATTTATATTTACTCTGTCAGAATCTTGTATTCTCTGCCCATTCTTACTATGGAATTTATATTTACTCTGTCAGAATCTTGTATTCTCTGCCCATTCTTACTATGGTTTTACATTCACACTGGGTTTGATGGATTGTCTCTATATTTGATTATCACTATTTATTTTCTTAAATTTTTCCCTTTCTCCCCCATATCCCCACCTGTACTACCTTTGCTTCCCTCTCACTATCTCCCTGTCATTCATTTCGCGATCGCGGCAAGTTACCAAGATCGCGCTTATCAAACCAGGGACTGGGGCATTGGTTAGGGTCAGCGGGAGGGGGAGTGTGGGAATCCGCGTTACCGGCATTAAGATTTGCACGCGAACGGCGGCCATTTTGGGTATCGCAGACCGCGAGATCCAGGGCGGCCAGCCACCTTCCCAGACCGTGATTCACACGGTCTGGAATGCTCTCATTTCTCCTACAGGGTTTTTCAATGCCTGTCAGGAGCTGTGATATACATAGCACCATGTGTATATGTGTGTATATATATATATATATATGTATGTATGTATGTATGTACATATATGTGTATGTATATATGTATGTGTGTATATATATATATATATATGTGTATGTATGTGTATATATAGATGTTTCACAATGTATTTCATGCATTAGGTTAGCTCAATGGGCTAATACACTAGCAGTACACTGTCCATATCTTATGGTTCACAGGCTCTATCCCCACTGAAGTAGATAAAATAGGAATCACCTATTTGGGTAACCAGAGAATGGGTTCACGATTTTATATCTTGTGATCTATTAATTTCTGTGTATTTTTCGTATCCACGCTGGCGGGCCGCAACTGCTAGCCGCGCTGTCGTTTTGGCGCGAACGGCGGCCATCTTAGATCTCGCACCTGCGAGACCCACGACTGCCATTTGCGCCCCTAGCGGTTATGAATCAAAAACGTTGGATATGTATAGTTAAGTATTTCCATTAAACAATAATTTACTGTGGAACATTGCTGACAACAAACTGCACTGTACATTAACCATTACACTGCTGCAGAGTGTCTATACAGAGGTGACCCCTCTCAGTTGGGGGTGAACCCCACTCACGCTCCTGCCAATACCATAACAGGAGTGACCCCCTATGCTGGGTGACCCCCAAGCGGAGCCATACAGCACTTGGTGCAGGATTTATTCAGGGGTGACCCCCTTTCAGATGGGGTGACCCCCCACAGGCTCAAAGAGACACAGTGCACGCAGGTTCAACATCCTGCCATACACTAACAAAATGACTCTATGCAGTGAATATCGGACACCCACACTACGAATGGGGTGATCCACGCACCTCCTTACCAAGGAGTGAGGAAATTGCAAATGTACAGGCTCCACAATTCATATATCGTTGGGTGAACCCCAAACCAAACAGGCCCTCCACCCTTGACGGGTGCGGCCCACTTATACGACCGCTCATCCCGGTCGCACAGAGGGTGACCCCCTCTTCAGGCCACTCGACCCCTTGCGACCTGAGGGTCTCGGGTCAGATAACACTGGTCAGGCCAGTCATTAGTGGAAGCCGACTGTACTACTACTCATGTACTTCAGTACCTGACATTCTCCTGTCTTTCACAGAGAGGAATACTCCACTACTTCATGTTGAGTGACTCACCACAATCACCACCATCTGACTTCCAGTCAATGATAAATTTGGCGGTGGCTGCCTCAGTGGAGAAGGCTATTGCCACTGGTGCAGATCCCGAAAACAGACACCGACACCGCGACGGCCACTGAAACGGAAGACACTGACTTCCTTAGAGAAGTCCCCAGAATAAAACTATCCAAACGTTATTTTCTGTGCACTTTATTATTGGGGCAACCCCCCTTACTACCGGGGTGACCCCCACACTCAAAGATGTGCATTCACCAATGGATTACTGTGCACTTTTTTATTGGGGTGACCCCTTTATAGGAGGCGACCCCCACAGGCTCAAGTGTCACAGTGCAAGCAGGCTCATCCCCTGCTATACAATTAAGAGTCACAGTACAAGCAGGCTCATCCCCTGCTATATCATTAAGAGTCACAGTGCAAGCAGGCTCATCCCCTGCTATACAATTAAGAGTCACAGTGCAAGCAGGCTTATCCCCTGCTACATCATTAAGAGTCACAGTGCAAGCAGGCTCATCCCCTGCTATACAATTAAGAGTCAGAGTACAAGCAGGCTCATCCCCTGCTATATCATTAAGAGTCACAGTGCAAGCAGGCTCATCCCCTGCTATATCATTAAGAGTCAGAGTGCACGCAGGCTCACCCCCTGCTATATCATATGTATATATGACTCTATGCATGGTACCCACAATACGACTAGGGTGATCCACATACTCCTCACTGGGGAAGGGGGAAAATTTTGCAGTAATCAGGCTCCAACACTCGTCTGCGGACTTCTGTGCACTTTATTATTGGGATGAACCCCTTTACTACTGGGGTTATTCCCCCACTCGCAGATGCGCATTCCACATGGAACTATGGCCGGAGGTGCTCTAGGTGTCCTAACACATTTACACATGTACCTAGTCCATATATATAGATATATATACTCAACAGACGGAAAGGTCAACAGACGACCTCTCACTCAAGACTTTCAGCCTAGGTTAATTGCAGTGGCAACCTCAATGCAGACAACAATCCCCAATAGGCTGGGTCAGGGTCTTGCAGAGACTGTGAACCATGGTACCCCATCTGCCTATGAATTCATGAGCTACTAGGCCTGGGGCCAAGCACCTATATACAAAGGACAAGTGCAAGTATTCCATCACGGACCCTCCAAATAATTACATCAAGCCTGGGAACAGAACCTCGATGTGCCGGAAAGTTATCCAAACAACATATTAAGGAAATCTCCGGAGACTCCACGGATTTGACCGCTGCACGGTCAGTCAACACACAGAGATCGACGAAATGGGGGTTGCCAGGCCTTCATCCACGATCCATACAATTGTAGCCACAAAACCGAGGAAAAGGAGACTGTGTGTTCGACTCCGGGTCGCACGCCCTCGCTCACTTCACCCCAACAACAGCATATTACTGAGAAACAGCTATACTCTTACATTTCTCCGGTTTCAACGCTCTCATGGTGTAACCATGGGCAGCGGTCTACCTTGTAATGAAATAAGGAAGCTACCTCTACTCGAGTAGGTAGGTTAGATTACTCCGGATGGCCGAAGGATAGGACATAGGATTCCTCTATACTCCTGGGCTGAACGTCCCAGTAGGGTAACTTAGCTCCATGAACTAATGCTTAATCTGGATACTTGGTCGACCATTGGGGGTCGAAGTCCACATCTTCCAATACCACCCCTCTACGGGTACTGGAGGACCACAAATCTCACATATGAGGAAACTTACTTATTTCCAAGAAGCGCTGGGCATTCGCTCCAGACGTCACTGATTAACTCGGGGATAATTTTATGCTCACAGTAGTCGGGAGACTACCATTCTGGCACCATCCTACAGCTTCCCCACACCTAGGTGGGTTCAATAATTAGGATTGGACGGACACATACCCGTCCAAGATAGTCACACCAGGGACCCATTTGTCCATTTAGTTTTTTCATCGACGGGACCAAACAAATCAATTCACATGTCTATCATTAAGGTACGACCCATGGTACCCAAGAAACTTTTATAACCGGTCATGGCGCCCTTTGCCACAAGGGAATCCACTACCTCACCTATCTAGACTACAAGACGTTACTTACTACACACGTAATCGACAATCCGTCTCTAGGGCTGGAAGGCTCGCTGCACATACCCCTACCAGAGAACCATGATCTGGAGAAGAGACGGCCGGCGTCGAGGTTACCGACAAACTACAGCTAGCCTGGGACAGATCCGATCGTTGTATTCTCCTACATTTGGACAATATCTCGGCAAACGACTACACAAAACACCTGGACAGAGTCTGGTATCGGACTCTAATAATATCGGAGGACATTTACCATTTCTAAATTACACGCAAGGTTACCCTATGACTAGGGTTCCCTCAGAAGATTACCTATATCATGAACTGGGTTTCGTGACAACGGGACTCCTTGGTCACCATCGCATCACGGAGATCTGGGTGACACGCACCTCGCCACTACAGCAGAATTGAAGGGGCTCCCGATCCTATTGACTCCATTCTGGGCTATCCACTGCCCTTCCGCTGTCTCCCATTTTACAGACAACCCACAAGATACCATCGGAGACTTTGGCGGCTCATACTCCACGACAGGACTTTTCGTATGCTGTGAGGCGTCATACGCTCCAGAACCAGTATCGGAATACACTCGGTTATGGGTCTTAGTTGTGGTTCTCTCTATTCCTACGGGTTTGTCCTAGGGATTTGGATATTCACTCCAACTAACCCTCGAGGAATCTCACAATCGAGACAGCCTCTCTCTCTCCCTTTGTATGCTATACCTTTCACACCAGTTATGGCCACCACCTTACCGAGTGGGCACGTTGACCATTGCTCATATGGTTGCGGTGATCGATTGGTTATCAGTCATTCGAGTCATGGATGCGTCTTAGCCATCCACGACGCATCTTCCTTCGCCGATGTTCATTGGCCGAGTCACGAGAAGAGAATTTCAGGGTGTTCTACTTCCTCGGACTCTTCACACATCCTGTGTTGTTCCATAGCGTTAAAAATGCAAAATATGAAGCCTCCTGTCCTGTTATAAAATTGTAGATTATGCTAGCGCAGTGTACCTATAATCTTAATTTTATTAAGGACAGGAGGCGAGTATTTTCCCACCCTGCTTTTTCCCTCCCTAATTATCATTCCTTGGGTTGTACTTCAATAAAAGATTTGAATTCAGGGGGTGTGGTTATCTCTTTATTATGTGGTTTATTTCATATCACATCTTGAAATTACGACTGCTATCTGTTATGATTTCCTAATACATACAATTTGACTATATTAATGTCTCTCATAGCTACCTATTTCGGTTAAAATATTCTTGTCTCATCTGATAAATTCCTTTTACGTAAAGTACTACGGAATAAACTGGCGTTTTATAAACAGTAATATTGATTATGCTAATAATAATAATAATGAGGACAAACAGTTCATTTCCAAATCCCTTTCATGTCTTTTGTTTCTTTTCAGTTTGATTCTTCTTCATGGATCAATATATGGGATCGTCTTTGAACTCTACAACAATCTTCCAGTCGGGATTTGGATCATTTACAGTCTGATTCTTCGTCGTTATCCTTATTTATTGTAATAGCAGGATATGTTTATGATTATCTCGCACCAAAGAAAGAGGAAATGATGCAAGAGGAAGGGCCTTTTATACCCTATGGCAATGTTTTTTTTTTCACTAAACTTTATTGTTAAACATGTGCTGCTGGAGTTTTAGTAAAGAAAGATTATGCAAAATACTCGCCTCCTGTCCTTAATAAAATTAAGATTATAGGTACACTGCGCTAGCATAATCTACAATTTTAAATCTATCTGGAGGAAAGGGTAAAAAAATCATACATATGGATATGGACAGACATATGCAGATTCACCCTCATCACACATTAATACAGAAAGACAAGTGTGTGAGCTGTTATTGTGAAATCTGGTGAAAGCATTCACATTATCCACTCTTTAATTATAGAACTAGTCCAATTTCCCTCACAGCAACAAGAGGGACATTTGGTGTTCAATAGACACAGTGGATCTCCTTACATGGTTGGTCCTGAACAATTGCACACTGGATAAAGCAGCAATACTAGGTTCATGTGTAAAATGATTTCTATTATAGTTAACTGAAGGGATTTAGTGTTGGATTTATCACAGTTAACAGTGTATACCTCATTGACTTCAATGCCTGCAGAGCAAATGTCTTGTGTTTTCTTCATGAGATTATTTATAACTCAAACCTGTAATGCATGCAGTTGAAATGAACATTTATTAGCAGTATATTGTGATGTATGAATGTCCATTTATTACTTGAAAGAAATCCACAGCATGCAACTATAATGATTGTAATAATTGCCAAATAAATACCGGTACTTGTATATTAAACGGTGTTATAAATACCATGTATACATTTTTACAATATACTTTAATATAGAATTGTTAAAACAAGATAAATATATTTTATTTATTTTTGAATACATTTTACCATTTACATTAGTACCTAAAAGAAAATGATTTGGGACTAACTGTAAGTTCCACTAAATTTGGTTTCAAACACAAACGACCCTCCCCCCTCCTATCCTCAAATCCATAGATGCCGTACCTTCAACTTTATTTGGGACTTGTGATGGCATGTTCCCCTTACGTATACTGACGAGATTTATGTTTCTAACAAGGTTATGCAATAAAGTGAGAATACAATGTGGATTCAAAGTAAGTGTCGTATTTTAGACAAAAGTAAACTAACTGAAAGCAATAGCTAACTTAGAAAAAAATGTCAGTTCTGCTATCTTTACTTTAAATTCACATTAAATTCACTTTGAACTTTCAGTTTAGTAAATGCCCCTGTAAGTATCTATATGTATCTTGAGTGTTGCTAAATCAAAATGCAATTGCATATGCAAAGTTTCATATTTAAAGGGACACTATAGTCACCAGAACAACTACAGCTTATTGCATTGGTTCTGGTGAGTATACTCATTCCCTTCAAGTTTTTTGCTGTAAACACTGTCTTTTCAGAGAAAATCCTTTTTTTCACATTACAGCCTAGTGATAACTCCACTGGCCGCTTCTCAGATGGCTGCTAGAGGTGCTTCCTGGGGCAGTGCTGTACAGTGAGCAGCACTGCCATTCAGTGTCTCTACCCTCTGCAGGCAGTCACTGAACTTTCCTCATAGAGATGCATTGATTAAATTCATCTCTATGAGGAGATGCTGATTGGCCAGGGCTGAGTTTGACTTGTGCTGGCTCTACCCCTGATCTGCCTCCATGACAGTCTCAGCCAATCCTATGGGGTAGCATTTTGATTGGCTAAGACCACAACTTCTGATGATGTCAGCAGACAGGAGGCAGACAGGGGGAGAGCCAACAGCTGCAGACTTGAATACAAGTAAGATTTTACTATATTTAGGGAGGCAAGAATAGGTCAGTAATCTATGAAAGTCATCAGCTGCTGCAGTGAAAAGACATATGGCCCTGCTCTGACCGAGTACCTCCGCAAATAACTAAAGGAGTGACATGGCAGCCAGTTTTAACTGGTCTGCAAGTATCCCTGGAACAGTGGGACAATGTCCGGATGGGAAAACCAGTAAAACATGCAAACTGGGCAATTAAAACATTCAATTTAATACATTTAACTAAATCATATGGGGAAACGTATAGGCACTAATAATACCACAATATAAAGCAACAGGCAAAGGTTTTCTGGGCAAAGAGATTCAGTTGTATCTTCTAGGGCCCATCATCTACAGGGACAACAGCCCCTTTTAAGGGCTCTTGGGACCAGGCCAAGAGTCTGTGGGCAGGAGGATAGCCTTTACGCCGCTTGCTATGCCATAGGAGCTTCCATTAGATATCTTTCCCCCCAAGGGAAGACTAACCAGGTACCAGACCTCCAATCAGTCTGTGCCTGAGTTAGTCTAGCAACCAGCTCCAAAAAGTCCATCCTCTCTTGCAGCATCCTTAACAAGGTTCATTATTATAGCTTCATGTGTTGTTGAGGAAAGCCAACTGCTTTCTCCCTCGGGAGTCTCTCTTGTCACTGTGGAATGAGGATACTGACCTCCCCTCCCTGAGATTCCTGTGGCTGGGAGGGAGGCCGACTATCTTCACTCCCGGTAGCCTGGCTGGGCTTTAATGTGTAGCCAGTTCAAGCTCCCACTCCATGGTAGCCAGATGAGGCAGATCTGGCTTCAGCTCCCTTACTTCTGAGAGGTCCTGTAGGTCTTCCCTATAGGTCTTCAAAATTGAGAATCATTAGGGCTTCCAAATTCAATACTGTCCTCAAAGGAATCCCACAATAGGCCAGGGCTATCCCATTCCAAACTCTCGATAAGATAGCTCTGGAAATCCTTTCTCCAGCAGTGCAGTGATCATGGCTCTTTTCTCAGATGACACTTGGTGAAGGTTAAAAACCACAACTCTGTTTTACTGAAAATGCACATCTATTTACAGCCCCACAGTCTCATTTATATACAATAGGGTTACAGTGGTACACAAAGTTCACCTCCAGGTTCTCCACCATAACCTCCTCCCAAACAGTGAGTCCAAGCCAATTAATAGCATTATGGACTTTGGAAGTAACCAATTACAATTCATATCAAAAGCCAACCAATAGAAGCATGGGCTTGGGCTAGTAACCAATTACACTACAAAGCTTAATCACATTAGTGTGAAAACAGTACTGTGCTACAAACAAGGGTGGGGTACATATAATTAAATTATATGGGGAAACATATAGGCATTCATAATAACACAATATAAAACAACAGACAATGCCCCTCACCCACAGGGACAACATTCAACATACATCAGGCCCATAGTCTGTGAGCTGGAGGCCAGAATTGACACCTCTCAAGAAAGCTTCCATCACACCAGGTATCCTGGGATTTTGACTTAAAAGCAAAAGTTCAGGTCTTCAGCTCTTCCATATGGGAGTACCATAACCATAATAGGGCAAATGTGTTGTTTCCAATATAAAGGGGCTATACTTTTAGCAACATTTAATATCCTTATTGTGAGAGATTTCTCATAATGAGGCATTGTCATTTTCATATGGTGTAGCAGCATGGGTGCAGGTCTAAATGGTGGAGGTGACACAAGAACCTTTTGAGCATGTAATATATCTTATTTCAGAATATTTATATAATGGTGATGTACCACCACAGGTGAAATAAGGATCCTAGCCCAACACAGTAATGCCAGCAGCCCCCATCACATGTATGGTCCACTGTTTGGATAAACCGGCAAATAACAACTCCAGCAAGAGAGCAGCTTGTGTATAGTTTCTTGGATTTTGCTAGATAGTGAGCAGTGGTCAAATCAGAGGTTTTTGTGCTGTGGTGAGAGTATGTCTAAGATACATTTCCCACTTCCCCATAAAAACTGAATTTGGAGATGGAACCTGAGATTGAATTAAATTATTAAATAAATAAATAAATTACAGTCAACAGGCATTAGATGTTCATTAAGTCTTTTTTCAGTAATGGTTGCTGCAGGTCGCTGTTTATACCTGAAATTTTGTAGAAAAGAATTGCTCTCTTCAGCAATCAGAGCCGAAGTGGTCACAAACCCAAAGAGGACATTACATGCTGGACCATGGGTACCAGATGATCCACCAGGTGCAGCAGTGTACTGCCGAGCTTCTGGTGGGAAATGTAGGTTGTTTATTAAAGATAAGAATGATGAAGGGATAGGAGTGAGACCACATTGTATTACATTAGAGTGCCAGAGTTGTAAAATAGATTGCATGAACATTTCCCAACTTCATACCATAACCTGGTGGGAGCCATAGTAGGACAGATAAGGAGATACCCACTAGATTGCTATCCATGGATTTTCACAGCTTAAAAACATATTGCTTTGCTCACTCCACCACTCTTAGAAAATGTCAGGCAAAATAATAAGTTCTAAAATCATGTAGAGCCAGACCTCCTCTTTTTTTGGCAAGGTCAGAACAGAGAACATTTGGTGCAGTCTTCTCCCCCCTCAGATATACTCTAGTAATAATGTGCATAAAGAGGCAAAAAAGGATTGTTGTACCAAAATGGTTATGGTTAAAAAAAAAAATTATGCAGGAGTCATGGGGTGCTAAGCTTATGTTTAGTATATTGGATTTGCTATAATTGAACTTGTAAATAAAATGTGACAAATTACCATACTCCGAGAATGCTGCTATTATGTTTGGGAGGAATGTTTTGGGTGATGTCACCAAAAGTAAAAGGTCATGGACGTAAGCTGCAGTGTTGTTGTGCAGTTCCACAGTTTGGATCCCAGAGATGTCAGGATTTTGCCACATCACTTTCAGGAACGGTTTGAAGGCAAGGATGAAGAGCAGAGGCTATGAAGAAAAACCATGCATAGTCTCATTTAGAATTGCAAATGAAATGCATATAGTAGGTGGAGCGTGTTATGTCAGAGGTGCACAAATACAAAAATAACCAGATCCTAGTGCAACGTTGTAAGTCTTTGCAAATAATAGCGGGTTAATCTTGTGTGATTGTACTCACAAGTATAGAGCCAGTAATACAAGGCTCAAGTTTGCAGGTGTGTGGGAATATATGCAGGGATCCCACTCCCTTCTCTGTGTACTGGTAACCCAGGGCTCGAGTCCTGCAGGAACGCGTGGGAACGGCGTTCCTGCACTTTTTTCACAGCAGGAACGCCGTTCCCCCTGCAGGCACTCAGGGGGGGGCAAAAAATGCCGCCCCCAAATGCCCTCTGTTCCCCCTGTCATGGGGGGGCCACCTGATTGCCCCCCCTCCTCACCCCCGGCGGGCGTCTCTCTCTCCCTGTCACACGCGGCGAGGGAGCTGTGTCCTCTCTGCTCCCTCTCGCCGCGTGGGTTGTCTGCTGATGCCGGGAGCCGGAATATGACGTCATATTCCGGCTCCCTGCATCCGAAAACGGCGCGCGGCGAGAGGGAGCAGAGAGGACACAGCTCCCTCGCCGCGTGTGACAGGGAGAGAGCCGCCCGCCGGGGGGGAGGAGGGGGGCAATCAGGTGGCCCCCCCATGCCAGCCTCACTGCAGCCCCACTGGACCCCAGGGACCCATCCATGCCAGCTTTCCTGAAAGGTAGGGAGGCTGGGTGGGTGGGCAATGTTTATTTGAATAATTTGCATATATGTATGTCTGTTAGTGTATGTGTATGTATGTCTGTGTGTATGTCTGTTAGTGTATGTGTATGTATGTCTGTGTGTATGTCTGTTAGTGTATGTGTGTGTATGTCTGTTAGTGTATGTGTATGTATGTCTGTATGTATGTCTGTTAGTGTATGTGTATGTATGTGTATGTGTATGTATGTGTGTGTGTATGTCTGTTAGTGTATGTGTATGTCTGTTAGTGTATGTCTGTTAGTGTATGTGTATGTCTGTTAGTGTATGTCTGTTAGTGTATGTGTATGTCTGTTAGTGTATGTGTGTTAGTCTATGTATGTGTGTGTATGTCTGTGTGTGTATGTCTGTTAGTGTATGTGTATGTCTGTTAGTGTATGTGTGTGTCTGTTAGTGTATGTGTATGTATGTGTGTGTATGTCTGTTAGTGTATGTGTGTGTGTGTGTGTATGTCTGTTAGTGTATGTGTATGTATGTGTGTGTGTGTATGTCTGTTAGTGTGTGCGTGTGTGTGTGTATGTCTGTTTGTGTGTGTGTATGTCTGTTAGTCTATGTGTGTGTATGTTAGTTCATGTCTGTTGGTGTATGTATGTGTGTGTTTGTGTCAGTGTGTGTGTGTGTGTATGAGTGTATTTACGTCTGTTGTATTTACGTCTGAGTGTATTTACGTCTATGTACGTGTGTGTGAGTGTATGTGCTTCTGTTAGTGTATGCATGTTTGCGTGTATGTGCTTCTGTTAGTGTATGCATGTGTGTGTGCGTATGAGTGTATGTGCTTCTGTTAGTGTATGCATGTTTGCGTGTATGTGCTTCTGTTAGTGTATGCATGTGTGTGCGTATGAGTGTATGTGCTTCTGTTAGTGTATGCACATGTTTGCATGTATGTGCTTCTGTTAGTGTATGTTTGTAAGTGTCTGTCAAATCAGTGAGAGTCTGTTTGTCATTTAGTGCGTGTGGCTATTAGTGTGTGTCTGTCAGTGTGTTTGTGTGTGTCTCTCTGTCAATGAATGAGTGTGTGTCAGTGAATGTGTGTGTGTGTCAAATCAGTGACGTCTGTGTGTTTGTCACGTAGTGTGTGTGTTACTGTCAGTGTGTATCTGCCAGTGTGGGTGTCTGTCAGAGAGTGTGCTTAGAGGGACACTATAGGCACCCAGACAATTTCAGCTCATTGAAGTGGTCTGGGTGCAGTGTCCCAGTCCCCTTAACCCCTTAAGGACCAAACTTCTGGAATAAAAAGGAATCATGACGTGTCACACACGTCATGTGTCCTTAAGGGGTTAAACCTGCAAGTGTAATTATTGCGGTTTCTCAGAAACTGCAATAATTACCTTGAGGGGTAACTCCACCTCTAGTGGCTGTCTATCAGACACTAGAGGGACTTTCGGGTGGTTAGGTGACCAAAAGTCGCCTAACTGATGCTGGACGTCCTCACCCCTGTGCATGAGGACATCCAGCATCTGCTAAATACCCATAGGATTTTAACCCCATCAGTGTCGAATGAGGGAGGGGGGGCACTACAGGGAATTATAGTGCCAGGAAAACAGCTTTGTTTTCCTGGCACTATAGTATTTCTTTAAAAGGAGCAGGAAAAGGTGGAGTCTAAAGAGGAAGGGGTGGGTTCTTAATCAGGAAGCGGTGCGCCCTTGACAGGAAGGGGTGGTAAATTTAGATTGGGGGGTGCTCCGGTATAGTCATGCCTAGGGCAGCACAAAATTAAAATACACCACTGTGTGAGTGTCTGAGTATGTGTGTGCGTCTGTGAGTGTCTGAGTGCATGTGTATGTGTGTGCACGCGTTTATATATGCATACGAGTGGTTTTTTTTTTGGTGGGGGAGAGTTCCCACACTTTTTTCCCCAGGACTTGACCCCTGTGGTAACCGTTCCTTTGTTTCCCCGTATAAATCCACTTTCATCAGGTGCAGTGAAAGTTACACTTTATTAGAAAACAGAGAAATCAATAAAATAAATTAAATTGAAAAGTTCTTACAGCTGTGCAGTAGTTGTGCAAGACGCGTTTTGCCTCATTAAGAGGCTTCTTCAGTTGATGTATTTCAAGTCCCATGCATTACTTGTCTGTAATTGCTTTCATTATTTTAAACCAGTGGATGCAAATAGCTACATAGACAGAACCGGTTGTCATCACAAACCCTGGCTTACGAACGCACCGAGGGGACAGTTCCTGAGAATTCTCAGTGGAACAAGCACCACATCTAGAAAAACAATTCCTGTGAAAAGGCTATGAAGACAAAGACCTGAAGAAAAATCGAGAGGAAGTAAGACTTCTACCAAGAAGAACGCTCCTGGAATACAAGGACAAAAGTAACTCCTTAGGAAAAAATTACGCCCCCTTCATTTGTAATTACAATGGCAATTCAAAAAAATACAAAGAGCTCTGAGAAAGCATTGGCATATTTTAAAGGATGACCCGATTTTAAATAAAATTATACAACCTGAAGCAAAGATTATTTATAGATGAACAGAGAAGCTAAAGAATAGTGTAACTTTCACTGCATCTGTTATCGGGTGGATTTATACGGGGAAGCAAAGCAATGGTTACCAGTACACAGAGAAGGGCTTGGAATCCCTGCAAATATTACCACATGCCTGCAAATTTGAGCCTAGTATTATTGGCCCTATACTTGTGAGTACAATCATGCAAGATTAACCCGCTATTATTTGCAAAGACTTACAATGTTGCACTAGGATCTGGTTATTTTTGTATTTCAGTTACAAATACATGTACCTCTGTACCTTGCAACTATTATTGACATATTGCTTTGACATAACACGCTCCACCTACTATACGTATTTTGTATTCTATTTCGGTGTGGGTTTATAGGAAACCACACAGGTGTTAGAGTGTGTTATACAATTTATTACACAATAGGATTTTGTATATATTTTGTTAGAATAGCAAATGAGTCTGTAAATACCCCGTTGACACACTTCTGGGCTGTTGGGTTATGATATAAAGCCCTGATCCAGGCAAAAAGGGGAGGACCCACAACTATATGTTCTAGTGTGGAAAATAGGAAGCCCCAATTGATTTTGTCGAAGGCCTTCTCTGCTTCAGTAGAGGGTAATACCCTCCAACATTCTCCCATACAATGCATTAAGAACAGAGTTCTAGAAGTGTTATCCCATTTAGTTGTTTTGTTTCCATTATTGACGGTACCTGGGTTCTTGCAGGCCCGCCATGTAGAGTGTGGGTGGTCTTTGCTGGTAATTGAGGGCCATTAAAATATGAGACGGAACAGATGCTAGGAGTTATCTGGGAACTTATGTTACTCTGTGTCCTTTTCTTGATCTAGTGTATTCAAAAAAATATGCGGACAACTTGAAGTAATTGTGACATTTTAGTATTACTCATACAACATTTACTAGACTTGTGCAAAAATTCATCCACATAAAATTCCTGTTAATTGATACCCAAATTAATCAATTTTGAATCTCCAAATTGATTTTACCTCTACAGATAAAATGATAGGTAACATGATTTGACCTTTTTGTTTTGCAACTGCAAGGAATTTTATTCAGACAAAGTTGCTCAAACTCATTTTTGCACAACTCTAAAGTGTACTATAAATCAAACTAAAGAACCTAATGCCCCAATTGTCCATGTAGATTGCATCATCACTTTTAGGTGTGATGTCATTGTAGGTCATGCAAAGCACCACCATGATGGATGTTATCGCCAGGGAGTTGAGGGATATCATTACATAAATTAAGAACATAAACACCCAGACCACTTTTGGCTGCTATTAGAAGTTTCTGTTTTGATTTATGCATTGTCCTGTAATTGGGCAATCGTGTACATTACAAATGGGGGTAGGTGGAGACTCTCTGCTTTAAGTGTCTTCCTTGTGTTCTCTTGTAAGTCAGATTTGGTGAGAAAGACAGGGGATTATTTTACCTTCATGTAAGGACCAATATAATCATTTGAGCTATTTCAAGTTGTCCATTTAGTTTCTGATTAGTTAAATTTAGCAATAAACAGTTGGTGTACAATCATGTCACCTACCAAGACAGCTGACCTTAACCAGCATCATACTTACATTCAGTGAACGAGAAAAATGAGTCACAACTAAATATTTATGACAGTAAATGCATTCATTCAACTTTTTTTTTAAATAAATTACTTGACTGATCTCTGAGTAAGGCATAACTAGCCCAAGAACTGCTTAGGAATTAAATTTCAAACTATATTATTTTGACATTAAATTAGTGATACTTGTGAGGTAAGACTATAAATTACCTTAAAGTTATATTATCAACCAACACTGACACATCGTGAAATAAGGGAATAGAGGTTACTATATCATTTCTCCTCGATTCCAAAATGAAAATTATATATATCTAAGAAATCAAACAGTATTCTTAACCCTTTCCCTAACCTTAACCCTAACCGTTATCCTATCCCTAGCCTTAAATTAAAAATTTAATCCTAACCCTAACACTAATCCTTACCCGACACCTATTCATCACCCAAACCCTAAGACAAACAATATAGTTAACCTTAACCCCATCATTTTTCAAAATACTAGACCTACACCTATCTCTAACCTTAACTAAAACCTTAGTGCTGACAATCCATCCATATCTCTAACTCTAAAGCTAACTATATCTTTAATCCTAAGCCTAAATCAAACTGTATAGCTTACCCTAAATAAGTCAAACCCTATTCTGAACCCTATCCATAATTTTATACCTAACCCTATCCCTAAACTTACCCTAATCCTAATCTCAGGTCTGATATCAGAAATCTTTGAGCCCCAAGAAACACACTCCCAGATTCAAATACAATCACATTGTCACACACATATTTACCGGCAGGCACACACAGATACACACTGTCAGACACATTAATACATGGTCAGAAACACAAACAGGGTAAGACACAATCAGATCCCCAATCATTTTCCTCCTCTCCCTTAAAAGCAACAGCCCCTTGTCCCTCCCCCAGTTTACTACCTAATTTTTCTATTTAACCCTATATTTATTTACCATAAACCTTAACACCAACTATTCTCCTACCAATAGCCCTAAATCACATCTTCAAACCTATCCTCATGCAAGGTGTGCGGCCGCACAGGGCGCCATGGAGCAGGGGGTGCGGTGCTTACCGTGTGGCGGGGAGGGGCTTACCGTGTGGCGGGTGCAGGGCTAAAAGTGCTGTGTTACTGCTGCAGGGGAAGCAGGAAGGAGTCCCTGCTTGCCCCAACAACCAGAATACAGGAGATGCACTGCCTCCACAAGGAGCAGAGGTAACTATGTGTGATTGTCTGCCTGTGTGTGACTGTCTGTGTGTTTGACTGTCTGCCTGTGTGTGGCTGTCTGCCTGTGTGTGTGACTGTCTGCCCTTTTTTGTGTGTGGGTGTGTGACTGTCTGTGTGTGTGACTGTCTGTGTGTTTGACTGTCTACCTGTGTGTATGATTGTCTGTGTGTATGACTGTGTCTGTGTGTATGACTGTCTGCCTCTGTGTGAGACTATCTGCCTGTGTGTGTGTGTGTGTGACTGTCTGCCTGTGTGTGTGTCTGTCTGTGTGTGTGTTTGTGTGTGACTGTCTGTGTGTGGCTGTCTGTGTGTGGCTTTCTCTGTGTGGCTGTCTGCCTGTGTGTTTGTGTGTGGCTGTCTGTGTGTGTATTTGTGTGTGGCTGTCTGTGTGTGGCTGTCTGCCTCTGTGTGTGTGTGACTGCCTGTGTGTGGCTTTCTGGGCAGACTAGATGGGCCGAATGGTTCTTATCTGCCATCACATTCTATGTTCCTATGTCTGCCAGTGTGTGTGGCTGTCTGCGTGTGTGTTTGTGTGTGGCTGTCTGCCTGTCTGTATAATTGTCTGCCTGTGTGTGTGACTGTCTGTGTGTCTGTGTGTATGACTGTGTCTGTGTGTATGACTGTCTGCCTGTGTGTGAGACTATCTGCCAGTGTGTGTGTGTGTGACTGTGTGTGTGTGCATGGCTGTGTGTGTGTGTGTGTGACTGCCTATGTGTGACTGTCTGGGCAGACTAGATGGGCTAAATGGTTCTATCTGCTGTCACATTCTATGTTTCTATGTCTGCCTGTGTGTGTGTGTGTGTGTATGTGTGTGTGTGTGTGTGTGTGTGTGTGTGTGTGTGTGACTGTCTGCGTGTGTGTTTGTGTGTGGCTGTCTGCCTGTGTTTTTGTGTGTGGCTGTCTGTATGTGGCTTTCTGCCTGTGAGTTTGTGTGTGGCTGTCTGCCTGTGGTTGTGTGTGGCTGTCTGCATGTGTGTGTGACTGCCTGTGTGTCTGTGTGTATGACTGTGTCTGTGTGTATGACTGTCTGCCTGTGTTTTTGTGTGTGGCTGTCTGCCTGTGTGGTGAGCAAGCCAACTTTGGAGGAGGAGAGATGTCATGTCACTCATGGCTCTTTGCTCAATAAATGGTGAGATATACATTAATGCTTCTTAAAAATAAAAAATATAGATGATATAATGAGTTAAGTCCAAATCACACAGGAGAAACAAATAACCAAATACAGCAGACACCAATAGCAAAAATTATATGGATAAATATCACCCACAGTTTTTTTCAAAAGGAGCTCTTTGCACAATAAATGTTGACATATATATTAATGCTTCTTAAACACAAAGATGTACACTTTCAATGACAGACACACAATCTCACTGATTTGAAACCCACACATTGACAGACACACACACTGACAGACACACACACACTGATTTGAAACACACACAGACAGCTAAACTCACTGACACACTCACTGACAGACACACTGACACACACTCTCAATGACAGACACACAGTCTCACTGATTTGAAACACACACCCTGACAGACATTACCCCATTTAAACATATGCATGAGCAGTGTGTCCACTCCTAGTCAGCCAGCAAGACGTAGATCACATAGAAAGCAATGTTGTGTGTGCAGCATATATGTAATCGCAGTATACATTTTGTTATATTGGTTTATTGATTACTTTATACATTCATGGTTTATGTTTTATCTATATGATCTAACCAAGTACTAATGCACAAGTGAAGGTTTGTAACTGGCTTGCGTGCATGTATAGAAATATAAAGAAAGAATTTTAAAAAGATTGTTCAAAACAGTTCAACACTGAACAGTGTTAAATTGCTAAGGGCCTTCAGGCACTATAATGGTATCAATTAGATAAATTAGTTATGGTGCCTAGAGTGTTAGTTTAATACCTATAACGGCTCTCTTTAAGCAATATTCAAATATTCAAAGAACAAACATTTTCATCATAATTTTGTTTTAATTTGTATAGAAACTTTCTATGTGGAACTATTTCTAATGTCTTAGCAAAATCACATTAACTCCAACATGCTGATCTATTCCTTGTCACAATTATCTCTATATCTTCTACTGAGATCCTCATAGAATGCAATTAGATTAGTCTGACATGAGCTGTCATTCATAAACCCATGTTGATTACTACTAATTGTGCTGTTTTTCCACTTGAAATTGAGAATAGTATCACTTAATAAGCCTTCAAATATTTTCAAAATCACAGATGTTAAGACCACAAGTATTTCCAATTTGTCCTACGTGCTTTTTCATATAAAGATTCCTACCAGTCAATAAATTATAGAGAAGTCTTTATCCTTTTTATACGTTTAGATGCTTATGATTTCTTTCATTTTCTTTGTTTTGTTTAGCTCAAATAATATGTTCTCAATCTCTATTTCCCAAGTACTCCCTTATGTGCATAGGAGAGCATGGCACAATTTAATGAAACTGCAAACATCAAAAAAGTGAGTTCTATTCACCCCCAAAAATTACAATATAGTTAAACTAATTTCTAATTAGTGAATACACTAAACATTGTTTCTAACATAAATACTAATGATTACACGAAAACATTTTAATCTAGTGACAGACATATTAACAAAAATAAATTATAATCTTTATCTTCAACCAGACAATGAGCTATTTCAAATGGGCACATATGTGCTGGTAAGTACCGTAATAGGGGCAAGTCAGTAATGCATTATGGTGATTCTGGGAACACCTAGCACCCACCTTGCACATATTTATGATTACTTGAATGTTTGATAAGAAGTCAATGTTATTAGTTACCACATCCAAACATGCATCCATTTTAGTTGATATTTCTACTCATTGAGACACATTATTTATCAGATTCAAAAACGTATTTCCAGTATATAGCAATTAATGCTCTATGTTCAGTCAATGTCTGTATAATTACAATCTCCAGTGGTTAATATCCTTCATCGCACCCCTATATACAGCTGTAGTAAAAAGATAGCAGTTTACATTTTGAATACATTTTGTATTGCCTGAGGATTATTGACATTTCTATATACCAAGAAAAGAATTACTTAAGTACAAGAAAAACACAGAAAAAAATGTGGAAGTAATGAGGTCCCTTTCCTTTGTAACTATAACAGCAATAATAAGAAGATATGTGGAATAATAGGCAAATACTGGCATGTTCTACAAGACAATCCAATCCTAAAATCAATCTTACCGCCAAAACCTAAATTAATATATAGAGGAGCAAGAAACTTAAAAAGCACGCTAGTTTAAAGCCAACAATTCCAAAGAACAGTTTCCCAAATCAGCGTACAGGATTCTATGGATGTGGCTCTTGCTCTAGAACAACTAGAAATAAAAAAAAGACATATTACAAACTTAAATCCATACATAAACAAAGAGTTTAAAATTATAGATCACCTAACATGTCTCTCTAAGGGTGTAATATAGGCACTCAAATGACCCTGTAATTTGGTGTAAATAGGGAGAATGATTTGTTGTACAAAAATTTTAACATTTAACATGTGTGGAATATTAGAAAAGGGCTCGAGTCACATAGCATCTCCAGTCACTTTAAACAACACCACAACCAGAACCCAGAAGGGTTATTCTTTTGTGCCATAAAGTTAGTTAAAAAGATTGGCGAGGGGGAGATTTAAAAAAAAAAAAAAAATAGGAATGGAAGAGATGCAATTCATTTTTAATTTTAATACAATGATCCCCTATGGTCTGAACCAGGATTTTGAGCTATGTCACTTTAAGAACTAAACTTCTTATGAATAGGGAATAGTATATAACTTGTATTTGTTCCTTTGTTCTCTTTACTGTCTCAATGAAAGTATTATTATCTCTTATAAAAAAAAAAATCGCATAGGGCGCCCAAAGGTCTATGGCCGGCCCTGATCCTATACACTATCTCTATTTATAAACATAAACTCTTTCTCTAGCCATAGCCCAAAACCTAGTCCTAACTTTAACCAAAGACCTAACACTAAACTTAAGTCAAACTGTATCGCAAGCCAAATTTCAACTATATCCCTAACACTAACCCTAACTCTAAACAAATACCAAAACCTAACCCTAATTCCAAGTTTATGTGAAACCAAATAGCTGTCACTACCCTTAACACTACTTCAAAACCTTAATCCTATCCCCAACTCATATCCTGAACCCTGGCACCTTGTTCATTTAAACGCCGCTGGCGCCCCCAACAACAACAACCCTGGCACACCAAGCTCACTCGATACCTCCAAAAATGCTCCAAAACTGCTGAACGCTGTTGGAGAAAGTCTCACTGTGCATCTGACTTTCTCCACTATAAATTTATGCTGAGCTCATACAGCTTGGCTCTTTCCTCTGCAAAAGTTAATTACTTCAATACCCTCATAACCACACTGTCCCGCGAACCCAAACGACTATTTCACTCATTTAACTCTCTTCTTTGCCCTGCTGTTCCTCCTCCACCTACTAACTTGACCGCCTCAGACTTTGCAACTCACTTCACTGACAAGATCTCTACAATCAGATAAGAGATCTCTCATCTTTCTTCTTCCCCTTACAATACTTCCCCTAGCTTCACTCCCTCTGCTGTTCTATGTTGATTCGCACCTGCTACATTGGAAGAGGTTTCCGCTCTGCTCCAGTCCTCCCGCCCCACCACCTGCTCCCCATCCAACTATCGTCCTATCTCGCTACTGCCTTTTGCATCCAAGATCCTTGAAAGAATTGTGTATGCAAGATTGACAGACTTCCTCGAGTCCAACTCTCTGCTAGACCCCCTTCAGTCTGGTTTCCGCGCTAAGCACTCTGTGGAAACGGCACTGACCAAAGTATCCAATGATCTACTCCTTTGACTTCCAATATCATTTCTATGCAGATGACACACATATCTACCTGTCCTCCCCTGATCTCTCCCCATTCCTCTTGACTAGTGTATCTGACTGCCTCTCTGCTGTTTCTAACTGGATGGCTGCACACTTCCTTAAACTAAACTTGACCAAAACTGAAATTCTGGTCTCTCCTCCCTCAAGTGTTGTTACTCCTGTGTCTGTCTCCCTCCAAGTCAATGGTGCTACCATCAGCTCCACCACGCAGGCTCGCTGCCTAGGTGTTCTCTTTGTCTCCGACCTCTCCTTCAAGCCTCATGTTCAATCTATAGCCAAATCCTGACATTTCCATCTCAAAAACATGACTTGACTACTGTAATCCCCTTCTCAGTGGTCTTACGTGCTCCCATCTTGCGCCGTTACAGTCCATAATGAATGCGGCAGCGAGGCTCATCTTCCTGTCCGCCCGCACCTCCCATGCCTCACCCTTCTGTCAGTCCCTACATTGGCTTCCTATAAAATATAGAGCTCAATTTAAAATTATGGTTCTTGCTTTCAAATCTCTACATAATGCTGCTCCCACCTATCTATCCTCCCTTATACACAAGTATGTCCCGTCCAGGCCCTTACGTTCTGCTAAAGACTTACGTCTATCTTCTGTCCGTACTTCCTCTGATGCTCGCCTTCAAGATTTCTAGAGGGCTGCACCGTTCCTGTGGACCTCGCTTCCCTCCTCCGTTAGATGCTCACCCAGTTTCCACTCTTTCAAAAAATCATTAAAAACCTACTTCTTCATAAAAGCGTATCAATTAAACTGTTAATAGCTCCTGATTGATTCTTCTTCTGCAACTGTCACTAGTCTAATACTATCCTTACCTTTTTGTGTCATTTTACCCCACTCCCTCTAGCATGTAAGCTCATTTTTGGAAGGTATGTTAGATGGCTGAGGCTGATGAAGATTGAATGTTGCCTGGGATTAATGGGTATATATCGATGGCTGGGGTTATAAGTGTGGGTATTTGGCTGGGAGACATGTTGGGAAACTGCACCATATTCAGGTACACCTGCTCCTTTGTTGTAGATGTAACTGGATAATAGCACCAGAGACAATGTCAGTGTCCAACATTTGTGCTGGTGCTGATATTTTCACATTTTAAGACTTTTCTTAGCTGTATACCAAGAATTTATGTTTGGACTTTACTCAACTTTTGCTCACTTGTTTAACAAAAACAGTGAACAACATAATAAAAATACCTATAAGATATAAATAAATTTTTTTTCTAAATGAACTTCACTCGATGTTTGCTCAAACCGTGATTTGTGCTACAAGATGTAAATAGGGGTGTCGGTGTGCAGTCTTTTCAGTTTGTGAGAGCAGCTCATCATTATTAATGATCAGGGCATATTTTTAAAAAAGGTCATCATTTAACTTTTGATATTCTTTAAAAAAAAATCAATTTCCTTCTTACTCTCTTTGCTAATCTCACCACTTTCATGACTTCCATCAGCTCTCTGTACTATTTATCTATCTAATTTAAGGGGACGTTTTAAACACAAAAAACCCTAAATAGCAACTACTGACTATCAAGCAGTGTTTCCTCCTTCACTTGCTGTGAACTGTAACTCAATTGGGAGTGAGTGTTTCTCATAGAGAAGTATTGGTTTCAATGCTACCTATGAGAAGTATTTTGGTGTGTTCCAGTGATGATGACTTTACTGTAAGTGGACCAGAGTTGGAGTGGGGACAGTCTCTCAGAGCTTGAATAAAATTCAGCCCTTTCAGTGCTGAAATGGTAGGGACTTGTAATCTAAAGAGTTTAAATGAACACTATAGAGTCAGGAACACAAACACTAAATACAGTAAAATCCTACTTCTATTCAAGTCTGCAGCTGCTGGCTCTGGCCCAGATCCGCCTGCTTGGCTGATATCATCAGAGGTGATTCTCTGAGGTAATCGCAATGCTTTCCGATAGGTTTGGCTGAGGCTGTCAAGGAGGCAGATCGGGGCAGAGCCAGCACAAGACAAACACAACCCTGGCCAGTCAGCATCTCCTCATAGAGATGTATAGAATCAATGCATCTCTATGAGGAAACTCCACTATCTCCATGCAGAGGGTGGAGACACTGAATGGCAGTGCTGCCCCAGGAAGCACCTCTATAAGCCATCTGAGGAGTGGCCAGTGGAGTAAGTAAATTTTAGCTATTTCTCCCCATGAATGAAATAATCTTGGAGGAGACTATTTATTTATCTATTTATTTATTTTCTCTTTTAAAAATATGTCATACTTTTTAATGATAAAAAACTATTTTGAATTGTACTACAAAGTCTAAATGAAAATTTGGGAATAATGCCTTTTGCCAGTTTATGTGTGTATAGTATTGTGTCAGAGTTACATGATTCACTACCCACTTAATACATGAACCTTATGCTGTGAAAGACTAAGTTTACTCTCCAAATGTCATCTTGGGGTTATACTAATGAGGACTTATGAGAACACCTATTGGAAAAGCGGAATATACTACCAAGGGCTTTAAAACCCTCACTTAAGATGGTTTCCGTGGCATCAATGTCCTGAGGAAGCCGGGTTAACGGTAAAACGCGCAGACGTCATCAGAGGGGGCGGAGACTAACAACGACTCGCATCACCATGCTGAACCTGGGAAACAGCTCTGAACTTCAGATACAGAAGCCGGGATCTCCAGCTCCACTCTTAAATCAAGCTGGGCAGTGAGTAGCGGCGTATGCCGTGCCAAACTCACCATTCTCTCTAGTAAGAGGCAGTTTGTTTAATGTGTTTGATATTTTTAATATGTCTTGTTAATAAATTCATTGTATTATTTTTTTCTTCACCCAAATGAATTTATTTCATTGTGCCAGTGCATTTCCTTAGCCCATTTAATAGGGTATACTGTGTCGGAACACTGTTCAGACCTGAAATTTTTGTACAATCTACACTATGTGTTTTTTTTACATCTCTCTTTTGTATGTACTGAGGAACATCATATGGAGATCATCTTTTAAATGCTAAGTATTGCATTAAGTATTACTCTTAATTACAACACATTGTGTATATATATTTGGGGTTTATCACCTAAATAGTCACCATTTATCAATATACTGCTCCACTCTTAACTATCGTGCTTTCTATGTATACTGTGTAGGTTTAAGGGTATCATACAGAAATTTGTAAATACCAACTATAAAACAGATTTTTAAATTCCTTTTTTAGAGCGCTCCATAAATTTAATACCTATCAATGCTGTAACGGAGCTCCGTGTACTCCGACCGAGTACCCTCCGTTGATGGATGCTCCTAGCGCTCTCAGAGGACTCCAAGCACTGCAGACGACACCACAACCACCGCAGGCTCCACAACCGCCGTAGCTTAACTGGAGCCGCGCCGTCTTCCTTCCACCCTGGATCGGCTTCTGTCCTCCAGGACCGTGTGGGGAAGACCTCTCCTCCAGGAGAGCGTAACAGGAACAAGCTCTTAAAAGAGCTAAGTGATTAAGAGCTCAGGGGAATATGCAGAGCATAGCAATCCCCAGTGTGATATAGCAGTTCCCTCCAATAACGAGACAAGGCTACGTATTGAGGGTCAGAAGAGGTCTGAGGACTGGAACACCCAGCCTGCTTTTTATTAGGATAAGGTACACACAGGACACTCCCAGGGGGAGGATGAAATTAACCAATAACAGCATAGTACAGCCCACAGGTTCCCTCCCCTCAGATAAACAGTTAAACCAATTATTACATACAATAAAAATACAGTTTTCACATACACACTGTAACTTTAAAACCATACATTCAATTTCAATAAAAGTTGCATATTCCGACTCAGCATACATCAAACATAAACACTTCCAAAAATCAGCCAAATCCCTCCAGTGGATCAAAAGTTAGCTTGAAGTCCCTTTATGACCGACCGCAAGCACAATTTCCTGCCCAAAACAGTTCCATAGATTTGGGCTGTGCGGCCGGTCAATTTCATGCCGAAAAACGACTAAGTCCCATTTCGAACGGGACTTAGTCTCTGGAGCTGCAAGTTCAGTATGGGAGAAGGTAAGGGTCAGCGGTGTTCGGCAAAATGTGTAGCCGATTTTGGTTCCACAGAATCTTTAGCATACACCGCTGACCGCATTCGAATGACTAAAATGGCCGCCACCACGTGTTCGGCTGCCGAATGGCGGCCACCCAGCGCTCGGCAATTAACCTGCAGTAACCTCACAGCCTGGGAGGTAAATTGCCTGCACACTTTAACTTCTGGGTGGTCCGCCTGTGTGGTACTTGGTTCAGTAAGCCCTATTTACTGAACCAAGTGGGAGAGAGCCAGGGGCAAGTTATTTTACAGTTCTGGGGACATAGTCTTAAAGGGGTATTGTTCAGCAAAGTCACAATATGTCCCCAGACGGTTCTTAAAGGGCCATACACACCCAATAAAAGTTAATACATTTTCAGGGGCACAATCTTCCAGGGGCCATAGTCATGAGGAAGGAGGCTGGCAAATAGGCTTCTCCACAATCCAGGGAAGCAGGGCAATTTTCCATTTAAAGGGCCAGTTACAAATAGCGATTTGTAACAAATGCTATTATGTTCCTAGCTGCTAAGATCACTGTAGCTGCTATATGCTTATCATGCTAAGCCAGGTTATCGGGTATATCAGAACCAGGCCCAATGAAGGATTGATGGGCTCTTTAAGGATCATACATTCTTGTAGTATGCCCTGTACCTCATCCCATATTGACTGTATTGTTTGGCAGTTGTACCAGATATGTAACATTTTACCCTCAGGTTCCCCACATCTCCAACAGTTCGGTCTTACAGATGGATAGATTTTATGAAGTCGGTTGGGCGTGAGATACCACCATTACAGCAGTTTCTTATGAGCTTCTATATAGGAGTAACACAAGTTTATCCCTTTCAAAGCATTGAGGGCTCGGCGCCACTGTGAATCTGCTGTGGTCTGGAGGCCCTCCCGTTGCCATTGTTTCTTGTAGGAAAAGGGTTTTCTTGGCATGCTATCCAGTAAGGCTTTATAGCAAGGGGAGAGGGTCTTAGGTTTGGTAGGACAATGGCAACATCTATCATATATTAATGGCACATATGCAGATTGGGTCTGGGATGAAACACTTAGACACACTTTTGTGGAAATTATACTTTTTATTTGTAGGTATGGCAAAATGTAGGAATTGGGAAGTTCATATTGTGCTTTCAAGTCTGGGAATGGTAGGATGTTTGGGAGCAAAGATCCTTAATATAGTTTATTCCTCGGTCTTTCCAAGGTCGTAAAGATAGCAATGGTGATATGTGTTCCAAAGCCATAATTGGGGTCTGTGGAAGGAATTGTGTCTGTGTTGCTATCTTATTATGTCAGAAAACATCCCATATGTGCATGGTAAGTAAGATCATTGGCAACAAGTCTTAGGTCTCAAGTGTTTTGGGGTCAAGAGGAGTTCAGCTATTGTGCCCTTAGATATCATGCTATTTTCTTTGGATCCCTGTGTGTATATGTGGTTGAAGAGATCCTGGAGGTGTGGTGTTAGGAGGTCTTGGAAGATTTGATAATATAAATTGGGGAACCCACCTGGGCCTGGTAATTTGTGTTATGGAAGTAGGTTTATAGTTTGTGTTGTTTCTGTGTGCATAAATGGCTGGGATAGGACCTCAACCTCTTCAGGCGATACGGAGGGGTGGTAGACTCCATAAAGAAAAGTTTGAATGCCATCTATTGCCAGAGTTGGTGTTTGTGTGTCTTAAGTTAGATTATACAAGGAGCTGTAATATGTTGCAAATGCATCCACTATTTGTTGAGGGTTTATTAGTTTCTTATTAGTTTTTGTTATGCTATCTTAGTACCTGTGGCACGAGCTTTCAGTTGTAAGCCCAAGAGTTTTCCTGCTCTATTCCCATTGATGAAGAAGTAATGTTTGACCTTGTTGAGGAGATATAGCATTTTCTGTAATTCTAATTCCCTAATTTGTAATTTACATATTTCTAGGTTGGTTGTTTGTTAAAGGTTTATTTTATTAGTGTGAGTCAGTCTTTTAACTCCTGTAGGATCTTTGTATATGCTGCTATAAGAGGGGCTAGAATTGTTCAATGCTCTATAGGTATGGATAAGTACTTTAAATTGACTACTTTGAATACAGGAAACCAATGTAAGGACTGAAAGAGTCGTGAGGTTAGAGAGGAACGACTGGAGAGGAAAAAATCAGTCTGGCGGCAGCAAGCTCCTTAGTAGTAAAGGGACTAGTGTATCCCTTTAAGGAGGGCAGTCCTGGGAATAATACAATGTGTCAGTATTTTGTCCAGATATACAGTGTGAAAGATAAATCTGAAACTTAAATGTATTTCACTAGTATTAAGTACTGCACTCACAGGACTTTAATTTAAGTGAACCAGACTACATCTTTTCACTTTTCAGCTACATTACCTTGATATCTTGTGAAAAAACAAATAATGGGACTCAAATGTTGACTGTATGCTGTTGTCCATCTACTTAAAATAAATTCGTTAAAATGAAGTAATTATTTTGTTTATTTTTACAGAGACAATCCATACTCCTAAAGCATGTGAGCATATACATTCACTGACCCACACACTCTGACACACACTGACCCATACACATTTTCTGACAAACACTGCATTACATTGTTTCATTATCAGCAGCTTTCCTGAAACAGCACTGGGTCTGCAGCTTTTCCTCTTCATATGATGATTCCACTTCACATGTGATGCCCTCTTTTCTTTATACATGAGTTTCTGACACCAGGAATAACATGATGTATCCTGGCAGCCTTAACGCTATGCATTGCTGGGCGGATCCTGGGCTCAGACTCAGAAGGGGCACGTCATACAATTAGACTGTATGGCAGATTAAATATATAGGTATATATTATTCAATCATTTGTGTGATATATTCATACACAGTGTGCTTAACTGCTGCATGTCTTTGTGATACACTAATTTGCATTACACATTACTGTAAGTTTTTTTGCTGTGGAGCAGTGTGCTTCTGTAGCAATACTAAGAGTTTTGTTTCTGAATTGCTATGTGTTAAATTAATACACTCTGCACATTACTATGAGTTTTGTTGCTATAAATCTTTGTTACGTACAGTGAGGGGAAAAAGTATTTGATCCCCTGCTGATTTTGAACGTTGTCCACTGACAAAGAAATGATCAGTCTATAAATGTAATGGTAGGTGTATTTTTTTTTTTTTGTAATTATATTTCTATTATTATTGTAATTGTATGTTCACAGTGAGACTCGCAGGTCTCTCCAAGCTTATCGTGACAGAAACATATTTGACATTTACAGTGAGACTCACAGGTCTCTTCGAGAACATTGTGAGTGAGGCACAACGTGTGCCAGAACATGTACGTCAAAACAAGTAGGCATTCGGGCACGCAGGCCTATTGAACCCATGATTCCACTATCAAGTGGTCAGACATGTCCCAGTGTCTTCAGAGTACGGGTCTGCAGCCCAAGTGAGGTTAGCAGGGGAAAATAGGGGGGGGGAAGGGGAGGAGGGAGAAGATCGGGGAGAGAGGGGGGATACAGGCTGTGTGGGAAAATGAGTGGGTAGGGTGGAGGGGTCAGTCGTGGGTGTCAGTTCTGTCAGGTGGGTCCTCTGCATCCAGGCGGGCGGTGAAGTCTGTCTGTGTGGTGGATACAATCCAGTTCGTCCAGATCTCCATGTATTTTGTGGTGGTGTTAGTCGCCCCTGAGTGTAGTTCTTCTATCGCCCTGAGTTCTTCCATTTGGTTGAACCATGTCCTAAGAGGAGGGGACCTATCTTGTCTCCAGTATTGTGGTATTACCTGTTTGGCCACATTAAGGATCCTAATAGTCATGGATTTCTTGTATCGGGATCTGCGTATGGTCGTGTGGTATAGTAGCATCACCGCTGGCTCCAGTGGCGGAGGTGCGTCTGAGAATTTCTCCAGGATGGCGTGTATGCCCTTCCAGAATGGTTTAATTCTGTGGCATTCCCACCATAGGTGTAGTGTGGTGCCCTGTGCCTCTCCACACCGCCAACATAGGTCGGAGTGTGAGGGGTCTATTGCATGGAGTTTATATGGGGTACGGTACCAGTGGCTCAGTAATTTAAATGCCGTCTCTTGTGTCTTGGTGAAAGTAGAACAGTGGTGTGTGAGAGAGCATATTTTTTCCCACTCTGTCTCGGTAAATGTCTTCCCCAGTGTGGTTTCCCATTTGCCCTTGAAGGCAGGAATCTCTGTCGGAGTCTCCCTTTGTAGTAGCGAGTATATGAATGATATGCCGTGGGTTAGAGGGTCTGGGTGGATGCAGTACTCTTCTAAGGTAGTCGGGTTTCTAGCATCGGCTCGTCCCCCGGGTAGGGAGTCTATGTAGTTCGACAGCTGTTTGTATTTGAAGGTTTGTAGGAATGTAGGGGGTGTGTTCTCTGTCAGGTTAGCAAGTGTCTTCCGGCCAGTGTCTGTGTATATGTGGTGCAGCCTGGGGATGGGCATGCGGATGATATCTCTGAAGGTGCTCGGATCGAGGCCGGGGGGGAAGCCATGGTTGTGGATTAAGGGCCGCAGGGGCGAAGGGTGTTGGGTGAGTCCATGTACTCGGGACGCCCTGTGCCATACTCGTATGGTATGTTGTGCTAAAGAGGAGCATCCCCGGCCGAGTTCACCCCCGGAGCACCACGGTAGGACCGAATCACTGGCCCTGCCTTCTCTGTCTCTTCTACCACCTTCCAGTTTGTGGACGTTGGTCTTGGTCCATTCCATGACTCTCTGTAAGTGTCCTGCCGTGTAGTATAAGTGGAAGTCAGGGATGGCCAGCCCTCCCCTCTCCTTGGGTAGTGTAAGGGCCTGGAACTTAATCCTTGGTCTTTTCCCGTTCCATATGTAGCTACCTGTCATCGAGCGTAAAGCTGTAAAAAATCCTTTGGGGATTGTTATGGGGAGCGTCTGAAACAGATAGAGTAGGCGTGGGAGGAGGTTCATTTAATAACTTGTATCCTTCCCAGCCACAAAATATGTGGGTAGGACCATTCAGTTAGTTCTCTCTTGAATAAGCTTAGTATAGGGGTAAAGTTTTCCCTGTATATATCCTCCTTCTGTTTGGTCAGCCACGTACCCAGGTAGCGTATTTTATGCTCTGCCCACTGGAATGGGCAGAGAGAGGGGAGGCTCAGCCATTGGGCAGGTCAGCATTCAAGATGTAGGATTTGGAGTAGTTTATTTTTAGATTGGAAATGACTCCGAATGTCTTGAAGGCTTGAAGTATGTTGGGGAGGGAGATCTCTGGTCTAGAAACAAAAATAAGGAGGTCGTCTGCGTAGGCGGCCACTTTGTGGTGTGTGTCCCCCATTTGTATGCTTGTGATGTTGTGGTGCTGTCTGATAGCTGTCAGGAAGGGTTCAAGGGCAAGGACGAAGAGCAACGGGGATAGTGGGCATCCCTGACGGGTGCCATTGTATATAGGGAACTCATCTGTTAGTGCCCCATTCACTATTACGTGGGCCGTGGGTCTGTCATACATGGCCTCAACCCAGCTGCGCATGTGGGGTCCAAGACCCACATGGGTTAGGATCTGGAATAAGTATTCCCATCCCACCCTGTTGAAGGCCTTCTCTGGGTCAGTGGACAGCAGGAGGCCCCCGGTGTCTCTGCTCTTGTTGTGCATTAGGGTGAGGGCCCTAATGGTGTGGTCTCTCGCCTCACGGTTCGTTACGAACCGGACCTGGTCAGGGTGGACCAGTGTGGGGATATGCGGCTGCAAGCGCATGGCCAAGATCTTTGCCATCAATTTGATATCGCAGTTGATAGGGGAGATGGGCCTGTAGTTCCCACAGTGCTCTGCGTCCTTGCCCTCTTTCGGGATGATGGTTATGTGCGCTGTCAACGCTTGCTTGGGGAAGTGATGGCCGTCTCTTATCGCGTTAAACGAGGCCAGCATTGGCTGGTATAGTTTGTCCACAATGTGTTTGTAATAACAGAGAGGCCATCTGGGCCCGGACTCTTACTGGGTTTGGTGCATTTTATCGCCAGTGCCAGTTCCTCTATTGAGATGGGTTCGTCTAGTTGGCCTATGACCTGCTGATCTAGTGTAGGTAATTTGTGTGCTTGCATGTATTACTGGATGGAGTCTTTTAAGCGAGCGGTCACCGTTTCCGACTGTGGTTGGGGGAGCGAGTAGAGCTCCGAGTAGTAACCTCTCACTGTTTGCAAGATCTCTGTCGGTAGGCGGCATACTGAGCCCTGTTTATCTCTAATTTTGTCGATATATGTCAACTGGCGCCGTTTCGCCAGCATTCTGGCTAGAAGTTTGCCGCTTTTGTTTCCGTGTAGGGAGAAAAAGGCCTTGTGTCTGATTACTTCTCTGTGGTGTTTAGAGTGGAGCAGCGAGGTCAAGTCACGTCATAGTTGTAGTAGTCGTGCTTGGTGGGCTGGGGTTTGTGCCTGTTTATGTAGCGTGTCATGTTTGTGTATGTCCCCTATAAGTTCAGTGAGTCGGGCTTCCCTTTGTTTTTGAGTTCAGCTCCCTTCTGCATGAAGTGTCCCCGTATGACGCTCTTGTGTGCCTCCCACCTGATCGTCGGGGGGTGTCCTCGGGCGTGTTGTCTTGGAAGTAGTCAGTCAGGACCTTACCGAAGTGTGCAGCCAGGTCCTGGCGTGATAGCAAGTATTCGTTCAGTCTCCATTTGGCTATCGCGGGCCTGAGGAGTGGGGACTGGAGGGTGAGGATGACGGGGGGAGTGATCCGACCAGGTCGCCACCTCCAACTGCGCATCTCGTACCAAGGGGAGGTGATACTGTGTTGTGAGAAAGTAGTCTATGTCCGGTGGGTGTGAGAGTAGAAAGTGAAATCCCGTTTGTCCAGGTGGTGTGCTCTCCAGCAGTCAACTAGTCTGTGTTTGGTCAATAGGGATTTAATCACGTTGAGGTGCTGTTTGGGGAGGTGTGAAGTACCCGTGGAACAGTCACAGGCCGGATCCATAGCTATGTTTAAGTCGCCCCCTATTATGAGGACCCCCTCAGCGAATGTGTGCAGTTTATGCAAGGTGCTTTTAAGGTAGTGGTGATGTTTACCATTTGGTGCATATAGTGTGGCAAAGGTGTATAAGTGTTCGGCCACTGTGCCTTTTATAAAGAGGTATCTACCTTCCCGGTCAGTCATGCTTGCCTTCTCTATAAACGGTACTTTTTTGTTGATTAGTATCGCCATCCCCCTGGATTTCCCCCTGTGGAAGTCGCTGTAGAACCCTATTGGGAAGTGATGATTGGTCAGCTTGGGCCTGTTCCCCTCCCGGAAGTGGGTCTCCTGTATCATGACTATTGAGGCTTTCTGTGAATGGAAGTCCCGCAATACCCCCGTCCTCTTCTCCGGCTTGTTAAGCCCTTTGGCGTTTATGGAGAGGATAGTAAGGTCGCTCGGTAGCAGCGGCTTGTCAGTCATAGTGGGGCCCGCAGGTGTTGTTGTGCTGGCTGGGTTCTAGTAATGTGTGTCGGGGGTCAGTCAAGTCATCAGGTGGGGGGAGGAAGGATAAAGGTGTCGGAGGGGTAGGGGTGTGGGGGAGGAGAGGGGAGGCGTGGGGCAGGGGGGTGGGAAGACAGGTAGGGGGAACTATATACAGAAACTATCCAGTCACTCGGAGGTGACTGTTTAGGAACGAGCGTCGGAGGACAAGGCGAGGCGGAGTCCACCAGTGGTCCGCCAAGTCCCGTCCGCCTATCTGTGGGCGCTCAATCCTATGGGGGAAAGCGGAGGAGGCCGGGAGCCTCCGCGCGGGTCTTATCTGAGGAGCCTGGGACCTCAGCGGCTCCTGGTGCCTGGAATCTCTCCCAAACCGAACCTCGTCTGGAGCCCTCGTCTCCCCTGTGGCTTTAAGTGTGATTGTTGGGTGAGTATTCCATCTCTACTCTGTGGTGGCCAAAGGTCTCAAACGGGTAGTGTCTTGCTCCGCTGGGTGTCGGAGAGTTTTGCGGTGTGTAGCCCGGTAAACATGTAACAACAGCCTGTAATAACAGCATAGTATACGATAACTTCAAAATAAGTCCCGACATCTCGTCCCAGCCCTGAGGTACCAGGTTCCCGTCCACCCCCCGTCCGGTGGAGAAATTGGGTTGTTGCTAGACACCATAGCGTGGGGAGTAGGGGCACCCGGTCCGTGGTTGTCGCTGACATTCCCAGATTTTATGTATCGTGCCACTCGGCACCGTGTGTCCATCCCCATGCATGAGTGGGTTCTGATCGTGTTCCCCCCTCCAGGCTCAGTCCCAGTCTATCCCCCCTTTCCCCGTTCCTGGGGGGGGTCGCTCCCCAGGTGAGCCGCGCCGGCGCCCCCACCACTGCTCCCCCTCCGGTTCCTCGCAGGGTGGTAAGCACCCCAGTGGCGCAGCCCAGCCAGAGAGCGCCCCCCCTCCCATCTGCCAGGAGGCCCCCCGGTGTTCCGCTGTGAAGTGCATATCTGGCTAAGGGTATATCTGTACGGGGTCGATTAGAGCTTGTTAGGGCATGTGGGGCGGTATACCCAGGAATGCGGCCCCTCCAGGGGCAACCCCGTAGCATTACAGTTACATCTACCCTCCCTCCCTGCACCCCCCTCACAGGCAATTAGGTCAGATAGATAGTCCCGCATTCAATGTCCCTCAGCCTGGGTGGTCATGGTCCCTTAGCCCATGGGGCAAATTATAATACTTGCGGTTGGGCTCGGTGTCAGCGAGGCCCCTCGGTTTAGGAGGTGGTCCCTGATTGGCGTATGGTTTGGGCTCTGGGTCTCCGCTGTCTGCGGGGCTGTGGTGCCGCTCCGGGGCGGAAGGAATAAAATGCCATCGGGTCTGCCCATGTCAGGTGTATGGGTGGTAGTTGTAGGTCCACGGTCAGGTCTGCGAGATCCTCCGGGTTCTTCACCATAAACGGGCCGTTAGGAGTAGAGGCCTGTTGTCCCGAGGGAAAAGTCCAGCGATAGCGTACTTTGTTGGACTGCAGGACCCGGGTTAGGGGTTTAAGTGCTCTCCTGTATGCCAGAGTTGCTGGTGATAAGTCCGGGTACAATTGCAGAGGTATGTCATGTAGCAGGACTTGGTCAGTGTCTCGGGCCTTACGTAGGATATCTTCCTTTAATTGATAGCTGTCCAGGCAGCAGATTGCGTCCCGAGGAGGGGACTCTGGTGGGCCTCTGGGTCTCAGTGCCCTAGGTGCCCGCACAAATTCAATATGGGCGGTTTCAGGATGTCCAGGGAGTTTGTTGAACAGTCCCGTGAGGGTTGCGCGGATCGGGGTGTCCTGATCCAGGTCCTCTGGTATCCCCCTGATCCGGATATTTTGTCGGCGCCCTCTATTATCCAGGTCTTTGAGGTGTAGGGCCATTTGGCGTAATTGTGTCTCATGCACCTGCAGGGTGTTAGTGGTAACGTTCTGTGCGGTGGTCAGGTGATCACTGTCTGCATCTAGCTGGGAGACTTTTTGGTGTAGGAGGTCTTCGCAGAGGGAGTGAAGTTCCGCGGTGATGTAATTTCGGAGTTCCGTGTTTGCCTCCTTGAGGTCTGTCTTATGGTAGGTGTATTTTAACAGTGAGAGACAGAATAACAAAAATAATTCAGGGACAAGATTGTAGACCTACACAAGGCTGGTATGGCCTATATAACATGGCCAAGCAGCTTGGTGAGAAGATTACAACAATTGGTGGGATTATTCGTAAATGGAACAAACACAAAATAACTGTCCTTCTTCCTCGGTCTGATGCTCCAGGCAAGATCTTACCTCGTGGAGTTTCAATGATCATGAGAATGGTGAGGAGTCAGCGCAGAACTACACGCGAGGATCTTGTTAATGATCTCAAGGCAACTTGGACCATAGTCACCAAAAAAATTATTGGTAACACACTACACTGTGAAGGACAGAAATCCTGTAGCACCCACAAGGTCCCCCCGCTTCAGAAAGCACATGTACAGGCCCATCTGAAGTTTGCCAATGAACATCTGAATGGTTCAGATGACAACTGGGTGAAAGTGTTGTGGTCAGATGTGACCAAAATCAAGCTCTTTGACATCAACTCAATTCGCACAGTGTTTGGAGGAGGAGGAATGCTGCCTTTGACCCCAAGAACACCACCCCCACCATCAAACATGGAGGTGGAAACTAAAGGGACAGAACAATTGCACCGCATCAAAGGGACAATGGACAGTGCCATGTACCATCAAATATTGGGTGAGAACCTCCTTCCCTCAGCAAGGGCATTAAAAATGGGTTGTGGATATGTATTCCAGCATGACAATGACCCAAAACACACAGCAAAGGTAACAAAGGAGTGGCTCAAGAAGAAGCACATTGAGGTCCTGGAGTAGCCTAGTCAGTCTCCAGACCTTAATCCCATAGAAATTCTGTGGAGGGAGCTTAAGGTTTGAGTTGCCAAATGTCATCCTTGAAGTCTTTTGTCACTGACACTAGGAAGACTGGAGCAGCAGAAAGGGTTTATTTGCCATTGAATAAAAAAAGGTAAATTATCTGTATTTTGCTGTTTGGGGATACCTGGCACCAATATGGTAAAAAGAACACTGTATATATTAAAACCGAATATTGATTTTTAATGTTGACGTATTCCTTTAGCTATTTCAGTCCTTCATGAGTTACCACATTTTACCATTCGCCATGGTACTAGAAGGGATAACACATGACCAATTCACATAACTCTGGGACTGAAAGAAGGGTTAATATATACACACAGATCAGGTTAGCTCACCCACCAATACTTGCTTGTATATATTAACCCTTAGCACATAAAGTGTTTATGCCAACCAATTAGAGATCACTACAGAGTTTGCAAAGTGTAGGAAAGCTTTTAAAAAGACTTTTCCCACCTTGAAAGCTCTTTCTGCACATAGTTCTCGAATGGTTCACAAAGATTTATTTTTGTTGCAGTGGGATTTTTTTCATATGTTTTTTTGCAATTTAGTTACATAGTGACACAGGCTAAAAAGAGACATCTATCTTTCAAGTTCAGCCTTCCTCACATTTGTTTTTTTGCTGTTGATCCATAAGAAGGCAAAAAAAAAAAAAAACAGTTTGAAGCACTTCCAATTTTGCAACAAACTAGGAAATTCTTTCTTGACCCCAGAATGGCAGTCAGATTTATCCTTGGATGAAGAAGCTATTACCCTACAGTTGAAAATTTATATAATTAAATGCTATATTTTTGCAAGTATGCATCTAGTTGCTGTTTAAACATCTGTACAGATTCTGATAAAGCCACTTCTTGAGGCTGAGAATTTCACATACTCATTTCACACACACATATCAGGGCAATTTTCGCAACGGGGCCCCATGGTTTCTAGTTACGCCTCTGCTCACATTGTATTACTTTACAGAGTTTTGTGTCATCTGTAAACACTGAAACATGACTTTCAATGCTTTTTTAAGACATAAACGTGTTAAATAGAAGTGGTCCCAGAACAGAACCCTTGGAGACACCACTTACCACCACTCTCCAACTCTCTGTACTATATTTTAATGTTAATGTTCTACCCAAGAATGAGAATTTTCATCTGAACCAATTTCTTTGAGTTTGAACACTCATCTATTGTGTGGAACAGTATTAAATGCCTTGGTAAAATCCAAGTAGATCACATCCACTGCAACACCCTGATGTATACTTCTACCTACTTCTTTATAGAATGCAATTAAGTTAGTTTGACATGATATATGTTTCAGAAAACCATGCTGATTTCTGCTGATAACCACGTTCTGCTCAATGAATGAATATCATCCCTTAATAACCTTTCAAACACCTTCCCCAGCCACAGAAGTTAAGCTCACAGGTCTAAAAATTTCCAGGCAAGGGTTTTGAACCCTTTTTTAATATAGGAACCTCATCTGCCTTCCTCCAATCCTCTGGTACAATTCCTGAAACAAAAGAATATTGAAAGATTAAAAACAGAGGTTCACTTATTTCCACACTTAGTTCCTTAAGTACTTGTGGATTAACTTTGTTTAGTTGCTGTAGCACCTTGTCTTGAGTTAACCAATTACAATTTTTCTGCAAGTTTTTAGCAGCAATCATTTGTAGATCTATAGTCATAGGTTGTCCCTTAATATATACTGAGGAGAAACAGTTATTTACAATGTCTGCCTTTTCCTTATCTTCATTAACTAACACCACCAACCCGGTTTTCAGTTTACCTACACTTTCATTTTTTGTTTTTTTTAGAATGTATGTACTTGAAAAATGCTGTTGGTTGGTTTTGCTCTCTTTGGCTATCACTTTCTTATTTTGTAGTTTAGCTAATCACCATTTGCATGCATCATTGGCTTCTTCATATCTGTTATAAGATGCTTCATATTTGTCCGATTTAAAAGCTTTAAATGCCCTTTTCTTACTTTTAATTTCTCAATTTACTTTCCCACTAAGCCACACTGATTTAAATTTGTTTATTTTATATGTATTACCCGATGGTACCTCTGGGTGGAGGCAGGGCATACATTAGTATAGCCCCTCCATGTTTTTTTTTTTACAGAGCACCAACCCAATGGCCATGGGTGTTGGCAAGGAACTGGTCAGTGTCCTATCCTCTTCTCTTTATTAACCTTTGCCGGGTTCCCCCATTTTTCACAAGCCCATCCCTATAGCTTTTAGTTAAAGCGATGCCAACATGCCTCCACCCGCAACATTTAAGGTGGAGCATAAAGGATATTTAAAGGGATATAAGGGATATTCTCCCTTATACTAATATTGGGGCCATATTGACTCCATACTTTTTTTTATATTTGTTTTTTTTTTTACTATTTAAAGTGTCAGCTGACCGGTTCACATGATTAACCTGCTACTGCTGAAGTTAACTTTAGCAAATATGATCATTTCCAATATACATATAAAATTTTATGTAAATATAAAAAGGGTCAATGTCATGTGATCATGCATTAAACCTTCAAGTCCCATGGGAATTATAAACTGCTGTGATTCGTGTGGGACAAAAAGAGTTAATAAAGAAGCCACTGATTTAGTCAGGGATGTCATGTGAAAAAGATCAAGTATTAATCATTTCAATACCATAGAGATGATAGAAGTTGTTTTGTTTTGTTTTTTTGTTTCTTTTTTTTAATTTGTGTGGGACTAAATAAATAATTAATACACATTATCTAATAATGTCAGGTAAAGAAATGCGGTATTTGTCGGTGGCAATAAAATGGATAATAAGAGAACAGACTGATGGTGATGATGCTTAGAAGAAAGGTAGACTTTCTTTTTTTATTGATTGTAATGGATATTACAGGGACTGCTGCCTGCTGTTTATATAGAGAATAAAGGGTTAAGGATTTGACATGCAGGGGAGATAAGCAGGGGTGCTTTATTGACCTTTCAGCCACACTTAGCCTTCCTCCTCCCTCCTCTCACAGTCTCACACTGCCTGCATGCACATTGGAGAGCTGTGGCAACACATCTTTACAGGGAAACAAGTTTAGAATGACACTGGCCCTTCGCTGGCGGCCGCCCCCCTCTCTCACTCAGTGCAGCCCACGTGAGCCAGGCTGCTTCACTTGCTGCAAACCCTGAGCTCCAGACTCCTCCAAGTCAGTGAGCAGCGAGCAGCGCTGGAGACAGGAGGACGGACGGAGATCACACACACACATACTTACACCAAGAAAGCACTGCTGTTCTCTTGCTGCCTGTCTGTCACATCCTGGGCTGTCTCCCGCCTCACAATAAAAATTACCCAAGACAACTCTGGCATCTAATATATATTTATATATTTTTTTTCCTCAGTACATTTTCTTCTCCTTTTTCCAGCCGTGGTTTGGTTTCATCTCTTCAACAGGCTGCCCTCTGTGCAGGATGTGAGTGTCATTCACTGGGCTCCCACTGGCAAAGGCGATGATGGCAATCTAACCCGGAGTCTATCTGTGGTGTGGGGCAGCTCCCTGCAGGTTGCTACATGTGTTTGGAGCCAAACTTGAGCTGCGCTAAATTAACCATCAACAGGAGGAGCACAGACACTGTTGGGTTAAGCAGGACCCCCTCAGATAGGAGCATGGATTGGGAGTCGGTGGGGCTGTGGTTTGTTCTGTCTGGTTGTCACTGACAGTGTGCCCCACGTGCCTTGGAAACCAAGCAATTGCCTCCTGTTGTTTTTTGGCATTCGGGAGGATCTCTAAGGGGATCTTAAGGAACCAAGTGGAATCATCTATAAAACACTTACTGGAGGAGCTATAATAAAATACCACCATTGCATGTAAACTTTTATTAACAGCCCTGTCCATGGTGTTCTTGGAGAAGCAGCACGGATACTTTATGTTGAAACAGTGGCTGTATTGCAACACTTTGGAACGTCATCTCTTCACCACCTACCTTCCCTTCTTACAGAGATTCTAAAGCTGCCTGCTGAAAATAAAGCTGCATTCCATACCTGCCCCCCAGCTGCTCGCCTGCCCATTGGCCACGTGTTGTGCCGTTGCCCTGACCCCGCCCCTGCGAAGCGCTTTGCTGTACAGGTTTTCCGCGCAGCATAACCCTTTCCTAGCCAGTAACCATCCTGCATGCCCAGAGCGTACATCCCCATGGAAAGAAATAGAAAATTAAATCATCAGGGTTAAAAAGTATACATCCAAGGTAACATAGCACAGAGGGGGGTTCTTTCTTTAAGACATAAGGATTGTCAGCCAAAGTCCTTCTTGAAGCCGCTTACTGTTCTCTTTCCTTGAGCTCATAGAGGAGAATGTTTTTGAAATAGATAGTAAATTGCGCGTACAGCTTGTAGATCTGACGCATTTGCAGCCCTGCAGCTAAGCTCTCTGTACCTTGCCAGCCTGGCCAGCGCTGTGTGACAGTGTGCTTCTGTGGCTCTTGAGACTGAGGTGCCAGATTCTCACCATGAATGCCAGGAGAAGATGCCCAGGGCTATTATGCTGCTTTCATCACTACCGTGTCTACAACCACTATAACTACATCTACTGCTGCCTTCTGGTTCTCCTCACTGCCAAGGGTGAGTTGTGTGAATGGGGTAAACACCGCCAGCTGTATGGATGTGAGATTAATTATTCTTTTGTACTGGGCAGGTTTGGGTCAGTGATACTATGTAATGTAATAATGCTGGTGAATAATGCACAGTGCAGTAAAATGCATTTGTGATCACATTGTATGTGCAATGACATCAGTTTTTAGTTGATGGGTGATGTTCAGCTATCCCAATGTTCATCATGTTGCTTGCATTGCTGTCATTTGGACACTCCTATATGTTTGTAGTGCAGGCTGCTTTTTAAAAAAAAAAAAAGCCTGCATTATATTTAAAGGTAAGCCTGCAGGGTGAATTTTCACAGTTAGTGTCCCAAATTACATTGAGGTTTTTTTTTTTTTTTGGTTATGTTTCTACTCAAAACAGGCTGACCTTAGGTACTTTAGCTGTTGAGGACTGCGATTCATATGAAGCTTAGCCAGCCAAATGCCCACAACTGTTAGAGAGTAAATGTAATCATAAGGCTAGGGGACCATATATCTTCCTGTATTGCTAATTTAATGATGCGTTGTTTTGTATAGAGCATTCATATTGCCAAACATTTAGACACATGCTGGACCATTGTCAGCTTCTCTACACCATCTGAGAGCACAGTTTCAGCTCACCTTGTTCTTTCCAGTGTGTGTATAAGGCACATGTAAAGCGAACATTATTGTTAATGACTGTCATATTTTGTTTGTTGATTGGAAAATGTTGCAAACATACTGAGACACTAGTATACATTAAGAGATGTCACATTGATGCTGTTCCTTCTGTAATTGTTGCCCCCATGTGGATTCAATTTAACTCTGGTGTGTTTTGGAAATGAAAAAAAAAAAAAAAAAAAAAAACAGGGCAAAGAAGACTGTAGCAGCATTACACAGGGTAATGTGAAGATGCAAATGTTAATTAAATACAAATTCAATAGATGTGTCTCAGCAAAGGGAATTATGCATTGTTAAGCTTTGCCTGTTCACATCCACAGCGCCTGGTAATTTTATTTAAAGAATCTAGGCATGTGTAGCATGGCATACTAATAGAAAAGTAAAGAGTTAATGTAATTACAGGGTCCATTTGTTTCATGATTGAAATGCAAAACGCCATACAGCTGGGAGGGTAGGGCAAACAGTTAGAGGAATGCAGAAATCCAAATCAGATTCATTTTCCACCGGAAACCTGTTTGGAGTAGATTCCATCTAGCTACAGTATACAGAGCTTGAATATTCAGAAGGCGAATGGCAAATGGGATTATCATTTTACACCAAAAATGTGACAAGCCAATTCTCAGTCTTGTATGAAAACGAATTCCCCAAACAACCAATTATAGTCCTTATTTACCTGCAATTCTATTGAAGGAGTTAATAAGGACTAAATCCCATTAATGCAGCATGATGGGTGCTGTTGCCCCAGTATCTGGACTGCTAAATTATGAATGATTTCATAAGAAAAGACAGAGAAGCCTAATTGTAATAGAGAAGGGGTTAAACCATTGTCAACATCCAACACTTTTATGGAGAGTCATTTAATTTAGGATTTTTTTTTCTTTCTGAGACACTTTTCCCCTAGTGCACAGTTGTATAAATCAAGTGGTATATTTGTGTATTTCTTTAGAGAAGATTATGAATTACTTAATGTGATATCCATACTTACGTTTTATTAAAAGGTTTCGCACAGCAGTAATGCTTCACTGGTATTCCAGTAGGGTAGCCTGAACTGTGAGTGATAACACAGATATATATTAACTACTTAAAGGTTGAAGTTGTTTTAATGTTACTGATAAAGCACAGCTTACCATTAAAAGCACAATGGATGCCGTATTTACCTTTAAGTGCTTTGGATACAAATTAATTATTTGTTTAGAAGAACAGAATTTTTCAGCATTGCCAGGATTTTTTTTTGTTATGATGTTCTTTGCACATAATAAAGACTGCCAACTGATCTACATTGTTCCCTGGGGTTACATGTTCTCACCTTATTATGCCTCTCTTACAGCCAATTTAAATAAAATGTTGTAATTTGTTAATATATTCACACACGTCTACTTCGAAAACTGTTATAGGAATTTGTTTGGGGGGTCATTTTACAAAAAAAATGAGTTAGAATAAATGAAAAATCAGTGTTTTTTTATTGTTTATTTTTTTATGTTGATCATTTACCGTCGATTGACTGTCAAAATAACATATACAATAATGAAATAGTCTGCAAATATTTTGATTATACTAAAGTTAACTTATTCAGCCTCGCAGAGCTTGCAAAGAAGGTGGACTGCTTGGGATTATTCTCTGAGTGAGTGGAAAACCACTGTACTCAGCTTGATGTGCAACTCAAAAATGTATAATCATTTTATTGTGAATTTGTGGAATCAATAATTGAGGTGTTTGTTAAAGTTCCTTAGAAACATAGAAACATTTAATGTGACGGCAGATAAGAACCATTCAGCCCATCTAGTCTGCCTAATTTTCTAAATACTTTCATTAGTCCCTGGCTTTATCTTAAGTCTAGGATAGCCTTATGCCTATCCCACGCATGCTTAAACTCCTTTACTGTGTTAACCTCTACCACTTTAGCTGGAAGGCTATTCCATGCATCCACTACCCTCTCAGTAAAGTAATACTTCCTGATAATATTTTTAAACCTTTGCCCCTCTGATTTAAGACTATGTCCTCTTGTTGTGGTAGTTTTTCTTCTATTAAATATAGTCTCCTCTTGTGCTGTGTTGATTCCCTTTATGTATTTAAATGTTTCTATCATATCCCCCCTGTCTCATCTTTCCTCCAAGCTATACATGTTAAGTTCCTTTAACATTTCCTTGTAAGTTTTATCCTGTAATCCATGAACCAGTTTAGTAGCCCTTCTCTGAACTCTCTCTAAAGTATCACTATCCTTCTGGAGATACGGTCCCCGGTACTGCGTACAATACTCCAAGTGAGGCCTCACCAGTTTTCTGTACAATGGCATGAGCACTTCCCTCTTTCTACTACCGCTAATACCTCTCCCTATACAACCAAGCATTCTGCTAGCATTTCCTGCTGCTCTATTACAATTTCTGCCTACCTTTAAGTCATCAGAAATAATCACCCCTAAATCCCTTTCCTCAGATGTTGAGGTTAGGACTCTTGGGTTTTTACGTCCAAGAGGCATTATCTTGCACTAATCCACATTAAATGTCAGTTGCCACAACTCTGACCATTTTTCTAGTTTACCTAAATCATTTGCCATTTGGCTTATCACCCCTGTTACATCAACCTTGTTACACATCTTAGTATAATCAGCAAAAAGACATACCTTACCATCAAGACCTTCTGCAATATCACTAATAAAAATATTAAAGATAATGGGTCCAAGTACAGATCCCTGAGGTATACACTAGTTACAAGCCCATGCTTTGAATATACTTAATTGACTACAACCCTCTGTTGCCTGTCACTCAGCCTTACCCATTCAACAATATTGGAATCCAAACTCAAAGATTGCAGTTTATTGATAAGCCTTCTATGTGCAACAATGTCAAAAACCTTATTGAAATCTAGGTAAACAATGTCTACTGCACAACCCTGATCTATTATTTTAGTTACCCAATCAAAAAAATCAATGAGATTAGTTTGGTATGATCTCCCTGAAGTAAACCCATGTTGTCTCTGATCTTGAAATCCATGTGATTTTAGATGCTCAACAATCCAATCCTTTAACCCCTTAAGGACCAAACTTCTGGAATAAAAGGGATTCATGACATGTCACACATGTCATGCGTCCTTAAGGGGTTAACATGGTTTCCATTGTTTTCTCCACTACTGAAGTAAGGCTTACTGGCCTATAGTTGCCCGACTCCTCCCTACTATCTTTCTTGTGAATGGGCACAACATTCACTAACTTCCAATCTTCTGGGACTACTCCTGTTAACAATGTTTGGTTAAATAAATCTGTTAATGGTTTTTCTAGTACACTAACATGGTAGGCCTATGAAATAAATCGTGGCCACTACATTGCATTTTACATGAATAGACTATATGGCTTTCAACCCAGTCTAATAAAAAACAAACAAACAAACAAACAAAAAATCTTGTATTGTAGATATATATTATATTTCTATTAAGTTTTTATGTAATAAGACAATTTTTTTTAACTACAGTTAAAAGCTGTTTTTGCCATAGAAGCACATTAAGGATATATGCTGTAAGTTAATTTTAGTTATGAGTACCATCTTTTTAATCTGCAATTAGACTGGAACTATAGCAAATTTATTGTGAGTTGGATATGTGAAGCATAATTAAAATAAAAAAAAAAGGAAAAAAAACATTTTATGATGTTATTTTCCTTTACTTTAGAATTGTAGGTATCGCATGCATCTTATTAAGGGTGAATTTGTTGTGATTGCTTATTTTTCTACTCATACAAAAATAATTACTTAAATAGCATGGACAGAAAATATCAATAAACGTTTAATTAAAATTTGTTTTAAAAAGTAATTTTGTTCTACAAATAGCATGCTCACCAGAATGTGTTACTTGAATTACATAGAGTTCCAAATAAGCCTGAATATTTTGTAGGTTATCAAGCATTTATTCAGTTTGAAAAAGCTGAGAAAGGGTTAACTTAATTCACATTCACCATATTTATAGAGCCATCACAAAAAAAAACAGGTTAAGGCCTTGTTACAAATAGAAATTAGAAACGTTACTGGAAACTGCAGATGTATGCTATATGATATTTAACCCCTTAGGGACACAACTTCTGGAATTAAAGGGAATGATGATGGAATATTTCCGTGATGTGTCCTTAAGGGGGTAAACATATTATGTGTCCTTTTAGCAGGGAAATTCTCCTCTATTCTCCTCTATTCTCCTCTATTTGCGTTTTGTTTTTTTCCCACCTTTGTGCCTTTGTAGAAACTCTGAATTTCCAGTGTGTTGAGTCTGTCACATTCAAGGTTATTTGCTAACCTTTATAATTGTTGGGAATTCAAAATTAATTTCAAAACGGAAAACAAATGGAATCATTCTCCAAGTTAGTTCTGTTCTCAGTTAGGCAATTTTGCCCTTAAATTTGAAACGCACTTCAAATTTAGTTTGAGTTTCTAGACCTAGAATGTCTCACTTTAGTAAATACAGCGCTCTTCATCAGTAACACTCACAACAATGTGTCTTTAAACTAGTTTAAATGTGTTAAGATAATATTTTACAAACACATACATGTCCCATGAGCTAAGGGTGACTGACTGAGGTGGTGCAGGTTTTTTCAGTGTCATATTCCTCTTCACTTTTCACTTTTCCCTTTCCTTTACATGTTTGCTCCTTTCATATGCCCACCTCTGTCACTATAAATCAAATAAAAGGAAATGTGATGGACCATCTTGGTACCTCTGTCAAGCTCGCTCGCTAGCTCTCCACCGGGACACCTGTAGTGCTTCAGCCCCTAGCCGCCACAGCTTGGCTGGGTTCTCTCTGTCGCTTCCCACCCTGAAACAGGGTCCTAGGTACAGCTTCAAATGATTAGCCTCTCCTGCAGAGAGTATAGCTGGTTCACCCAAACACTAGTTAAGACGGAGTGAAGGTTGAAAAGGAACTGGTAATTCAGGCAAGGCACACAGAATTTATACACAGCTCCCAGCATGGGGTCTCCATTGTATTCAATATAAGCTTCGCCCAGTAATCTCTGTGCCTGGGAGATAATTGAGTTAAACACCAGTAAGCTAATTATCCTCCAAGAACAGAGAGCCAAACACAAAAACATAAAACTATAAACATACCCTAAAACATCATAAAAACATATAATAACCCCACATGTTCTACATCCCCAAACAGCCCTGATCTGAGCATCCAAGTTGTCTAAATAGCGCTCAGATCCATGCAGTGTTGGGGAAACACCACTAGGGCAAAGTTCTGACCAGGTCAACTTTTGGGAACTCCTGCAGCCGAAATACGAGGTGCTCTGTGTGAAAAGTTAGAAATATATATCTATATAACTATATAAGATAAATCTATGTTAGGAGAAAACGTGCAATTCTTTCTCTCCAATTTCTCTAGCCTGCATATCACTATAGGAAGAGGGACTAATTAATGGCAGCAGCTGAAAATAGTAACTGATGCCAGAATATGTAACTCCCACACAAGACATGTCCTAACCCTTACCCTCGCCTTAGCCTTGACCTTAAGCTTAACCCTAGCTCTAATCAGAAAAAGCATGTAATATAAAAGATGAATATCCATGAAATATGTACTATGGGATAATAATGCCATTCTGATACATACATAAATTACTCAAACTTCGGTCTTGTGATATTATGATGTCAATAGACCTCCTCAATGGCATTATGGTCCATAAACATGTTACATTATACTTGGGTGCTGCCGTATGTATTTCAAACCAAGTCATTGAGCACTCAGATCAGTACAGTGAAAAACTATTACATACCGTTTCCATGTATTTCAGTAATATGAGTACCATTGTGCTGGGGCATATTAAGGTACATAACTAAAATACGAAAAAATGCCTTCTCACAAGATCCTGTGGAATTACTTTTAAATTTGTGCACGTAACAGTAAAATGTTGGTACAATATTAATGTATGTCGTTTTAACTTATTGCAAATGCAGAAATAGCCTCTTTTTGTTTTGTGTCTCATTTGTAACCTCTCCTCGTGTGGCGTATCTCATTGGAAAATGAGATTATGCTGTGTAAGACTCTCCCTTGTTTATAAACAATTTTTCAATGTCGAAGCTCAATTTCATGCCCTGAGCCCTTATTTTTATTTTACATACAGAAAAAAAGGTTGGAGTAGATACGCTACCAACAGAATATAAATAGATAAAATATAGATAGATAGATAGATGGTTTTACAGACAGACATACAGACAAATGTACACTTGTGCAAGGTGAAAAAATTGTTCAAAAGGATTTAACAAAATATAGAGATCTTTTCTGCTCATGTTTTGACAGAAATAATTGGCTGAGAGTGTCCGATAATATACTCAGCCAATGAGTTCTCTTCATACAGCAATGAAATAGCATATCTAATGTGGAAGGAAAACGTCTGCTTTATATATATATATATATATATATATATATATATATATATATATATATATAAAGAGGAGCTAGATCGCATGCTCTATCAGACTGCTTCTTTGACAGTAAGATATATGTAGTAGTGACATGTAGATTTTTTTTAACATACCATCTTTGTTCATATTTTTTTTTCCCATTGGCAGAAATTAGTTTGAAAACAGTTTTATTTTAGGAGATTAAAAAAATTAAATAATAATAGCAATTAGATAGAATAGGAGCAGAAGGTATGCTGCATAAACTCATCCACTTATCCAACTTTAGTGTAGTTCACACTATACAAAAAGGATTGGTTGGGGTTAAGTCAGGGATAGTTAACCATCGGCACGCCACATGTTGTGGACTGCATCTCCTTTAAACTCATAATACTGGCACAGAGCCATAATACTGGCAAAGCATCATGGGAGATGTAGTCCATAACATCTGGAGTGCTGAATGTTGCCTACCCCTGTTTTAAGTCAACCTTAAAATACTGGAATGACAGCATTGACTAGGTTCATCCTAAATATAGTTCCTTTTTGAGTACTTATGTGTATCATGCCTCTTTATCCTCTGTATGCTATTTGTTTTTATGCAGCTTTGCCAAGATTAATAGCTCTGGTATGTACGCACGTTCCAATACCCAACATGCATCATACTCATTGCAATCACCCATAAGTGTGTATTGATTGAAATTTATAGATAATCTTGGTCTGCATTAATGTTCAGCTGAGATTAGTTAGTTACATATGCATGATTCTGCACTGGGCCATATAGTTATATCAGGTAATATCGTCATGATTACAAAAGGAATATGGGGAAATATTCCTTGATTTTTCAACACAATGATGTATTTTTCTCGTGGTTGCAAGATTTCAGGCATAGACGTCATGGAAGATTATTGTATGAACAGACAAGAACTTGGGTTTGGATGTAGATAAACTAATTGATTTGTTGTCAGCTTTCTGATTGAGCTAAAATGTCCATTAAAAGCATACAGCATTGACAACATCTGTCATTTGAATCTTTAGCTGACAATGCTGTGTCTGTGTGTATTGATATGATACAGTATTTCCCAGATGTCTGTGTTTTGCAATCTGATTTAAAAAATACAGTAATACATCTATCATGCTATGATGCAATATATATACCCATTCTATGATAAGAATATTAATTTGAAATCAGACTGCACAATGATAACAATAACAGTAGCAGGATGCAGAGGAGAAAGGAAAATAAATGGGCATTATAGAAACAAGTAATGCATCTTTCTCTATTGACTACAAATACAGTGATAGGAGAGGGGTGTTAACTCTTACAACTCAAAATCAAATAGAAGATTGTTCCTACATTAATTTCAGTCCAGATACTGTCCACACACCTCCAAACTTGATCTAACCACGTTCTACCTAGTCTGTGCCAGTATGTTATCTATATGTGTCATATGTCGTGTTCATGAATATGTTGCTTGTAATTTTGATACATTATACTACTAGGGATATCTACTATTGATATATTGGTAAGATTTGCCTTTTTTTGTTTTAAAGTTGATGCAACTATCTATTCTAACCACTGGGGGCATTTACACATCAAATCAATACTACTAACCCTTTTGTGAGATGTTTGAGACAGATTACTTACAGCCTTCATTGTCATGAACTTAGAATCGACCTCACTAAACTTAAGCTTTGTGTTTCCACACTTAATGTAACACAAGGGCTTTGCATATTTTTCCTACCATATGTACCTTACCAAATGTGTTTGTCATTGTAGCTCAGAATGAAAACCACCGGTCACTGCAGCTTATTATTTATCTCTCTTTGATTACCTCCTATTTTAAGTCTACTGATGCTTTTGTTTATCATGGTCAAATGACCAGCTAACACGGAAGAAGATAATATATTGCCAACAAACTCTGATTGCTGGGTTTCTCCTAGAATTTATGTTCAAGCTGCAGAACACTCTACAGTGCTCCTACGCTTGGTACAGCACACTGAGCAAATTCTCACAATTAGATCTTGATTTAATATTGATGGATAAGCTTTTCACATGAGTTCACATTTTTGGATACACTTTTAATATTATTTTTTGAAAATATTAAAATATCAAAAAAAATCATATGTAAAAATATTTATTAATATGTCAAAAATAAATTTCCCCAAAATGTTAAATCATTTTAAAAGCTCATCTAAAAATATTAAAAAAAGGCTTCGGTAAGTCATGACTCCCATCACAGGCAAAACCATCAGCCTATCCTGCAGATACCAAGAGGCAAAATGCCATAATTTTTAGCCAAACTACAAGATACTAAAACTAGAGCTAAACATTGATAACTCACCTGGTAGGAACAGTCTAACTACCCAATTTTAGGTTATCTCTCTATGGAATGTCCACAGATATTAATTATTATTGCATACTCTCCTATAACGTTAACTAAAGGGTGTGCTCTGAATACATACCTACTCCTAAGGCCCTTCATTTCTCAAGTGCACAGTGTTTGTCCCTGATTGCTTCTCTTAAATGATCCCTACTGTTTCTTCTGCATGAACACGTTGTATTACTTTCTAAGCGACATGCTGTTTCTTCAAAATTAACTTTTCTTTGCTTGTGTAATTACTCTGAATTTACCGATTATAATGAGCCACCTATTAAATAATCTTATAAAAGCTTTTATGCAGTATGTTTGGATTTATTTACTTATGTCAGCTACATATCTCCATTAAATTTACCATCTTCGATTAAATAAGCCTCAATCATCAGATGAAACCCAAAAGCGTAGACAGCGCTAAAAGTTCTAATATAAAATCACAAAATTGCTAAAACTAGCAGCAATCACCCAAATAAGTGACTGATAACATCCAAAAACCAAGAAATGGTGTTGTGCTAAATGATTCTTCACTATACTTATATAGTATATATACTATATAGTGCAGACCCTCTGATCTCAAATATTTTAGTTGTGCACACTTAATAAAAATTGGGAGTTCACACTCACATTTCCCAGAGCCTAATCAACCCTGGCTCTGGGTGGGGTAGTCTCCTATGGAGAGGGGAAAATCACACAATCAGGTGTCCCATGGAAACCAAGATAGAGATAGAGATAAATGTATTAGTAACACAATTAAAACTGCTGACTCAATAAAATGTGGGCTTGTGATGTACAAGTTCCTACAAAAAGCACTTTGGTTTAAAAGTCAGTAGTTGCTTCCTTATCTCGGATCCTGGCTTATCTCGGATACACGTTTCACCCACATGACCTGGGCTTCCTCAGACCTAATTGTGTTACTAATAAGTAAACAGTTTTAATTGTGTTACTAAAAAAAATATCTTTTAAACTGTGCCATTGGTGTGCTCCTGGTTCTGTCTTAAGCATCAGATCACTAAATAATTAAAGGAGCTGCTCAAGCAACATAACCACCACTTCACTGAATTGTAGTTGTTAAGGCTTTGATGCATTTAGCCTATCAATGGCGTCCACATGTGAACAAAATCGATAATACTAATTAGGAAGTGAAACTCCACATTAGCAACCCAGCAAGTGGGGCTTTCTGTTTAGTCAATATACACAAAAGTGGTTTGAGACAGAACCAGACAATAGTGCCGTCTGACTACTAAGACCATAACCATGTAGTGATTATGGTTCTAAGACTGTTCCTTTAAGGATTATTAATATCTATAACTATATCGGAAAATTATTACTTCTTATAATGCCTCCAGTTACATCAAGGCTGTATTGTATAGTGTTTCCCCTGTGGTACAGTTTCAGGAACTGCAATCTCATTACACACTTTATCAAGTCTTATGAATTGCCTGTTTGTGTCTCCATAGCTATTATTGTTATACTGTAATAAATTATTAATTCCAAGCTGACCCTTTTTAGCCTGTGCCCAGGAGCCACACACTGACCTGATAACATGCTTCGATAGAGGGACCTGCTGATTGCACACCGAGAAAATATGGAAATATGTGCTTCACCGACATTTTCATATTAATGATATTTTCCATATCACCTTTGACAGCTTATTGCTAAAACAAAGTCAAACATGACTGCAAGTCGGGCATCGTTGAGTTTCTTTCTTCTCTAACTGCCTTTGATTTAGTTTAAAGTTGATCCCTCAGGGATTTTTCTTTGTGCCAAACTAAGAGTTTTTAATATGTGCATTTTAGGATTGTTATTTATTAGTATTTCGGAGCTTATTTTTGCTCTAACTTTGACATTATAAATTAGTCTGTTTATAACTTACGTAAGGATTGCAATGAATTGTTGTTATAAATGAGCAGGAGAGGAAGGACAAACACACTGGATGAGTCACAGTAAGCATTTGATTAGGGCTCTACATATTCTTTTTTTATAATTGTAAATAATATGCAATTGTAGAATAATTTGACGTTATAAAAATGCTAATAATAATAATTTCAAATTTAAGGCCAGAATATCCAAATTAAAAGCATAGTTGACGTTGAGAATGTTTTCTAGTTCAGCTGTGTTGACTTTAAATTATAATTTACTTTGAATTCTTACTTTAGTAAATAATCTTCTAAATATAAAAAATCCTTAGTGCTAAGGCCACAACAAGCTATTCTAATAAATAATATAAAGTAATGTTTTAAACAAATAGTTCAATTTGTATTATATTTTCAGAGGAGAAGTTTAGCATGACAATGTCCATTCATAGAACATTTTGCCCTTGTTGTGCTGATAAATATCTACCTAGGTGTGAAAATTAAAGAAGAACTGTATCTTCTGTGGGAGTGAAGGTATTTAATTTTCCCGTCCGAGTACACACAAATTAAGCATTATCTGTGGTGGTTAGTGCATTGGAGGTACAGTAAGTACCTCCAATGCACTAATACAAGTACTTACCTCGGCAAGGCTTCCAGGTAAAGTGTATCATCATCTCATCATGATGCTCCAGCAAAAGATTATGCATGCACAACATCTGCTGAGATATGTTATGTGAGTGAGGTTCTCCCAGGCATTTCTTCCAGAGTGCTGCCTATATTTATAGTCCTGTAAAGGTTAAATTAATTTCAGTAGTATGCTCTGGTGGTGCTAGGACTCTATTCCAAATTTTCAAAGATAATAGCACATCAAATAGACAACATTTAGTTAGCTATCTGCTTGTGCTCAAATCCTACATGTAACAGTTTTGCTTTAATTTGTAGTTTAAAGGGTTACTATAAGCACCACGATAACTTTAATGATTTGAATTGGTCATGGTGCCTGGAGTTTGTATGTGTAGCATTTCACTTAGTAAAGCTACACAAACAGAAATTAACTCCACGTTTGACAGCGTCATTACCCATACCAAATTCTGTGCAAAATTGACATCTGATGCCAGTACACACAACATGCTGGTGCCTGACAGCCAGTGGTGGCACACCCTCTCTCTTTGCTGACCCTATCCTTCCCTAAAGAATACCTAGAACAAATGCTTTTTTAACTCAACGTGGGAGTGTAGTAGATGTGTTAGATTAACAAGATATATATTTAGGTATCTCTATTACGATAACCAATTATGTTTTAATTACCTCTCTTTTTAAACAAATGGTTAAGAATGACTTTAAACAACGGAAAACAAAACATGGTGCATATGGTATATTTTTGATGCATACACATAATAGAAACTGCAACAAAAATATTCCTAAATTTTACATTTGATAGTAATTCTGCTTATACAATTATATATGTATTTATGTGTACTTTTATTTTAATATGTGTGTGCCATGACCGGTTCACACAAAAGTTCCTAAAACGTCTTGTGAAGTCATTAGGCAGGAAAAACACCACTACCGATGATCAAGTGATTAGAGGACTTTCATTTTGGTCTATGGGTTTTATATCCTGTAAACACTGCTGAAGAGGAATTTTTGTGATATGTATTTTAGCATTCAGATGCAGGTATTACACTTATTACATAGGATGAGTGGAACTGCTCAATAAGCTGACACAGTGCTGTTTAAAATAGTGTGCATTGCTAAGACTATTTGCAGAAATGCGGTATGAAGTCTGAAATACATTGCTTGTCTATGCTCATTTGCATATTAAGTTGGGCACTCTGGGATAGTTGTCGAATCATAATTTCAATTCTCTGTGCCCAAAATGTACTTTTGAAAGTCCGACTGGAGATCTGCAGGTGTTGCACAGCAGTATTTTTTTCAATTTGGATGGGTACAGTTTAGTGTCAGTAGAATCTTTTTGGCATTAAATAGTCAGCCGCAAAACTGGTGTCAGTTTTTTCACAGCAAGGTTCACAGTTTATTTAACTTGGCTGTGTGCAGAACAAACATCCATATGCGCAATCAAGGCTCAACTCTCTCTAGAACAGGTAAAAATAGTAGACCGATGTTCATCCAAGTTATGTGCACATGAAATGAGCAAGTTGGACAAATGGAAATAAAATCCCGCCCCTTGAAATTAGAATGCCAGAGGTAGTCTTATGGCTGCAGTGATTTTGAAAAGTGATCTTGGGCAGGTAGACAAGGCTGATGATGCTGAATTGTTATAGTACTTAAAGAGACCTCTCAAGGGGAACCTATTTTTAAACCCGCAAAATGTCAGCTTACTTTCTCGGTGTAATCGGTTAAACCTTTCTTTATAGAGTCAGACTTTCCAATTAATGTGATCCTTAAAAAATACAATTTTCCTTAAGTTGCAGAAATCGTATGGAAATACAACAACTTCTTATGCAAAATACCAACACTAATATTTGGTTTATTAATTGAAAACCAATGTATCTAGAGCACTGGGTGGAACAGTGGTAAAGCCCTTCTATTACACCTGTTTCCTGAGAGTATCAATTATATTTTCAGTGGGTGTTAAATTTGTTGCAAAGCACACCGCTTCTGCATACATACTTGCTTCCCATAACATGATAAAAGTCCCCAACACTTTATGTTGGCTTTATGGTATGTAAATCTGTTCCTCTCTCGGTGGTCTCTCCATTCTCAGATTGCCTGTCTAAAGCTCCTGCCATAAATCATTCTGGCTCTTTCTCTCCATGCTCCTCCTGCTGCTGTTCTCACACCAATCGTCTCCCTGCTTCCCCTTGTAGGCATTGTTTTCTTTCGCTAAAGGCAAGCAGGAGAGACACTTCAGAGGAGGGTTTCCCTGGTTATAGACATGTAGAGCCGAGCATTCTTATCTCTGTGCCAACAGACTGAATTGATTGACAGGAGGGGGGGAATACATACAATGTATAGATTAAATTTATTTCTCTATCATTATCATAAGATTAAGTTATATTTGTCATGTCATGAAACACATAGGCGTGAAACAAAGCTTATTGAATTTAAATTTTTACACATTTTAAAAAATTTACTTTTTTGGGGGGAGGAAGGGTGTGTGTGGAGGGTGCAGTGACGGAGTTGGCCATATTAGCCATAACTAGCATCTATCTTGTCTTTTTGTCTTTATGAGAAATAAGTCCATATTAAAAAGAAAAGCTGTTTTGTTTTGAGAACATTAACAGTGAGTGGAAGTAGTATTTATTATGTAAAAAGATCATTTCTATAATTACAGTTTCACATTAAATGTGGCTTTGAATAGCTACAATAGCTACATAAAGCTATGTGTTTTTCTAGGAATTGGCTTTGTGTGCAAAGAATAATATTTTACTGTTTAACTGTTTGAATTTCTTCGAAAGCCTATGTGGCCTATTTGAGTAGCTATAGTTCAAGTTTCAACATGTACAATAATCTGTTTAAGTTATTATTATATTATTGTTCCTGTGCATCTCTCCTCTTATAGCTGGCCCTGACAATGAGTATCTGGACACCTGCTGGTAGTGTGATTTCTGAGAATTGAATGGCACCTGATCAATATGGCTATTACATATTCCTGTAGTGTGTAGTAGCGATCTTTATGACTGAAGACCACAGTCAGCAGTCATCTGTCATATCTCTTGTGATTGATTTAAAATGTCTTCATGGCGATTCAGACAATATAGTTGGCTTTGTATTTATGGTGCATCAAGCAGAGAACATTGTATTTTTTTATTTTTTTTTTATTTTAGTGCTATGCTACACTCTAGGGGTAGAATCAATGGATACCAGTTCCTGCTACATAATTTTGGGTACAATGAATGGGTACTAATCCATGCTACACTCGTGGGGTAAAATGAATGGGTACCAATTCAGGGTACACGCTAGTGGTAAAATTAATGGGTACCAATTCAGGGTACACGCTAGTGGTAAAATGAATGGGCACCAGCATAATAAATGGAGAGTATTTTACAATGTGCCTGGCACACTAACTCATGCGCCGTGTTATCAAAAACGTATTTGTAATACTTTGCTAGATGTTTCATAGCTTTCAGAAACCATGAAACAAAACCAAAAACATAAAAACAAACATTAATATAATTTTAGTCTCGTTCTTAAACCCAAACTCTCTCTTGCCATTAGTATTTTAACTAGGAGATTTCAGGGGGAGGTTTATAGTTTTGACTTGTAATATTCAGTGCTTAATCCAATCCTGTGTTAAAGGCACACTCCAGTTTAAAAATTAACCATTGTAATGTAAGTAATATAAATTTTTTTTTTTTGTACAATTGGAATAAAATAATAACCTTCCCTCACATTGCATACATGTCAACTTCAAGAAACTATTATTACAACTGTCACCCAATGGGTTTCCTTCCAGACATATGTAAGGAGTTGTTTGAGTATGTATAGTTGCACCAGGCAAGCATGTAAAAAAAAAAAAAAAATGCTGCAAGCTATTCTGCCTGTAAAACGCAGGGATTTGTGAAGTTTCAGCAGTCCATTTCCTACCGTAAATGCTAATTTAGGATATATTTTCATTTTCTGAGCAACGTACAGCATGCTTCTTAAGAGAGCTTGCAACAAGTAAAACACAAGGCGTGGAGAAAGAAAATACAGGTAAATACAATTTTAAAGCAAAAGTCTAGATTTAAACATTTTGGTTAACTAGACTATTTTAACAAATTGTATGACAGCCCTATTTGGAAAACACATGAGGCATGTCTTTCTGTCTCTACTATACCACATTTCATATTGGGTATTCGTCCTTGGGGTGTTTTTTTTTTTATTAATTATTCTAAAAGGTTAACGATTCATTACTACTAAGAATTTTGACTTGATTTTGGAGACACAAACCAGGCAGATGTGGGTATCAAAATAGAATGCATATATAAAAAATGGGGCACACTTTGGTCCAAGCACAATGTAAATGTATTATCATGTAATTATTATATATTTATATTGTCAAAAATGAGAAAGATCTGTACTAAAAAAAAAAATATGTATATTTACCTTTGCCAGAATCCTATCATTTCTTGCAGACCGCTGCTCACTGTTTTCTTTGACTTTCCTATTCGAAATTGATTTGCTTTTTGTCAACTGTACATGAGCAATGCTGCATAGAGGAGAGAAAGTATTCAGCATGCATACTGAGTGGAATGTTGTCAGCAAGTCAATTGTTTTGGAAGCAGGTAATGATTCTGAATTGCTTAGACTTTGGTTACTTTATTTTTATTATTTCTGAAACCAATAATTGGTGACTTTAGGAAGCTCCATAGAACAATAAGCTGAACCTCCATTTAAAGCTAAATTGTTTATCATAGAGTAACTCTTGATGTCATCTGAATCATTAATTCAAAACAGAGTACAAAATACTCCAGTTTGATTTCCAGCACTATTTTGTGCTTATAGTACCAAGCAGAATAGATGATAAGAGTCTCGAAAATTACTGTTCTCATTTATTGTTTATAAGTAAATTTCTGTTTCTGAATTTTATGTGTAGATACTGTATATGATCATTGAACAGCGCTCTACGTACACGAATGCATGCAACTATATGAGTGCCACAATGTGTGATAAGTTCTGGTTTGCATGACTGTCCTATGTGATTATACATATTTGGCATGGCGTGTGGTTTACTAATGAAATATTCTTAATCAAGCATAGTGTCTGTACGCATCTATCTCTCGTATATGAGATTTTGGGTTGATGTATATATATATAGTTGTTTACTAAAGTTGCAAGACTAAATGTTAAATAGCCTATTGTATACAGCACGTCACAATTAGAAGAGATAGAAAAAAGAAATACCCCAACAATTACCATTATGCAGATTTATAGAATGGCATCTAGTGCCAAAAATCAGTCTGTGGTTTGAATTTAGGGAAATGGAATAACCTCAAAGACACAGTCAAATCTTCATTCAATCTAAAATCTTTTTTAGAGATCTACAGCAATATACCTCAATACAAAATGCACCTGTCATGGTTGGCTACATTTATTGCCAGTTATGTGTTAAATGTGTTTGTGTATATATATATATATATATATATACAGTAAGGGAACAACCTAATATATATATATAGTAAGGGAACAAATTATTTGATCCTCTGCTGATTTTGAACGTTTGCCCACTGACAAAGAAATGATCAGTCTATAATTTTAATGGTAGGTGTATTTTAACAGTGAGAGACAGAATAATAAAAAAATACAAAAAATCCGGAAAAACACATGAAAGACAGTTGTAAATTGATTTGCATGTCCTTGAGTGAAATAAGTATTTGACCCCTTCGACTTAGTACTTGGTGGCAAAACTCTTGTTGGTCAGACGTTTCTTGAAGTTGACCACCAAATTTGCACACATCTCATGAGGGATTTTGTCCCACTCCTCTTTGCAGATCCTCTCCATGTCATTAAGGTTTCGAGACTGGCAACTTGAACCTTTAGTTCCCGCCACAGATTTTCTATGGGATTAAGGTCTGGAGACTGGCTAGGCCACTCCAGGACCTTAATGTGCTTCTTCTTGAGCCACACCTGTGTTGCCTTGGCTGTGTGTTTTAGGTCATTGTCATGCTGGAATACCCATTTTCAATGCCCTGGCTGAGGGAAGGAGGTTCTCAATTAAGACTTGACGGTACGTGGCCCTGTCTATTGTCCCTTTGATGCAGTGCAATTCTCCAGTCCCCTTAGTTTTCACCTCCAAGTTTGACATTGGGGATGGTGTTCTTGGGGTCATAGGCAGCAATCCTCCTCCTCTAAGCATGGGGAGTTGAGTTGATACCAAAGAGCTTGATTTTGGTCTCATCTGACCAGAACACTTTCACCCAGTTCTACTCTTAATCATTCAGATGTTCATTGACAAACTTCAGGCAGGCCTGTACATGTTCTTTCTTGGCATAGTGTGTTACCAATTGTTTTCTTGGTGACTATGGTCCCAGCTGCCTTGAGATCATTAACAAGATCCTCATGTGTAGTTCTGGGCTGATTTCTCACCATTCCTATAATCATTGAAACTCCACGAAGTGAGATCTTGCACGGAGCACCAGACCGAGAGAAACTGACAGTTATTTTGTGTTTCTTACATTTGCGAATAATCGCACCAACTGTTGTCATCTTCTCACCAAGCTGCTTGGCGGTGGTCTTGTAGCCCATAACTTACACTAATATTATTTCTGAGGTAAGTCACAGCTCCAATTGAAGTACATAAAAGAGGACAAAAAACATATATAGTGTAATATTGCAGGATAAAGAGTACTAAATTAATGGAAAGATAAGAAATTAACTCACAAACATAGTCACAGATAAGTTTGCTCTACCTTTAGTAGCCCAAATATATAGACTTCCACTGCAGCCAGTAAAGATAAATGAACATCGTTTTATTTCACATTTGCAGGTAAAAAATGCTTTGTAGCAAATATCACCGGATCCTTTTGTAGCAACAGTCCTGCTTTGAATATGTGTAACTGCCGGCTGTTCGTTGTGCTCGTACACGCTCCAGGTGAGGCTGTGCTTTCAATCAGGATACTTCCGGGAGGCACGAACGTACGTAATGAAGTCTACTCCTGGTCAGATGACGCGTTTCGCCAAGTGATCGGCTTCTTCAGATCAGTTTTATTTTTATTTTGTGTTTGAAATGATAAGCGCCAAGTTTTTCACTTGTTTATTGTATTCCTAAATATGCAGTGCTTGTATCTGTAAGTTACATCATAAGGCAGCCCAATCCCAGACTATGCAGAGGCTACATTAACTTTATAAACATTTATACCTGCAACTAGTCTCACAGATTTTCCCAAATACTAGAAATCCTGTATTTTCAGTAGTTTATCCTTTTGGACAAGACCAGTCCTTTTATTTTCCATGTGAGAATGTAGCTAACAACCAATTACAAGATACTAATGAGTATTTTGCTGTAGGTTTTGTAAATGCACGTTTCTGGTTTTTGATTGGATGTTATCAGCATTAAGCCTACAGGTTCAGCTGTTACTTGTGCTGTTGACCATTTGATGAGTGTAGTTGGGACAGACAGAAGGAAAAATAGATTAATGCATAGATAAGGAGATTATGTAGGCATGTGGCCCTTTGTATAAGATATTGTGAGGACTGTGGGTTCACCTCAAATAGCATAATTTGAAAAAAAAAAAAAGATTTCCAATGTTTGAGAAAAAAAGTTTAAGCTTCAAAAATCAGCCTCAATCTCTAGTATGAAAGAAAGGATTTTTTGATGTTGATACTAGCGGTTTGTCCTGACGACCTGACTGCATAACAAATGCTGACCCCCATTGTGACGGGTTGCTGTGACAACCTTGATTACAATTTGCATATTGGCAAGTTGAAATAGAAAAAAATAAAAGGATGAGAAGTCTAATGTAGCTTTAGGCCACTTCATATACAGAGAAGCTAGTGCAGGAACCAGAGAGGTAAGCTAGTAAGGCCAAATACATTCCTTTTAAAAGAGCCACGGGTTGCTAAGACCCTTACATAAACCCCATGTAAGAGGGAATAATAAACCTATAAATGTTTTATTCCACTAAGATATACTGGATCTTATTCTAAGGGAAGGTAGTCATTGCAGGATGAAGATGTGTAAGTTCTTAAGTAAGCTCCTTACGACCAACTAATGGTTTGAACAGTCAGATAATGGCTGCTTCCACCTGATTCAAATATAGCTTACAGAATATTAATAATTAGAAAAGGGATATAGCCACACTTACTATGCTTACCTAACTAGACCTTCTGGTTAAGTTTTTTTTAAGATTGGTTACCATGCCATATTAGAATAAGGAGGAGTGTAAAGTGATCCTCTTAAATGTAACTGCCATTTAACTTATCACACTACAGGACCTATAAGAATAAGGAGGAGTGTAAAGTGACATCCCCTCTGACTTTTCTATCAAACCAAAGGATCAACCAGGGAATCTAATGTAAATCACCAGAAATGGTTTACCATGGCAACCCATTTCTGTTCATTTTAAAGTAGAAGTTAACGATAAGCTTATTCTATGGACTTATTTTAAGTGTAGACATTTGTTAACTGAATAAATAAAGGATTCTTTTTTAAAATACATTTTTAACCAATGAAAACAGCAGGACTGCCCACACAAAGGAACTGACCGCCTTTAACCCCTTAAGGACACATGACATGTGTGACATGTCATGATTCCCTTTTATTCCAGAAGTTTGGTCCTTAAAGGGTTAAATACAGAGAGACTGTCATTCAGGGCCGGCGCGTCCATAAGGCGGCACAGGCGGCCGCCTTAGGGCGCACCGGCCCGGGGGCGCAAATGTCGGGGTGACCGGCAGGAGGGAAGCGCACAGCTCCCCTCTCCTGCCGGTCACTTCTTGAAGCGTGGCCGAGCGGCAGCAGCATCCCCACAAATCAGCCTTCTTCCCTATAGTGCCGCGGACTGTGTGGAGGGGGCGGGGATATGAACACGTCATATCCCTGCTCCCTCTGTAGCACACAGCGCGCCCAGCAGGGGCAGAGCTAACGCTGGCCACCTTCATTTCAGCATGGGAGGACTTCCTCCCAAGAAGACTGCAGAGAGCAGAATGCAGAGAGGAGGGGGGCTGGGCAGGACTAGCTCCAACTCCCAACTACCTGAGCCAGCACTCTAGATCCCAGGTAAGCCACCCTCCTGTGTATGGCTAGAAAAGTGTATATTTTGATCAGCATGTTTGTGTGTGTATGTCTGTCAGTGTGTCTGTGTGTGTATATATCTGTCTGTGTGTATCTATATGTCTGTCAGTGTGTCTGTGTATGTCTGTCTGTTAGTGTGTCTTTGTGTGTGTCTATGTCTGTCAGTGTGCCTGTATGTCTGTCTGTGTTTCTATCTGTCAGTGTCTTGTGTGTTTCTGTCTGTCAGTGTCTGTGTGTGTATGTCTGTCAGTGTGTCTGTGTGTGTGTGTGTGTGTGTATGTATATCTTTCTGTCAGTGTGTCTGTGTGTATCTATATGTCTGTCAGTGTGTCTGTCTGTGTATGTCTGTCAGTGTGTCTTTGTGTGTGTATGTGTGTGTGCGTATGTCTGTCAGTGTGCCTGTATGTCTGTCAGTGTATCTGTGTGTGTTTCTGTCTGTCAGTGTCTTGTGTGTTCTGTCTGTCAGTGTGTCTGTGTGTGTATATCTGTCTGTCAGTGTGTCTGTGTGTATCCATGTCTGTCAGTGTGTGTGTGTGTCTGTCAGTGTGTCTGTGTGTGTAACTGTATGTCTATCATTGTGTATGTGTGTATCTGTATGTCTGTCAGTGTGTCTGTATGTCAGTGTGTGTTTATCTGTATGTGTGTCAGTGTTTGTGTGTATCTGTATATGTGTGTCTGTCTATCTGAATGTGTATCCGTTTGTGTATATGTGTATCTGCATGTGTGTCAGTGTGTGCGTGTGTGGCAGTGTATGTGTATATGTGCATACATCTCAACATTCAAACACCAACACTACACACAAATAACCACCTGCATGCAAACTTCAACACTACATACAAACACACCCCTGCATTCAAATGTCAACACTACATACAAACACACGTCTGTATCAGACACCAAAATTATATATAAACACACACCTGCATTCAAAAACCCAACACTACACGTAAATGCATGCTTGCATTCAAACTCAAACACTACATACAAACTCACCCCTACATTCACACAAACATACTCTATACAAACACATACTTACAGTCAAACACGCTCCGTGCTAAATACAATCCTGCAAGCATGGGGAATCGGTAGAGCCCCAGCTTTCAAAGCATTGTTAAAGTTGCACGACAGATGGGGGTCTATCTTTTAGCCATCCTGTGTACATACACAGACCGTCATACAGAGACATACAGTCTGTATGTCTCTGTATGATGATCTGTGTATGTATTCAAAAGGAATAAACGCAGGCAACACTCTAATAGTAATAATGGTGTATTTATTGATAGGTGAACCACCCCAAAGAAAGTGCAACGTTTCGGCTAAGCAGAGCATTATTGCATTATTAAGGCTCTGCTGAGCCGAAACATCACACTTTCTATGGGGTTGGTCACCTATCAATAAATATACCATCCTTACTATTGGAGTATTGCCTGCGTTTATTCCTTTTGAAGACTTTACTGGTGGATCCAGCGATGTCTGCCTGACGTCGGAGCAACTACCACTGTGGATGGCCGGAGCATTTACACGGTATCAGTGTGCAGGGTTCTTTGTTTGTCTGTCTTTGTATGTCTCTGTATGTCTCTTTATGACTGTCTGCGTATGTATGTCTCTGTATCACTGTGTATGTATGTCTCTATATGCCAATCTCTATGTTTCTTTATGTCTGTGTCTGTATTTTTGTGTGTGCCTGTGTCTGTATGAATGTATGTCTGTGTATGTACGACAATGTACCTGAATGTGTAGATTGTATGACTGTGTTTGTTTGATTGTGTGCCTTTTATGACTGTGTGTCTGTATATCTTTGTGCCTGAATAATTATGTCTGTGTGCTTGTATGGTTGTGTGTCTGTATGTTTGTGTATTTGTGCATGTATGTATTTTTGCCTGTATCTATGTCTATGTCTATATGGGAGAAAAAGAGAGATAGAAAGTGTCTGACGGGGAAGTAAGAAATACATAAGAGGGGTTGTATGAGACACACTAAAGGGGGGTGTAAGGCACAAAGGGACCAGAGGGGTAAGAGAGTGGATATGCAACACTAATGGGGGTAAAATTCAAAAGGGGGGCTACGAGACACAGAGGTGAAGATGCATTGGGTTTTTTTGGGTGCGGGGGGGGGGGCGTCAAAATGCATCTTCGCCTGTGTAGTCAAAAATCCTAGCACTGGCCCTGCTGTCATTACAAGTTTGTGTCATTGGAAAAGCCAAATTGTAGGTGAAACACGTCTGAACAAAGTTGCCAGCTTTGAGACTAAAACTCAGGATCTTATGACTGGACTTTGAAGAAATTGAGAATGTATTTTGATTCCAGCTATCCAGGATTTGCTGGGACACCAAGCATAGAGCACTTTTTTTTATATACTCCTAGATGGGAGGGAAAGGAAGGTGTGCTAATAGGCCAATTGTAAGAGTACTTTTTTGAAAAATTAATTTTATATTATTTTTTAAGTATTTTACTTAATTTATAAAACATAATTTTTTAACAATTTGTATTGGTTTTTGTTTCTTGCGCTACACCTCCCTTATAGATAAATAGATTTATTACAAACAGAGGCAGTAACTAAAAATAGTATATACTGTATTTTTCGCTCCATAAGACACACTTTTTTCCTACTCAAAATTAAGGGGAAACGTCTGTGCGTCTTATGGAGCAAATGCATACTGAGATCATGCGGCATGGAGGAGGGACGGCTGAAGAGAGCCGATACCGAGCCCCTCCCGAGCAAAGAGTGCAGGGAGGAAGTGCCTATCTATTTGTTACTTCCTCCCAGCTTACTGACCGCACAGGCTGGGAGGACTGAAGGCACGCTGAAAAATGAGGAGGGAGGAGAAAGAGCTTTTCAGGCAGACTCCCATCCCATCAGCCTCAGCCAGCCCCAGGAATTCACCTCCCTGCAGCAAAAAGTATGGAAACAGGGGTTTTTAATTATATGTCAACTGCTATTTGTGTGTCAGTATGTATGTGTGTCTGTATCTTTGTGTCAGTATGTGTATGTGTATCTCTGTAGGTATGTGTATATGTGTGTGCCAGTGTGTGTATGTGTAGGTATGTTTATCTGCGTGTGTAGTTGTGAGTGTCAGTGTGCATCTCTGTGTATCTGTGCGTAAACTGTACCAGTGTTCTTAATGCTACTGTTGACTGATGTTCACTTTACATGGTTGAAATATTATTGTGATATAGTTTATTAAATAGTATAGTACACCATTTGATTCAGAATATTTGTTTTTGTGTTTGTCCTCTAAGAACTAGGTGCGTCTTATGGAGCGAAACATACGGTAACTATTAATGTGTCCAGTGTAGAGTTTTGTGCTTTTGTACTAGATTAGTCAGCCCTCTAATATCTTTCAATTTATTACTTACAGAATTTGTAAATCACCAACATATTCAGCACCACCAAACAATCAGTAAAAACAGTTGTTACAGTATACAAAATAAACAGAGGGGCCCACCCCTGAGTTGAGATCTACCACTTACTGCACATTTATACCAGGAATATATCTAGATAGCATATGAGTTTACAAAATAAAACTAAGTTCACATATAGGAAAACAAGTTTAAGAGGTTTGGTTACTGCAGTACCTAAAATAACAACAACAACTACAAAAAATCCCTTCTGTGCAGTTACAGTTACTAGGGCTTCTTAGTAGTTTAATAATAGCAAACCATCTTTTTTCAATGTTCTATGTCTTTAAAAAATGGTACCTACCCCAAATGTCTGTACATTACTTATATCCTTCATTAAACTCTGTAAGCCCTGTGGTGCACACATAGTTCTAGTTGCTTTTCCATGTTTTCATTTTTGGTTTAAAAGTAAGTTCAGCAGGAATACTCATTACGCTTAAGAATATAGGAGATAGTAAAACCTAATTTGCATTTATAATAGCAACCTTAAAAACACTTTAGAAGTCTACTTTGTAGATTCTCTTGTTTAGGATATTGTTTATTTGATGTTGGATTTCCCAGTTGTCAAGAATGATTTAGGTATTCAATCCTGTCGGCTTGCAGCTGGTCGGCAGGGAAGCATTCTATGGGTAGCTGTGCCTATTACGCAGGCTGTGGCCAGTGATCTGAAAAAGCTCAACCAAGTGTACGTTTTTATAGACCTCCTGGCATTGCTAATTAATAGCTAAAGCAACTATAGTGAAGACAAGAGTATGCAGACAAGCAATTAATCTACCCTGAAATTTTCCTCTGAAATTCTAGTCTTCATTTTAATGGAGAGACTTCGTTCCTTAACACATCTGCCTACTGTTTTATTGACTCATTGTATTACTTAGCTATCATCTCATTTTCCTGCGTGTCTTTGTTTTAGCTTTAATATTGTTTCATTCTGGTTCTTACAAATAAAGCATATATAATATATATATATATTTATAGCACTACCATTTTCTATAATTTTTTACTCACCCATGGTCTGTTTTTTATTTTTTTTGGGGGGGGGGGGGGGTTAATTATATATATTGACAAAAATATTTGGATATACATTTTCAGAATTTTATTGTAGTGCAAACAAATTATGTTTTTACTTTTCAAATATACCAGTCCACATATTATTTATTTAGGATATTTTGTTATATGGAGATATAGTCCATCATTTATAATATATATATACTATTAAAATATCAAAAATCAATTTGTAATCAGACTGATATGTATTACTTTAAATCACTTAAGTGCTCCCTTTTCTGAAACCCACACATGCTTATCATTTCCTATTACAATCTCTAGTTAGGCTGTAGAGGTACTTCAATGAATGGATAAGATAAAAGAAAATTAAAATATATGACCTCACAGGACACACTATATCACTCTCACATTGAAAGAACAGATTCATGCTGCTCACATTTAAGGATATGAAAGATACCAGTCACTTATCACTTGTCACTTTCAATTAATCTTAAATTCACAACAATTCTCACTTTAGCAAATAACCCTGTTGATCATATATCCCCACAGTAACCAGGGTCAGTCGAATGAGAAATAGAGCCTTCAGGAGATACAATAAAATCCTTGTATTTATAAAACATAAATGTTTACTGTTAAATTTATTGGTTTCAATTCCATTGTTGGTGCCAGAATTCTATGATTTTCTGGAGGTATGTCCTAATTAGCTAACATGGAAATGATATCTAAATATAGCTGTTCACAATGTTATATATCAAGGGCAATTTCACATGGTGTATCTGCTTTCTCTATACATGGAATATTTTTTAAAAAATCAATACTTATTATATTGAATAAACCTTAAGGATGGTCTGAAAATTATTTTCCTAATTTTAAAATCGACTTATCTAATAACATATTTACCCCTATGCTTAAAAGGAAAAATATCTGTTTCATCCATTTACTGATTTATACTTAATGGTCAGCTTTAAAAGCTTGACTTCTTAACGCTTCTGGTCTTTCAACTAATGTTGAATGCAATTAGTTCTAATAACACAGTCGAGTGCAATTAATGGAGTCTTTTTTTAATGGCTTCTTGTTGCAGCTTTTCATGTGGAAAGCTATATAAATTCCTTATCCTTTTATTATTTATGATTTTTTTATGACCAAATTAAAATTGAGGTTACTGTGCTTGCTACCACAGTTTCAAGTCGCCTAAGACAGCAGAATGAAAAGCCGTCTAGCCAGCAGAATAACATTATTGATTGAAGCTGGACGTTGCTTTTTAAAGATCTGATTTTATTTTTCATCGCCTCCTGTCTCATTTGATTCAAAAGACTTGTTGGTTAGAATTTTTGTATTTCAAGAGGAGGAGGAAATTAACTTATGAATGTCAAGGACTTAAAACATTTACAGCCACAAATTTTTATTGGGTTAAATGTCAATATATTGGTCTGTCAAGAAATGAAATTTTGTCTTTGAAATGTTTCACAACCTTTCATGATTTTTCTTTTGGTTTATGCCAGTAAATATAATTTTTCATACTGCAAAATAATATGTCCACACATTAATACAAGAATTAATGTTTTATTGTTTGTATGCCTATTCCCCTTAAATTGCAAAGTGTATTGTTATTGACAATGACAATGTATAAGTCTTTTAGAGCAGGAGTTCTCAAACATTTACTTTTTAACCTTAAAATATTATGGGGTCCGTCTCGTGCTAAAAGTTGTAGTTTTAGTTTTTTTTTTTACTTTATTTGTATAGTGGATTGACTCTCAAACACACACACACACACACACACACACACACACACACACACACACACACACACACACACACACACACACACACTCCAGCTTTGGGAAAGCTAGAGTGGATCCTTTCCCTTGGGTCCAGTGGAGCTGCTATGATCCTGTCATCTTCAAGCTATTCTTCCTCTGTTCTCGCGCGTGCTGTATAGTGATGCCAGGGCTGGAGTGACATCATATTCCAGCTCCCGGCATCACAGCAGGCTGCGTGAGGGAGCAGAGCAAGAAGAGTTTGAAGGTTGCAGCTCCCTCGCCACCACCCGGCTCTTTTTTCCCTTAGCTGGCCATACTTCTTCGGTTAGCCAGCCACCTCCATACTCCCTCGGCTGAATGGGCTGGCAAACAGATGCCAGGCCAAAATTCCAAGTCATCATGGCAACCTAGCTCCAGGGAATTGTTGAGCCCTGTCTTGACAGATATTTAACTTTGATTTCACTCTTCCACAACTTTCATACTTTTATACCATACACTCTCCTGCTTTTCCATAGTTCTATAGTTCTTGCCACCTTTCTTTAATGTTCTCTCCACTATTCTCTTACTTTTCCAGCTCTCCTCACCTTTTTGCTTTGCACTCTCCACCTATATATCAAGGCCCCTGGTCTTTTATCCTTGACAGTTGTCTTATTACTTTCAGAGGGCTTTTCGGACAATGTGTGACTTGTTGGAAATTCAAAATGTATTTTTACATTTTATACCATTCAGAAGACATATCTGAATGTAAAACAAATAAAAATAATTTTGATTGTTTTAAATCTCCTTTATTTAGTTTGAATTCCCTACACTTCATAAAAACCCTGCCAGTCTTCTTAGTACTCTATTAACTTAAATCCCAGTACATATAAATTCCCTAATCCGGATCTGAATCAGAGAGGAGAGGCTATAAATGCTGCATATAAATTATAGGTATCTTCATTCATTGCATTTATGTAATGGTAGATCCAGTATTCAGTAGGGCATGACCACCAGCAGTTCCACCAATGAGACTGCTTTGAATCAAATAGACATATTATGAATGTTGTGCAATGTGATAACATTTATTGTAGATTTGTATTTCTGACCATTTAATTATGAAAAAAATAAATCAGCATTTTAAATTGAAGTAAAAAATGTAGATAGATTTGCAGGGATTTATTCACTAAATAGCAAACTATAGTGTATTAAAAATTAAGCAACAAATGCAAATTTGGAAAACAAGTCCAACTTAGTGACAGTAAAACGCCATTAAGCTTTCATTTCACTACAGTTTGGTGTTTAGTAATGAAACCCTCCAGTCTCATTTAAAGATTTAACGATAAAAAAAAAAACGGTTTGGGAAGGCTAACTAAAATGCACTGTGATTACATTTGTCTTTCAATTTTTTAAAAATTGCTGTCACTGTTTCCTACTGAAATGAGAAATCTTGACATAGATACCATCTGTTACATGGTATCTATGACAATTCCTATGTTCTGCATGTAAATGTGCAAATCAAATATTGAGATGGTGTTTTTACACTTCATATTATGAAGCCACAAAATGTCTTCTGATAAACATAAAACTATATCTGTGCTCAAAATGTATTCCTTTTTTAGCATCTACCCTAAACAACTTGATGCATGCAAAATTACGTATTGGTTTTGTAAAGGTCAGCAATGTAATTTTTATCTCGAATTGAGTTTGTCAAATCAATCTGCATAGAATAGATTTCAATTGCTTTTTTGACAAATTAATTTATGAACTATTGCTGTTGCCTACAATTTCAGAATTCATTACTAAACAGTAATTTAACATAAATTGCCAATATTTTAAATAATTTGTGTGAACATATCTATTTATTGGTGGAGCATCTATATTGGGCAGATATATTTATTAGCATACCACATGGATGTGTGTATATATATATATATATATATATATATATATATATATATATATATATATATATATATATATATATATGTTGTTTCCAGTTATATTTTAGCATTGGATTTTCTCTGTTATTTAGGTTCATAACAGACAAGCATGGTGTGTGTAAGACACAAGGTACAAACACTTACACAATTTACGAAATGTTGGCTTAAGTCTAAAGAGTTGAAATATATCTCCAAATCTGGATGTAGAAAATTAGGTATCTAAAAGCTATTTCCTTAAAGGGATACTGTAGTGTTAGGAATGCAAACCTGTATTCCTAACACTATAGTTCCCTCTGCTTCCCCCCTCATTTGCACCCCCCCTCCCCCATTCCGGCCAGTCAAGGGTTAAAAAAATCTTTATTCACTTACCTGATTACAGCGCAAATGTCCCTCAGTGCTGGGTCCGATCCGTCTCCTCCGATGTCATCCAACAGGGGGGCTAATGTTAATATTAATAACAGCAGTTGTAAATAGGTGGTAATTAATATCCTAGGGACCCCTCACATTCCTCTCTCCCACAGAACAGTGCATGGAATAAAATTTATTTAAGTGCCCCACGATTTGTATATTAACTATTTTCCTGTCTTTTCTGAATGAAGAAATGTGAGCGTAATATTTAGTACATTATACAGACTATTAAGTATGTTAGAGGGTCCCAAAGGTTATTAGTATTATTTTAATCCCATATCTTCAAGAGGTAGGGAGAACAAGTAGAAACGTCGTACATTTATGGAAAAGCTAAAAATAATTTTTGTCAATTTTAATTCTTTCAAATTTACATAGATTCTTTAAATAAATCTAACATTCTGCACAGGGCCAGATTAACATAGGGGCTGATGGAGCTGCAGCTCCAGGCCCATGCACAGGCCCATGGAATAGGCCCATTGAGTAAAAATAAATAAATATATATATTATTATATTATTTTTTTTTACACACTACTCTTAGGGATTCCACCTGGCTTTTATTTTATTGGCACAGCCAGTATTTGAGGCTGCCTGTCTGGTGCCAATATTGCAGTCATACTGGCAATACAAATGCTGGTATTTTTCTCAGTATAAACAGAGAAGATTACTATGCAATAACAGCACTGGTCAGTAGGTGTCGCTGTGTGTGGAGAGAGGCAGGGATAGGAAGTTCCCTGCCTCTCTTTACTCACTGATCTGCAGGGGAGCAGCTACAGAGAGTCCAGACAGCAACTCCCACCCTGCAGAGACAGCCTACAGCTCAGGGAAGTGAGGGATGGGGGGGAAAGGCTGCAAGGAGACATGGGGACACTGAGACACTAAGGGACATTGAGAGACATTATGGCAGACATTGGGAGACACAGACAGAGACACATAGGGACACATGTCTCCCAGTGCCCCCTCGTCTCCCAGTGCCCCCTCGTCTGCCAGTGCCCCCTAGTCTCTCAGTGTCTCACTTTCTTCATGTCTCCTAGTGCCTCCATGTCTCTCAGTGCCTCAAGTGTCTCAATGTCTCCAAGCAAGTGTCCCTAGTGTCTGTGGCCCTGGTGTCTCAGTGTCCCCATGTGTCCTCAGTGTCCCCATGTCTCCCAGTGCCAGAATTAAACTGTAAGTAGTTTTTTGGTGATTTTACAGCATTTTCTCTTATGTCACTCCTTGTGATTTACATCATGTGATATCACCCATACATAATTAATTATGCAAAAAACTAAGGCCGGTATGTTTTTCCAAGAAAGGTGGCTCTAACTACTTTTCACATACTCTTGCTTAAGTATGGAAACTTAAGAGAGCGATGTATGGGAACAAAACTTGTGTGGACTGGCTGACAATGAATATAGTTAAGGTAATGCTGACTTTGGTCTCCCTAACACTGTGGCATGTTCCCTTTCTTCTACACTCACTACATACACTTTTTCTCTGTCCCAGACTATATGCCAGGAGCTTCTGCCTGCTAGTAAAAAGGTAAGGAGACAAGTGGACCAGCGAGTGCTAGGGGACAATCCTTAGAAAGCATTGAGCGAGCGCATCATTAGACGCATTTATGCCAAGGTCAGAGTGCTGTCTGCATAGTATGCCCTTAGTTGGCCAGCTGCATGATTGGCAGGCAGCCTGACATGCATTCATGCCAGGCTGGACTTCTAATTCTTTGGGCAGACATGTCCTCTTTTTGGGCATGTTTGCCCCTTTTGGAAGGTTACGTGATTTGTGTCAGTGGCACACCCTTTTACCGTGCCCATTGACTTCCTGCTTGACTGGGCACTGCTGTTAGGGCCTATGGATTTACTTGAAAGATGAAAACAAATTAGAGGGAGATTAGCATAGGGTATGTGTTTTCTTATAACTGCTGTTTTCTTTCTCTCCAGCACCATCTCCATCAGATACATGACACTTGGGAGTGTTTTAGTGTTTTTGGTTGATAAGATTCTGTAATTAGGCCCATCATAATTGTCAGCACCAGGCCCACTGGGCTGTTAATCTGGCCCTGATTCTGCATTGGGGTTTACTGAGCCATAATACCAGAATAGCTTGGACTTGAAATGCATTTCATACCCAAAAGTGCAATTATAAAAAGTATATAGTAGGATTTCTTCTGGAACCCCTGTCTGCTTAGTGCTTCTAAATTATGTGTCAATCAGCAGTAAATAGTGTTTGATAAAAATATAATCTAAGACATCTTATTAGCAAAAGAACAATACGATAGAACAATAAAATGCAGTTTTCCTTCTCCTTCAATATAAATCTTTACTTATTTTTCAGAGCAAGTGTCAATTTAACGTTTGTGGGAAATAAAACAGCAAACAAGTACAGTCATATTCCAGAACTATGTATCATTAATATTATAGACTGGATATAAAAATGAACAAGAGCTTCTTATGAAACTCATACATCAGCCTTGATTTCACAATCATATGTATCCCAACTCTTGACACCACCGCCATTTACCCAAGCCCCATCTCTTGATCTGCCGTTGTGACTTTAAGCTAATTTGTATTTGGGTTTTTTCGTATTTGATAGCTTTCCTTTCTTGAAGGCAAAAGTAACATTTCAGGCAAAAAAGTACATTCCATCCTATTGCACTCTATTTGGAATTTAATCTCAAAGAACCTAGGAGCCCGCCACACATTTGACTGATACCAACCGCAAGGGAAATGTTAAACATTCATAAGCTATATAAAGAAATATATACATCAGTGTTTAAAGATTTACTCCAATCATTTACTCCAAGATCTTCTTCCGCAGATTTGCAGAATCCGGATGCCCATCCTAATGCTCATTAATTGGCTGACTTTGTCGGCTGAGCAGTGTAATCCATTGAATGAATCCCCGTGCATATTAATAATAGGCAGCCAGGAACGTTTGTTCTGCATTGGCTAATGAAAGATGCTGCAGATGGAATTATGCTTAGAGCAGCAGCAATGTTAAATATGTTGCACATTCTGAAATGTTGCACATACAGACTTCTTGTGTTAAAACAATGAAATGATCATGTTTATCTGAGTAACATTTTAAGTGGATTTAAAAAAAAAAATCCTAAAATAAAATCCATCAAAAAATATTAAAATGCCAGTTTGTATTGAAGAAGTAGTTGCAACTAGAAAAAGTATGGGAATGGTTTGCAGTGGACACAGCTAGGAGTTACATGCTGTAAAATATATAGTATTTCATAAAATAGTTAGATTTATTTTCATAAATCTTAAAAAACTATAATTTATTTAATACATGTGCAATTGGCATTCAAAATAAGTGCAGTAGCAGACGTGTCTGGCAGTCAATTGCAAATGCTGAAAGGAATAGGATTGTTTTAGTGGTAGAAAAGTAGAAAAGCTGATCAACACACTTTATAGATTTGTAAAATTATGTTAACCCCTTAAGGACGGCGGACATTCTATGCCGTCCTTTTTTGGGTGGTCCTAAACGCCGGAGGGGAGCATTGAACTTCCCTGCCATCCAGGGGACTTACCGGGTCCCCACCAATCCCACGGCAGTGGTCGCAATCTGGGGGGGCTGCCTGGGAGCCTGCATGATCCAGACCTCCAGAGCCATGTGATAACAGGGTCCTTGCGATCACATGGCCAGAATAGCCGGCTCATGCAGTGCCAGCAGGGGGACTGCCAGAGCTCTCAGGCTGTCCCCCTGCTGCCTGTAAACAAGTTTTAAAAGTTAGTAATAGGTAAAAAAAAGTTTAATAAAGTAAATTAAAGTACTTAGATCACATATATATATATATATATATGGATATATATATGATCTAAGTACCTTTCTATGCACATACACACACACATAAACTATTATTCAAAGTGTATTTTAACATTAAACACATATATGTATATTCTTCAAATATATATTTATATACTATTTTTACATGATTAAGTCATTTAATTAATTACTATTTGAGGGACTTGCGTGACAACCCAGGCAGAAAGTCCAGAGAATATGGTTTGCAAGCCCTATATTTAACCCTGTAACTTTCCAAGACACCAAAAAAAACTGTACATCGGGGGGTACTGTTTTACTCGGGAGACTTTGCTGATGATATAATTGTTGTGATAAGTTGTAATGTTTGGAAACACTAATATTTGTGTTCAGCGAAGTCTCTCAAGTATAACAGTACCTACCATGTACAGGCTTTATGGTGTTTTCAAAAGTTACAGAGTGTAATATAAGACTTGCATTCCCATTTTTTCACATTAAAATTCGCCAGATTGGTTATGTTGCCTTTGAGACCATATGGTAGCCCAGGAATGAGAATTACCCCCATGATGGCATACTATTTGCAAAAGTAGACAACCCAAGGTATTGCAAATGGGGTATATCCAGTCTTTTTAGTAGCCACTTAGTCACAATCCCTGGCAGGAATGTGTATTGCTAGAGTGCTCACTTACAATTATTGTCGCAGACAGAGAGAAAGGCACAGGAGGAGTCAGTATTTTAAATTTACTCTAATGAGTTTTTATTGCATTTCACTCATTGGAGTGATTGGTGAATCAGATCCTTCTTCTGAGTTGTTACTTTGGATTGCTCCAGTGTGATTTTGGAGATCAATAGAATAGAATTGAATAGCATGTTTATATAATGCAGTACATATCTAAGTATATGATTGAGGTATATGGCTTTAAGACTACATTCTACTAGTATGCCCCAATTTTTGAGTTGTTTTCTTTAACTCAATAAAAACAAATCTGATAATAAGCATTGAGTTTGTCTAGCCAAGTTGGATTTATTTATCCTGAGAGGCAATCTCATTATTACATACATATATATTTATTATTCATGCCCACAAACTGAGCACATACTCATTCCACGGTCTGAACAAATAATACAAGGCAATATTGTCAAATGAGAGATAAAAAATGTTTCAGGTTTAATCGAAAAAAATGTTAAGAGTTAAGATACTAAATACCTGGGATCCACTATCTGGTGAGTTGGTTACTACAACCAAACACACAATGACAACTTTTTGTGCAATTTATAGCACCTTATCTGGGGTAATTTATAATGACTTGGGTAACAGTGACCAGGACATACAAACACAAAAGCACATCTGCTTTCCATCTTAAAAATGTATGGTAGGGGGGCGGGGCCTGGCTGGCAAACTGAAAGGCTGCATGCAGTGTGGGCTCTGTACAAAAGATGACAATTATCGCCTAAAAACAGTATTTTGAAAGCAAACAAATGGCTAAATTTGTGCTGATACCTACCTGCAAGCTACTCTGCTACAGCACAAGGGTTTCCAGGCATCCGACAAGCAGATTGAGCCCACACCGCCACTGAGGCCTACCTCGAGGTGAGAGCCTGGGAGAAGCGGCCGATCACCCTACTGCCTCTCCGACCGGAACAAGCTGACGTTATACGGGTCCCCGCTCCCCCCCCCCCTGCCGGTGGGGGTTATCCCGACAACATCACCACAGCCAAGCTTCATCCCTGACAAGCACATCGTCTTAAAGCAAAGACTTAGAGGGGCGCAATTTGCCTCAAAATGGCGGCTACTGCACCAGCTGCAGACACACTGAACCAACTGCAGACACTCGAGCAGCGCCTGGACGACCTCCTCGCAAACGTCTGGCAGAGAATGCAGAACAAAGGGGCACAGACCCAGAGGGAGCCGCTACACCCTACACGACCGCATTACTCACCGCCAGAAAAAACGCCTTGAGTGGCTGGCGGGACGAAAAGACCACACACGACGCCTGGGAAACTGAGACCAGCAAAGCGGAGAAGGCGGCCCATAAAATCCGAGGCTCGCATTTGCCTTCCTGGGCTGAGTGCCCGAAAGGGAAACACCCTGCTGCGTACCCCACATGCCCGGACAGGACTTTTCCATCACACAACTGCCCGGGACCTCGCTTGCGGTGCTGAAAGTGACCGGAGCGGTGGAAAGTGCACAAGGGCCCTTGAGAAGGCCTGGGGCCGGCACAGTGGCCAAAATTGGATGCGGCCCCTAGACCAACCTGCTGGCAGCTTCCCAATCGTGGGCATAGGCTGAATGTATAAACATATTGCTGGACAGTACCACAGCGTGCAAACCGGGACTTACTCACAGGCAGCTCTAAACAGGCAGAAACATGTTGCCTCCTGAATGTTACCAGCAATGCCATAAATGTATATTCTGCTTTTGTTTTACTAGAAAAGTATGATTTTTCTCTTTTTTCAGTCCAATGGTCTATTTCTTAACATGCCTAGCTTGATGCAGATGCGCCCCAAAAGCCTAGTGGTTTACAACTTTTAAGCTAGCTACATATATGTCTTGCCGAACCCTGCAGAATATGCGGCCTTTAGCCTTTATGTATGTTTAGCCTGAAAAAATATAATCTAAGAGTATGCTAGCTCTAAGACACGCTTTTCATGGTAGTACTCCTTTATTATCAACCGATATGTCTTATTTTCACCTCGTTTTTACCTAACTAGTATAGGCTATAACTTAAGACATAAGTACCTAACCTGCATTTACCAACAAAAATAATGGTGCCATTCATGCATGCCAAAATACTGTTTTCACTGTATTACTGTTTTAGCTTGTACATGCTGTTGTGGCGATATAAGCTTGTTTATGCTACTCACGCACTGCAAAAATAAAGATTGACAAAAAAAAAAAATGTATGGTGGATTTGCAAAAGTGACACAATACTAATTAACAATTCTCTTGATCTAACTCTGCTAATGTCAACCTAGCAAGACTCATATGAGACATTTTATGTTTAGTAAAGTGACAGAGAACACCAAGAATCATCATTTGAATTTCTTTGCTTAGTTGATTATTTACCTATTTTGTAAGTTTGAAATCTTTGATGGTTGCCATTGAGCTTTAGGATTTTATTTTTAGTTACTCAGCTTATAAGGGCACTAGTTAACATTTCAGTTGACTATCACGCCATCAAGAAAGCACTTCAACCTCAATGTTCTAATTAACTTTGAACACAATACTCGAAATGATGAAGCTATATTAACTGGTGTAGTGTATTCATGACAATCGTTTAAATGTTTTTACAAAATATACATGTTATATGAATAGCATGAACATTAATGAATCCTATTGAACCAAATAATGCCCACTGCACATTAATGGTAATATTTGGTATGTTAGCTATTAGATGTTGATTATTGCCATATTTGTCTGTAAGTAGTGAATGTCTACTTTATAAATGTACATTCAGAAGGCATGTATTAGTTGTTTTAAATGGGCTAAAATTGCAAAGTGTAGTAAGCAAAGTTATACCTGCTGTAAAACAGATTATGTGATTTATAGAACATTTCCTACCTTCATTTACATATGTCTAAGTCTACATTATAAAAAGTCCTGTCAGTCTTCCTTCTTTCTTTTTGTGTCTCAAAGGAATTAATTTAATCAATTGCAGGAGCTGGACCATTGATTCTCAAATGTAGGCGTATCTGAGCAAGACTAGCAAAACAATGCCCCAGCCTGTTTTATGAAATATAAAATGCAGTTAATGTCCTTAATGTACATTTTTCTTTCAGCAGATTTAACTTATAACATATTTAGGTAATCAAATTGAATATTTTTTCAGAAAAACACAAATTTGCAAGTCAGTTGTCATATCACCACAATTAACTATTCAATAAATAAATACCAATATCGCATGGACCTGTCAATCAAGCTTATAAAGGAAGGCTAAAAAGTAATATGTGTCTATAGTTAAAGGCATTTTAAGAAACAGGTAGACAGTCCAACAGAGAGACATAAAGATAGATAGAACGAGAGAGACAGATAGATAGATAGATACATAGATAGATACATAGATAGACAGACAGACATATCATGGGTCTGTCTCCATTTAACCAGTCAATTTATGAGATTGGACACTCAAGTTGGGTGATTATCTATGTGATATACTATCTTGCAATACTTCAGATTGTGTAAGGTAAAACTAGATAAATTAAATGGTCAAAGGCCTCACTTACAGGTATTTTTAAGAATACTAAAGGCATTTTTAACAATAAATATGTCAGCAGTGGTTGGAGGCAAAATAGCAGAATCCAAGTTTGATGCATATGTCCACTGTCATTAAAGGAACAATCTTGTTATATTAATATTACTATTAATTTAATTAATATTCCTTTTCACAATGAGATGAGTTCCTTGCTCTCTTTGGATTCAGGGCCTCATTTTTTTATAAAAACTAAAAACAGTAACTTGATCCATACACCAAATTATCATATACATTTTTTTTATTCTTTTTTTTTTTTTTTGTGTGTGTAATAAATATAAATTATTACAGGTGTTTACAAAAAAAAAAGAATCAATGTAATTAACAAAGTATATGCCAAAACTTTGAGATAGACAAATAAGAGAGCAGGTATTAGGAGAAAAAAGGGAATGTCTATAGGAATACTAACTCAGACTATTATGTGCAGTTCCAGAAAGGGAGTTTTGTGTTAGGTATATAAGAAAAATAACTTTGTTACCACCAGATGTCTATGAACGTTATTCTTCGTGTTTTTTAAATCATACTAGACATTTCCTTAAATCAATAACGGTCTATACCTTGAAGACTTTACTATACACAATATATTTCCAACTCAGCTGGTAAACCACTGTGTCTCAAAATATTCAAATACATGCATGTTTCAATTTTGTTCATTATGAAATTTTAGATCTCCACTTTATTTGTATAATGATATCTGAAAAATTACTGAAATTAGCCATGCTATCTTAAAGGAGGTGCTCGATTGAACGCATTGTTTCACCAACACACTGTTTAGTGAATCAATTACATTTTTCTTTAAACGTCTGATAGATCATCTTGCATGTCTGTAAATGGTGGAAAATGATCTCTTTACACATTTGTATGAAGTCCTATCTTTATGAAGATTGTAAGTGGGCATACTAATAGGTATTGTACATGAAAAACATGAAAACTGAAGAAGCTCTCTAAAACTGAACTATACATTGCAATATATTAAAAGAGTCTGAATAACATATTTTTTAATAATCAATTTCCTGTAGGTTCTATTATTTCCCTATCTCATTCCTAGATTGTATCTTGTGCTTTGTAGTGGTACATATTATTGTTCTAATGAGAAATGAACCTACGTGTATTATGGCAGTAGTTTGTGCTTTTTTAAAATATAATTATTGTCATTGAAAAAAACAAGATATTTCTACAAGATCTCCCTTGTATGATAGGCACCTAGTTGAAGTTTCAGTTATTTCTGTATCTTAAAGGAAAGTGTTGCACAATCATTCTGATGCAGAGACTTATGAAATGTAATTAAGCTAATGTTTAGTGATGCCTATCACAAGACCAGCCACAGACTAGCCTTAGATTCAAGCAAACTTGTTTATTATTGAGGGTAACTACATGTAAATTCTGAGTGAGTGAGGCAATTTCCAAATACTGATAAATAGTGATGTCGCGAACATAAAACTTTCCGTTCGCGAACGGCGAACGCGAACTTCTGCAAATGTTCGCGAACGGGCAAACCAGGCGAACCGCCATAGACTTCAATAGGCAGGCGAATTTTAAAACCCACAGGGACTCTTTCTGGCCACAATAGTGATGGAAAAGTTGTTTCAAGGGGACTAACACCTGGACTGTGGCATGCCGGAGGGGGATCCATGGCAAAACTCCCATGGATAATTACATAGTTGATGCAGAGTCTGGTTTTAATCCATAAAGGGCATAAATCACCTAACATTCCTAAATTGTTTGGAATAACGTGCTTTAAAACATCAGGTATGATGTTTTATCGATCAGGTAGTGTAAGGGTTAGACCCGCTTCACAGTGACAGACCAAACTCCCCGTTTAACGCAAACAACCGCAAACAGTCCATTTGCACAACCGCAAACTCCCCATTTGCACAAGGTTGGATACAAAGCTAGCCATGTCCCTTTCCTTGTCCTCACTGATGTAATTGAAGGTCTCTTCCTCCACCCAGCCATGTACAACACCAAGGGTCCCCAAAAGGTGACAACAAACCCCCTGTTTTTTTTTTGTTTTTTTTAAATGTACACTACTGTTACACCAGATATGAGTTGCACTGGTGTGACACTGTGCCCTGGCAGGCCCTGAAACGCACACGTGCGAAGGAAACTGACTGCTATTATTTCACAGTCAATATTTTTTTATTTTTTATTTTAAATGCAAGCTATTGTGACACCAGATATGAGTGGTGGCACTGGGACCACCTTAAAAATATTGGATATCGCTAAAAATCATGATCACTATATACTTTCTCTACAAACCTCTAAAACGAACCAAGTTACTCATCCATCCACTATACCACTTTATCCCACCTAGAACTAGTGCCCAGTTAAAATACTTAACTCTTACTTACCCACACTCAGTCATGCCACACACATTTCACCACTACTCTCACTGAATCCCTCTGACTACGGCTAAATTAATCTTCTACATCAGAACACTACTCCTAAGATTGGGTTGTATCCATGTCTCGGGTCTTTCATTTAGAATAGGGGCAGCTTCGGTCTCCTTCAACACTGACATTCCAGTGCATATTATTAAAAGATTGGGCAGATGGAAATCCTCAGTCTACAACCGATATATTCCTCATCCCGAGAAAGAAATGAGGAAAGCTTTTAAAAGTTTGGCTTTGTAAATTTGATGCAATAAGTGTGTTTTTCTTTAATACCTTTTTACCCTCTTTGCATGAACCCGATTTACATATATTACTAATATGTTTCTGAACATATATATTAAATGATTCACTCACTCACTCACTCTCTGGGCCGGCCTAAGACATCATGCTGCCTAGGTCCAACGATAAATGACTATGGGGGATAATGTATAATAAACACAGGTTACTGGCTAGGGGGGGGGGGGGGTAATGTATAATAAACAAAGGTTACTGGCTATGGGAGGATAATGCATAATAAACACAGGTTACTGGCTATGGGAGGATAACGTATAATAAACACAGGTTACTGGCTATGGGAGGATAATGTATAATAAACACAGGTTACTGGCTATGGGGGATAATGTATAATAAACACAGGTTACTGGCTATGGGGGGATAATGTATAATAAACACAGGTTACTGGCTATGGGAGGATAATGTATAATAAGCACAGGTTACTGGCTATGGGAGGATAATGTATAATAAGCACAGGTTTCTGGCTATGGGGGGGTAATGTATAATAAGCACAGGTTACTGGCTATGGGGGGATAATGTATAATAAACACAGGTTACTGGCTATGGGTAGGATAATGTATAATAAACTCAGGTTACTGGCTATGGGGAGGATAACGTATAATAAACACAGGTTACTGGTTGTGGGGGGATAATGTATAATAAACACAGGTTACTGGTTGTGGGGGGATAATGTATAATAAACACAGGTTACTGGCTATGGGGGAGATAATGTATAATAAACACAGGTTACTGGCTATGGGAGGATAATGTATAATAAACACAGGTTACTGGCTATGGGAGGATAATGTATAATAAACACAGGTTACTGGCTATGGGGGAGATAATGTATAATAAGCACAGGTTACTGGCTATGGGGGGATAATGTATAATAAACACAGGTTACTGGCAATGGGAGGATAATGTATAATAAGCACAGGGTACTGGCTATGGGGGGATAATGTATAATAAGCACAGGTTACTGGCTATGGGGGGATAATGTATAATAAACACAGGTTACTGGCTATGGGGGGTAATGTATAATAAACACAGGTTACTGGCTATGGGGGGTAATTTATAATAAACACAAACACAAAAAACAAAATAAATAAATAATAAAAAAAATAAATGAATGCAGCTTCAGAATTAATCTAAATTGTATGCTGTCTAGGAGGTGGGAGGGTCTGGGAGGGAGGGTCGGCTGCTGATTGGCTGGAATGTGTCTGCTGACTGTGAGGTACAGGGTCAAAGTTTACTCAATGATGACGAATAGGGGGCGGACCGAACATCGCATATGTTCGCCGTCCGTGGCGAACGCGAACACGCTATGTTCGCCAGGAACTATTCGCCAGCGAACCGTTCGGGACATCACTACTGATAAACATTATAAGGAAAGTAATAACACAAAGTATAAAAATGATGTCAGCTTAGGTTTTATGCTGACACAATCACACATAATCTGTCAGATGAGCTATTTTTTTAAATTTATTTTGTCGGCATCTAAGCACCCTAACTCACAATCATGTGCTCTACTGGTTATGGTGCATAGAGTGCCCCATTAGTTGTCCAATGATTTTTGGGGCTCTTGTTTCCACCAACATTTTGTTTTGGATGTGGATTTGTTTCTGTTAGTGAGGATGTTGGTGGATATATCACCAAGTGTTTCATTGGCAATTTATTTTTCTGTTCTTCATCAGTCATCTTTAGTTTGCACAAATAGGACCGGTGACCCATCTGTCTATACATATATGCATTTCACCACTGGTAATCAGATTTTCTGCTTTTTATTTTCGCAAAATATAATTTCTATGTAGAACAAATAATAATATTAAAGAAACCTGACTTTTTTTTCTAGAGACGTAGTCCCTCTTAAGTTTATTTTTTTTATGTAGAACTTGGCAAACATGGCTATGACCTGCTCTTTGAACTCTATTGTGGACATGAAGATCAGCCCTGCCTATTAATTTTGCCTTTGGCATTAGCTATTAGATACATTTACTATAGACGCCACTTTCCAGTTATACCTTTGCAATGTGCAATGTTTCCATATTCAGCTTTTGATAAAACCATTAGACTCTTTAGAAGAAAGAATTACCATATTAGAACACAATGTTCAGAATACCATGTCTTATAATGAGCCTTTTCATTATTTAATTAAGTGAAACACTTCAGTGGCTGATCTATTCCCATTGGTTGTAGAATCTTCTTTACAGTTTCCAAAAAGGCTAACACATCCAGTGAATTTGACTAAATTTTCATCCATTTTCTACATGCACAATTTGACTTTATATTCGATGCTGAAAATAGTTTTGCCTTTTCTTTCTTTTGCCAAACCTTCAGAAACCTTTTCATTAGCTAGCATATAATGTTTTTTTCCTTTTAAGTGCGTTTGTTAAGAGGTTTATGATCTATTCAGAATCCTACTTTTTAATGTTCCTAGACTTCTACTACAGTCTCTGCTCCATTGTGCTTATGTAATAATACATCTCTTGTAAGTACAGAAATCTAAATCATTGATGATATGGGTAACGCAGATAGAACATGCTGTTTATTTCTAATTTACATCTGCTTTCCTGATCCCTGTAAAATATATGTAAAAATCTTGCATTCAATTAATGTATATCATAAGATGCCAGTTTGTGGCTTGTTTGCAGCACTAAGTGAATAATTATTGCATTTAATTATTGCCTGTTCTGTTTTTCCAAATAAAGGAGCATGCAATTCTGCCTTCACTCACAGGCCGTACTATGTATTGATTGTATATTACCAGTGCATGGTCTCTATTTTAGAAATTTTCTTTACACTACTTATAATACTACTAAAACAAGCTAAGGAGCTTATTCATGCTCTAGTAATCTCTCGCATTGACTATTGTAATTCTCTTCTAATTGGTCTTTCCAGTACCCATACTGCCTCGCTATAGTCTGTAATGAATGCTGCCTGATTTTCCTCTCCAGTTGCTCCTCTCACAGCTCACCCCATTGTCCGTCCTTACATTGGCTTCCTGTATTGTATATGAGTCAATTTAAAGTGCTAATCCATACCTATAAAGCACTGATCAATTCTAGCCCCTCTTATATCTTCACTGATTCATAGGTATGTCCCTTCTTGGTCACTCCGCTCTGCCCTTGACCTTTCCTTTGGAACAGCCTGCCTACCACCATAAGACTCTCCCCAAGGCTTCAGTCATTTAAAAAGTGCCTTAAACCCATCTCTTCAGGAAAGCTTATGGCCTCCAGAGTAACCTCTACCTCACATACTTGTCCCTGGCTGTGTCCTAAAGGGCAGCACTTTACTCTGCTCACGTTCTGCTACTTTCACACCTTGTTTGACTGCTATTTACTGTCCTATTGTGTTTTATAACCCACCTCCTCTACACTGTAAGCACGTTTGAGCAGGGTTCTCATCTACCTATTGCCCCTGTAACATTTTGTAATTGTCTAATTTATTGTTAAATTTACCCCTCTTATAATATTGTAAAGCGCCGCAGAATATGCTGTCGCTAAATAAGTGTCAATAATAATAATAATGTGTTCCAATGCAGTAATACAAAGACATGATTTTTATCCAGCATCACAGTTGCAGACATATATTTGTATTATTACCTGCATTTATAAAGCATGGAAAAAACAAACAAACAAAAAACAAAACGAAAAACAGTACAATTTACAAGAGTTAAAGAACTGAGATCTGGCCGTATATGTTTTACCGTATGTTACTGATTGTACCTAAACTATAATTTTTGCTTCCATTTTACCCGCAACCACATTCTATCCACGCAGCTGGCCGAGCTTGCATTCTCTGTGATGGCTCAGATTAATTTGTTTCTTATTGCCCTCCAGCTGACATTGTGTAGACAAATTATGTTTCTTAACTCAGACTTTGCATATCTATCCATGTTAATACATTTATCTCATGTTTCTCTAATTCCTTTTCACACAATATTTACACAGCAGCAGATATTCTGGACTCATAATTGCATTAGACTGCTCTATTTTGCTTATTTTAAATTACTGCTTGTACCATGAGATTAGCGGGATGGTCTGTCATTTATATACTGTACTTGTATTTGTCAGTTCTAACTCTTTGCATTTTTAGAGACATTTTCCAGGGTACGTTTACAGCAGTCTCTCGATTAATTGTGAATCTTTTATATAACAAACTATGCTGTTTCTAGTCAAAGATCCCCTCATGCTCTCAAATTCACAGTTTGTTTTCATTATGAAATATACGAGACAATTTTCCGCTGTGAAGTTTTAACTATATTATTTTACAGAGCAAAAATAGAGACATTGTCAGTTTCAGTAGCTGAAACATTTCTTACAGCTTGTAAACATTTTTTTGTTGTTGTTGCAGACCCTTCGTGTATGAGGACATGCTATTAAAGAGGTTTTCGAGGCTAGAGTTAATCCCAACTTTAATGCATTATATAAATAGCTCATTAAAAAAATATGCTGCAGCAACATCAACAAACAAATACATAAATAAATGAGATACTCACCTTTGAAATTTCTTGCATTTGGTACACATCCTCTGAGTTATGCCCAGTCTAGGAAGAATTGTAACGCGTGAAATCAATACTAGCTTTACCATTGTTTTCTCTGACAGTGCTGATCACATCATTGAACCTCTGTCCAGGAGGGATGTATGGTAATTGTAGTTCAACACTCAGCAGTTGTTACATTCTTTAGAAGAAATTAATTAAACTGATGTCTAAGCTGAAGACAGTCACCAGTGTTAATTTTGGCGACATAGTCAATTTAGTTTTGGTCATAGTCTTTTGACTAAAAATCCCTTTTCGTTTTAGTTGTATATTAGTCATCTGAATTGTTTTAGTCTAGTGTTAGTCGACTAAATCTCCAGTGGATTTTAGTCGACACAACTAAGTTAAAGCCTCTATCTGTCTCTTTTGACCCTTCCATAGCCCATTTTTGTCTCTGTGTCCTCTCAGTCCCTCTAGGTGTCTCTCTCCCAAGTACTAATCTGTCTCTTTTGCACCTTCCACAGCCCCTCTGTGCAGTGTTAATTTTGGCGGCAAATTACAATTTAGTTTTAGTCAGTCTTTTGACTAAAAAGCCATTTTAGTTTTAGTCGTATTTTAGTCATCTAAATTGTTTTCATTTTATTCTAGTTTTATTCGAATAAATCTCAAAAGTTTTAGTCGACTAAAATTTGACTAAAATTGTTAGTCGAAAAAATTTAACACTGGCAGTCACACTACTTACTGATAGATTCATTCATATCTTGTGAATGACACTATAAATGTGACAAAATCACTGCAGCTCTAGATCTGTCAGTGCTTTAGTTAATTTTTTGGGTGCGAGTCCTATGGAGACACCACCCCAATAAGTGCATGACATACAATGACTTGGATGGGCAAGGAAAGAATAATTTATAGCGTTCACATAAATGCAGTGATTATTGCAAATCACTGTAGCTTTAAGCCACTTTATGGAGCAACCTGTGCAAAGAACATAAGTTGTAATAGTGATTGGATTGTCCTTTTGAAATGATTATTAATTGTGAAGTGTGCATGAGTCATGTAAAGAATAAAGAAAAATAAATTGTACTAGTCCACTCATCTCATTTTACATATTATGTGCAATTTAATGTATGCACTACTTTTTTTTATATGAACTAATGATCTTAATAAATACAAAACACTGAATACCAACTCTGATAAGATCAATGTTTATCCATGCAACTACCTGCATTGAGGTTATCAGAATAATTTTAACATTTTCAGAAGTGTGGCGGCTTTAGGAGTTTAGGTCAAAATTCTTGAATTGTAAAAAAAAATGGTTATTTTCCAGCATGTCTGTTTCGGCCTAGAATTTGCGATTCCCCTTAAAATTGTTGATAATTCCCGTGAAATTACCCCTTTATTTAGCCATCATGGAAATCATTGCGGCATTTTCCCTTTGTGTTGTATCTGTGGATACAAGTTGATAGGGTGCATGTGACACGTGGTTGTTCCACCTGGGTGCCTGCTAAAGACCTAAATTTAAAAAAAGCTATCAGATATACCTTAAATGGTCAAAACATACTTTAAAATGGCAGTGAAGGCATTACATGGGTGAGTGCTTTTATTTTATTGCTGCTGTAAATAGAATTGATGCTTATAAAGGTCACACCATGATTGCAGGGCGGACTGCTGTACACTGTACAATGAGGGTGCCGCTCTTCCTACGTCTTGCTGAGAATTGCTATGAAATCTTCAGGGTTCTGGATGATTTATTTAATTTAAACTAATACTCCTAGAGTTGTATCAAGGAAACTCTATTGGCTTCTGCAATATGTGAATTCTTGAAATTGCTGTTGTACTTTAAACTAAAGATCTTCAGAATTTCTTTATTTTGCTTGCTATAATTCGATGAACTATGCTGCTTTTGAGAAAAAAATTATATATATATACTGATCAGCTACAACATTAAAACCACTGACAGGTGAAGTGAATAACATTGGTTATATGTTTACATTGGCACCTGTTAAGGGGTGGGATATCTTAAGCAGCAAGTGAACAGCCAGTTCTTAAATTTAATGTGTTGGAAGAAGAAAAAGTGTCAAGAGCCAAATAGTGGTGGCTAAATGACTGGGGCAGAGCATCTCCAAAATGCCAGTCTTGTAGGGTACTCCCAGTAAACAGTGGTTAGTACCTACAAAGTGGTGCAAGGAAGTACAACCAGTGAATTATGATCAATAAGGAGCCAAGGAGTACAGTGGAACCTCAGAACTCAAACCTTATCGGTTCCAGAATGGTATTTGAGTTCTGATTTGTTTGAGAACCCTATCAACATTTCCCATAAGAACTAATGTAGATTTGATTAATCCGTTCCAGACCCCCAATATTACAGCATTTTAACACAAATTTTAGAGTTTTTAATAATGCCTAACATGCATTACATCATACAGATAAAAATGTACAGTAAATGTAAAGAAAATGTAACTTCACTTTATCTGTAATAATGAGAATTGATGGCGTAAATGGAAAGGAGAAGAAATATTATTGGTTGGATGGGGTTAGTTAACTGTTCTTCTGAGATTTAAAATGTGTCTAAAGTGAGACATAGCCTTATAATCGAACATGTTTGTTCGGGTACCGAGAATCGTTTGTGTATCGAGACTTTTTTTTTTTTCTTGAATTTTTTGTTCAACTACCAAATTGTTCGGTTAAGGGACTGGTCTAGTTCCGAGGTTCCACTGTAGCTGATATGCTTAACAGAAGCAAATATACTTGTGCATAAGGAATATTTTAGGCTCTTACATTTTGTTTTCAAAATCTTTTCGTTCAGAAGAATTTCAGTTGACATTTTTTTGTTTGATTTGAAATTTCAGTTTGATTTGAAACATTTTGGATCGATCCTAACATTTTTGGGGAATTCCCCAAAAGAAAAAGAGATACCTACAGTGTCCCTTTAAAAAAAAAAAAAAAAAACCCCTGTAAATTGTAGATTTAAAGTTGGTGTAAGTGATATTGCCTACTAGACTTGTTTTATAATCTAAACACAGAAGGAGTGGCACTTTAAAATACACAGGGAACTAGTGCTGCAACAAACATTGTCACCAGATACACTTAAACTGTGGTGAAATGAAAACAAAAGAAAGGTGGTATGCACACATAGAAAGTGTAGTTACCTTTCTTAAATAAAAAGTTCTTCTGACAGAGTAGTTCGAATGTCCTATATAAAATAAACACAAAGCACAACATAGTGTAATCTGTAGACACAGTGTGGAAATAAATGCTTAGAATAGGAACACTTACAATTTTCAGAGTGTGAGTGTGTGTATGTGTCTGTGAGTGAGTGTGTGTGTGTGTCTGTGAATGTGTGTGTGTGTGTGTGTGTGTGTCTGTGAGTGTATGTGTGTGTGACTGTGAGTGTGTGTGTCTGTGAGTGTATCTGTGTGTCTTTGTGTCTGTGTGTATGAGTGTATGTGTGTGTCTGTGAGTGTGTGTGTGTACGTGTTTATATATGCGTACAAGTGTATATTATTATTATTTCTTTTTTTTTTTGGGGGGGGGGGGGGGCTGGACCTTGGGTGAGTTCCCACACTTTATTCCCCAGGACTTGACCCCTGGTAAGAATAAAAGGAGGAGATGTATATGGCACTTGGAGTGTCCCTTTGGTAGTGAAACAAAAGACCACTTATAAATCCACACAGAGCTTGGGACATTCTTCTATTTCTCATGCTTACAGAAGTGGTAAGAAAAACGCAAGAAGTGGGGACTATAAAGGGCTGACAAATTGAATAGAGGGGTTCAGGTACAGAGTTCTTAGACAATTTGGGCATGGGTGATGTAATGTCTGACAGCAAACATTTTTGTTACTAAAGTAATAGTTGTCAAAGAAGAGTAAAAGTACACCATCATTTTAGTTAGAACTTCTCTTTTAGATCAAATGATGACTGCTTACCTCAATATGTTCTGGAAAGGGTTAATGTGTCTTTAAATCAGTCATTCTGCATGGATCAGAGACCCCATTAAAAGCTTTCACTGCCTAAGACATTTATAAGTGTTGTACGAGAGCATGATGTCCAAATGTGTTTGCACACTCCACATTTTATATAGGCATAATTCTACTGTGAAACCTGTGGACAAGTCGTTTTGGCAGTAGTGTAAACATATTTCCATGGGTGACATACAATGAGCTCTAGTTGTTCATAATAGATGCTGGCAGCTGTTCCCGTGTCTGGTGTCCAAAATATGTAATTTTAGTGGTCTCTGGCTATAATCCCTTACATTATACTGGTTCAATATTTGATTTAATTTATAACCAATTCCTGTGAGTTTGAAATATGTACATTTTACATTTTTGATATATCTCACAATGGATTAAATGCTATTACCTTGCAAGGTCACCTTTTATGTACACCCTGTTCCAAATTATTATGCAAATTCTATTTAAGTGTCACAAAGATTAAATATTTTGTTTTTCAGTTTAACTCATGGATGGAATTGTGTCTCAGGGCTGTTTTGATCACTGAAAACAATTTCGGACACCTGTGATAATTAGATTGCCAGGTGAGCCCAATTTAAGAAAAAACTACTAAAGGAGGGTGTTCCACATTATTAAGCAGAGCACCATTTTCATGCAATATGGGGAAGAAAAGGGATCTCTCTGCTGCCGAAAAGAGTGAAATAGTTCAATGCCTTGGACGAGGTATGAAAACATTAGATATTTCACGAAAACGTAAGCGTGATCATCGCACTATTAAGAGATTTGTGGCTGATTCAGAGCACAGATGGGTTTGTGCAGATAAAGGCACATTGAGGAAGATTTCTGCCAGATCCATGGATCGTATCAAGAGAGCAGCTGCTAAAATACCATTACATAGCAGCAAACAGATATTTGAAGCTGCTGGTGCCTATGGAGTCCCAAGGACATTAAGGTGTACAGTCCTCCAGAGTCTTGCAACTGTGCATAAACCTTCTATTCAGCCACCACTAACCAATGCTCACAAGCAGAAACGGCTGCATTGGGCAGAAAAATACATGAAGACTAATTTTCAAATAGTCCTGTTCACTGATGAGTGCCGTGCAACCCTGGATGGTCCAGATGGATGTAATAGTGGATGGTTGGTGGACAGCCACCCTGTTCCAACAAGGCTGCGACGTCAGCAAGACGGTGGTGGAGTCCTGTTTTGGGCCGGAATCATGGGAAGAGAGCTGGTCTGCCCCTTTAGTGTCCCTGAAGGTGTAAAGATGACCTCTGCAAAGTATGTGGAGTTTCTGACTGACCACTTTCTTCCCTGGTACAGAAGGAAGAACTATGCTTTCCATAATAAAATCATCCTCATGCACGACAATGCACCATCTCATGCTGCAAAGAATACCTCTGCATCAATGGCTGCTATGGGGATAAAAGGAGAGAAAGTCATGGTGTGGCCTCCATCCTCCCCTGACCTCAATCCTATTGAGAACCTTTGGAGCATCCTCAAGCAAAATATCTATAAAGGTGGGAGGCAGTTTACATCCAAACAGCAGCTCTGGGAGGCTATTCTGACATCTTGCAAACAAATTCAAGCAGAAACTGTCCAAAAACTCACAAGTTCAATGGATGCAAGACTTGTGAAGCTGCTATCAAATAAGGGGTCCTATGTTAAAATATAACGTGACCTGCTAAAATGTTTAAAAAGTGAAAATGTTGTTATAAGTTTGATTGAAATAGCTTTTGATTTCAGTAAATATGCTGCAAACACAACAAAGGACAATTTTCAGTTCTTTACAACCTATAAAGTGTTTTGAAACTTACTGTGCGTAATAATTTGGAACAGTGCATTGTAAGTTTGTTATGTTTAAAAAAATACTGTTATCATTAGGAGGTTTGTTCAATAAAATTTGAATTGTACTCTTAATAGTTGATAACATGAGAATTATGCTGACTGTTATTTACAGTATATTATTTAGGTAAATGAGAAAAATATCATTTGCATAATAATTTGGAACAGGGTGTATTTTGGTCTTAAAAAGCAGTAGCTAGTTAAGCCCTTGCATGAATCATTTACATATACCTGCCACATAGTTGCTAGCACTTGTGAGGTCAGATATCAATCAGGACCCTTGGGTTGCAGACATTGTTCCTCTAATTCATCAGGGCAGGCTTATTTGGGACACATGCGTCTTTTCCTGCTCTTTTTTTGGGGGCAGTGTATTCAATTACAGTGGAGGGGGACAGTGCATTATATTAAGGGGCAGTGTATTAGAATGAGGGGAGCAGGCAGTGTATTGGATTTGGGGGCAGTATATTGGATTTGGGGGCAGTGCATTAGAATGGGGGGGGGCAGGGAGCAGTGTATTAGATTCAATCTGCATAGAGTTGCTGAATGCTCCCCATGGAGATGCTGATTAGCCACACAGATTTTTTTCCACACATAGGAATTGACTGAGATCAAGTTTTTACAGCTGTGCAACAGCATGTATTCACAATTTCAGTGCCATTTCCAAACTTTTCTTAATATGTCAAGGTAGTTGGACTGAAACATTGGTTATATGCAAATGCACGTCTCCTTAAAATAATTTCACTCTTTTGTTTACTTTGAAGCCCTATGAGCGTGAGGATGTCCAATGTCAGTTAGGCAACTTTTTGGTTTACTGTACTTTTCTAAATAAACCTATGTTTCTTTGAAAACTGAAATTTTGTTTTCCGGCTTCTGGACAACCCCCTGGGTATATGGATGGCGGTTGGGGGTTACCTCTAATTGGGCCCCCGGCTCAGAAGAAAAGTGATCTCAGAGGACAGCAGTACCCTTCCACCATACTGCAGAAGGTGTAGGCAGACGTGAGCTATGCTCCAAGTAAGCCCCCGGCTTGGGTGAGAAACAGGCTTCCAGGGTGTCGTTATAGGGCTGTGTAGCAGCAGGGGGTGATATCATCCGAGATCGGTCATCTAGTCGGAGCCAGAATTTCTGGCAGATATCCACAAATCTGTTGATGAATGATTCAAGCCACTCCCGTGCTTTTAGGCCAGTTCGTAATTACGGTGTCTCCAGGTTCGGCGGCCGTTTTCGATTTACCGTGCGGGTCTCAAGTCAGCCTGCAGATCACCGCCCGAGATTAAGCGTGCCCCAGTGCCCCGAGATCAAGCGTGTAACCCAGTGCCCCGGGTTATCCCCCACCAATCCAGGGGGGATGGATGAGGTAAGTGACAGACTTCATATGTTGCAGCGTGAGCAGGTGATCAGCCATTTCACTCATCCGGCAGCGATGGTAGGCCACAGTGGGATCTCAGTGGAAAATTCAAGCTGGTAAGTCGTACAAAGTCTCAGGAACTTTCCCCAGGAGATCAAATAGTGGTATGTAGGTTGGTATGTGCAGGCAGCCGCCATGATGCCCAGGCCCTGTCCCCCTGTTTTTGGCATTCTTGTGCCTCATTATGAAATAATCACCAGGATACAAAATTAACCAACCAAGAAAATGGTGCACCTCTGCTGTGTCCCCAGATTATACTAGCAAGATAATGTCAGTACTAGAGTAGGGAAAGTACCTTTAATGTAGTTTCACCTCCAGATGTCACAACATTATCTTGCGTTTCTGGTGTTAACTCCTCCTTCACAAAGACTACACACTACATACTACATTTATTTATAAAATGCAATTTTTATTAGCAGCATTCTGAGTTTTATTATGACCCAGGAGTGATGCTTAATGGTGAAATTGGTATAAGAGGTTATGTAAATATGTATTATTAAAAGTCATGATCATACAAATGAAAGGTAGCTCATTGTAAACATGGGATATGGCCATTACCCTTATCAATTTGCCAGGCTGTAACCTTTCATTATATTTTTACTTCCATGCTGTAATTGTATGCTGACCTTAGGTGCCTGTGTTTTATTACTGCTAGATGAAAGGCTATAATTTTTTTGCAGTGTTATTTTCCTCACTGCCTGCTTTTAAATGATAGAGCAGCTCTTTGTGCTGATTCTTCAATGCCCCAGGATGGGTCATACAAGAACAAATAGCCTGCAACCCATTCACTAACCATCAGGTCTTTTTTTTCTTCTGTATAACATTTAAGTTCTTATAGAACAATTGTTACCACTGACTGCTCTTCATTTCTTTCAAATACTTCAGCGAGTCTCAGAATGAAAGCTCCTTTAGCTAAAGTTTTCATCAGAATTTCAGAGAATGGAGAGTAGCTAGCACCAGCTATGATGGAACAAATGTACTCGTCTTTGACCTGGCAGACAAAATTCTGGCTGCCATCCATCTTACATCCATTACCTTAAGCAACGCTGGGATATAGCACAAAGGTGACTCTACATGAAACAATTGCCAGTGTTGCCATATGGGGATATGGAACAGGGAATACGGCTGACATTCCCTTAGAAATACAAATTCAAGAGTTATTTTGTTTTTCTGCATCTAAGCAGCAGGCTGTCTCTTTACTTGTTCACGTTGGTTTCTAGAGTGAGTCCTCTCTAAATATGCAGGTGATATACAGCATCTGGACACTGTACAATAACCTTAATACTTTTCTTTAAGTTTGTAATGCAAAATCTGTCGTCAGATAGGCTGCACACTCCAATTGTCCTCAGACAGCTATTGACTGGTTTCTGGAATTTCCACAAGGCAGCATGTTACAACCTTACTGAATATGCATGAGGAAATCTGTCATGTTTGAGATAAGAGCTTTTTAAATCCAGCACACTAAAAGTAGCTATTACTTGTGTTATTTAGATTTTAAATATGGTTCCATTATATACATACATATAATTGCAAGAAAAAAAAAAGAGAGAGAAAAACGCTTAAGATTCGTATATTGATCACCCCGGGCTGATCTACTAAGTGCCAATAATACCTGAACACAATCTATCTATACTTACATTGAGCACCCCAGTTAAATTTAGTTAAATGTAGATTGACTTTTTTTCTTTTTTTAAATCTTTAGTAAATGACCCCCATTTTGGCAACATTTGCATTACATTGTCTCCTAAAAACTAGACTTGTCAATTTATGTCCAGTCCGTAAACATTTACATGGCATTACACCACCCAACATTGGTGTCCCTCAAAGAGGGACAATGATGGTGGTGGTAAAAGATGGAGGATCAGTAAACATTTACATGGCATTACACCACCCAACATTGGTGTCCCTCAAAGAGGGACAATGATGGTGGTGGTAAAAGATGGAGGATCAGTGCTGTAAATCATCTCACTGGTCCTGCCTGAAGGTCAAAGGCCCACTTAAGAAGAGGCAGGTCAGCCTGGGATGAATGCACACTAAATTGCCTGTAAATCAAGCTTTTCAGCCCACCGAGGGCGACCTTGCAGGAAGTGTTGTTTCAGGCTCTAGTAAATAACCCTTTACTAGTTTTGATTAGAAAACCCTATATTGTAATATTGAATAGACTTTTAACTTGCATTCATCATAGTGGATACCAATGTGTTTGTTTACTCTTTTTTTCCTCTAAATTACTATTATTATTATTATTACCATTTATATAGCGCCAACAGATTCCGTAGCGCTTCACAATATTATGACAGGGGGGATTTAGCTATAAATAGGACAATTACAAGGAAACTTACAGGAACGATAGGTTGAAGAGGGCCCTGCTCAAACGAGCTTACAGTCTATAATCTATACTATGTGCGTACTGCTGTCTGAAGGAGAATTCAGTAAGGCGAAAATAAATATTTTTTTATTTGTAAATTGACAACCAGGCAATCAGACATGAGTTTAAGATTTTGCATTTGCTGTTCCCTGAAATGTATTTGCAATTATCAGTATATTTAATCAGTAGGAATTTAAAACTTTTTTTATCATCTAGAAAGTCTTCTTAATTTGCAACAAATGAAAGTGACCTTTTGCTTTGAAAAATAAAAGCTTTAAAAGGAAACATTTCTTACCACTTCACTTTTCATTCCAGTAAAACAATGTATATTGCTTGTGAATAAATATCATGCAAAGGGTAAAAGCAGCATTTGTTAATCCAGAGAATATTCGGAGCACAGTGTAGTGGGGAAAGGAAGGAGACAGAAGATGCGGCAAGAGGAAATGCTCGAATCACACTATTTATCAAGCAGGTTGGCACAGAGTCATCAATAGTCTGAACATTCCTTGATGAAAGTGCGCCCGTAGCCTGGGATTCAATGTTTAAAACATCAGTTATATTTTCAATTACATAGTTTGGCTTTTTCCAGTTTGTTCTTCCTGAAAAAAAGACCGGGTATGTTAACCCCATGAGGCATGCCAAACACCTGTAATGTAGTGGTTTTCTAATGTATACTGGGACATGAAGGTTCAAGATAAGGTAGTAGACGTTCCTCTATAGGAGCACTTGAGCACTTGGAACGGCCGCAGCAGGTAACTTGTTGCAGCAGTAAATAAAGCTAGAATTTTGACAAAAATATAAAACATATACAACTGTAAAAACTGTGCTGCAAAAAAAAAAAAAAAGGTGGTATTTGTTTCTTTTAAAGGAACACAACACTTAAAAGCACTATCTAGTCCCCCTGTTCCCCTTTCCCCCCTAAATATAGTAAAATCTTACATTTATCTCAGTCTGCTGGTGCTGACACTGCCCATGTTTTGCCTCTTGGCTGATTTAATCAGAAGTAATGATCTCAGCCAATCACACTGCTTTCCTATGGGCTGAGATGGTCAATTCTGATAATTTCAGTCAAGTGCAGTGCTGCACAGTACACTTCTCAGATAGTCACTGGAGGTGTTACTAGGTCAGTTGTTTAAGGATTTAAGGATTACCAAGTTGTGTTTTTAGAATGAAAAATAAAACACCTTGACACAACTGGGTAATCCCTAAATCTTTGACTGGTAGGTGTGCCTTGAGGACTGATTTTGAAACCATGACGAGACAGTGTTTACTGCAAAAAGCAGCTGATTATACTCACCAGAACAAACACAATAAGCTGTAGTTGTTCTGGTGACTATAGTGTCCCTTCAAATATTTGTGAGTGTGTCACTTTAATGATTAGTTCTGAAGTACCCATCTACTTCTTATTCCAAAGATTGGAAAAAACTGTTGAGAGTAACTAAACATGTCAGTAACTAGGGTCATTTGCATAAAATGAGTAGCCGACACACATGTTGGTCAGCTTTACCAATCTGTTGAAGGATATCTGACCTGTATGCCTACTCTTTGGCTTATGGGATCAGGGGCTGAGGCTTGACCACGATCTTGACAAGTAGCATTTGGTTTTATTATGAAAATAGCAGTGATTAGAAGACACCCAAGTTAATTATGCTCTTGCACACTATTGACTTCCAGGCCCAAGGGAGAGTGCGCAGCTTAGCAGACAAGGAATGTATGAAACATGATTGGCTGTTTGTTATGTGTGGGATTGTTGTATGTGAGGAAGTTGGTGGTGACAGTTTAAGCTGACCTTAGTGCCACTTAGGAGCCGGACCAGCAACAGTTTGAAACTCCTGTTGTTTGGGCCTATTGGTGATCTCGGCCTGTGGCATGGATGTTGAAGCCATCCTGTCAGCCCTCAGGGTTGAAGCAGCAGTGGATGGTGGCTGGCAGCTCCGTGAGCAATTTACTTGCCTTCTCCAGCCCCAGCAGTCTGGCGGTGCGGTCTCCCCTCCCCGCAGTGTGTCTCCCCCTGTTATTCCCTGGGTGGCCACGCTAACGCGGGACGGCGCAACCGCCTCACGGCTCAGCTGAGCGCTGGTTCCTCTCCTCGGGCCTGGTACAGGTCCGTGCACCGGAGCCATGTGATGCGCAGCCTGCAACCCGGCCTGTCTTCCCTGCTGCCCCTGGTGGAAAGTGCTCCATCGCACTCCAGTGGACGGATGTCCTCCCGGCGGTTGGTCCGGGTGGCGCATGGGATGCCGCTAGGGGTCCCCCCTCGTGGCTGTCAGTGGTGAGTAGGCCTTTATGGGGCACCCTGGGTGGGTCTCTCCCACTTCCCCGGTTTCCAGGCCTCTGGGCTCTCCTCCTTTTGTTCTCCTCCCTTCCCTAGTTCCCCTCCCCCAGCCTTTGTCACTCCCAGTGGGTCTCTCCCACTTCCTCAGTTTCCAGGCCTCTGGGCTTTCCTCCTTCTGTTCTCCTCCCTCCCCTGGTTCCCCCCGGCCTTAGCCAGCGGGATCTGTGGGCTGGGCGGCTTCTCCCCTTCCATTACTGCCTCCATTTCCTCTCTCTTGGTTACATTCCCCCCCGCCCCACCGTGGGGCTGTCCCCCTCTGGGGTTCCTGGGTCTGGGGCCTCTCCTGTACATGTTCCCTCTGCCCCTCCGTTTTCCTACCCCCTTTTTCTGCTGTCCCCCTCCTCCTCTTTTCTCTCCCTCCCCTGCTCAGCTACAGCTCTCTGGACTGTCCCTGGGGTCCCTGCCTCCCCCTTCTCCTTACCTGTTTTGGCAGCTTCCTGGTCTGGGGTGTGGGCTCTCTAATGGCTTTCTCAGGCTTTGGGTGCAGTTGAAGGATCTGTACAGCAGGTGGCATCTAGATCTTCTGTGAGCATGGGAGCCGCAGTACAGTCTCAAGATTCTGTTTCCCTGGTTCCTGCTTTGACTTTGATGCCGCCGGCTGGTGAGTTCTATTTTCCCTTGTTGTCTGGGGCATCCTCACTAGGCGGGTTTATGTCCGGATTGCGGGATCTCTTTTCCTAGTTGGAGTGAGGTGCGCTGGCGCAGGGCCCCCAGGGGTTTGGATAGTCAGCTGCACTTGGTGTGGTCCCCTTCTGTCCCCGTGAGTGGGGTGGTAAGCTTGGTGACCAGCGCATCAGTTGGCGATGGGTTGGCGGCGTCCTCGGCAGTGCCTGCACCCCCCTATGCCCTGCACATCGTCGGAGGGGAGGAGCAACCCTGGGGATTTAGAGGGTCTGACGGGTGTGAAGCCGGAAATTAGGGAAAAGATCTGGAAAGGGGAATTTGTCGAGATATTTTCCATGTTGCCCTTGGAGGATAAAGGTAAGAAGAAATTTCACTATAGGAAGATTCCCAAGACTTTCGGGAACTGGGTCCGGGGCTTCTCCATCTTGGCGAGCGTGATTGGGAAGAAGGCTCCTCAGCATTGCTTGGTGTTGTTCTGTTATCAGGACACCATTTGGAACGATTGTTGTACTTATGGTGGCCTTATGTTGGGGGTGATATGACGAGCAATTTTGTCAATGGCTCGCGGTCCGACCCTCTATATCGTGGGTTCAGATGGACATTGGCCTCTGGCTCTCCATCATGACTTTCCTGGCGGCGCACCAAGGGGGATGTCTTCCTTTCTTGGGGGAGGGGAGGGGGCATTTTAAGCACGAATGCTCCCACTGCAGAGGTGCCCACTCGGCCTCGCGCTGTTTTAAGCAGGGTAAGCCAGGGGACAAGGGCATCATGGGGGCTAAGGGCGACAATGCCGGTGGTCGTAAACAAGATGCGCCCCGGCTCAACCATTATAGAAACCGTTGGGTAGCGGGATTATTAATGGAGAGGTTTGTACATGGGTTCTGGATTCCCCTTTCGGAGCGCCCGCCCTCGGGGGTAGTTCGGAACTTGAAGTCGGTGCAGTACTTTCCTCAGGTGGTCCTGGACAAGCTTTATCAAGGAGGTACTGCTGGGGCGTGTGGCGGGGCCATTTGATGTCCCTCTGCTGCCCAATTTGCGCGTGTCCCCCTTGGGTGTGGTAGCCAAGAGGGAGGCGGAGACATTTTTCGGTTAATGATGATATCTCTGTGGAGCTATGTCGGGTGTCTTACACTTCGTTCGATGCTGCTGTTCACATGGTTCGGGCGGCAGGCCCTGGGGCTTTGCTGACAAAGACAGATGTTGAATCGGTGTTTTGCTTATTGTCCATGCACCCGGACTACCATCACTTCCTTGGTTGTGTTTTCGATGGCCGGTATTGTGTGGACATGTGCCTCCTGATGGGTTGTTCCATATCCTGTTTTTACTTCAAATGCTTCAGCATTGGGTGGTGTGGCAGGAGTCGGGGATTGACTCGCTGCTGCACTAACTCAATGACTTTCTGTGTGTGGGCCCGGTGAATTCCCGAGCATGTCGATTCTTGCTCGACACGGTGGAAAGGGTGGTTGGCCGCTGCAGGATTCCCCTAGCTCATTATAAGATGGTGGAGCCGTAGCTTCTTGGGCCTCAAAATTGATTCGGTGGCTATAGAGTGCCGTTTGCCTCAGGATAAGATGGAAGGGTTGCGCCGGGATTTGGCAGTGGCCCGGGCTTGCGGAAGATAAAGTTGTGACCGGTGCAGTCTCTTTTGGGGAAATAGAATTTCGCCTGTCGTATCATGCCCATGGGGCGGGTGTTCAGCTGGCGACTGCTGGGGTGGCGAGGCTTAGGCCTTTTATTCAGCTCACACGGCAGTTACTGGATGACCTGGCAGTCTGGGATTCCTTCCCGGCTGTGTATAATGGGAGGTCCTATTGGCAAGTGCCCGAGGTGTCCAGTTCGGATCTTCACCTCTATACAGATGCTGCTGGTTCCATCGGCTTTGGGGTAATCTTGGGGTCATGTTGGTGCGATGATACTTGGCCACAGGCATGGTGCGCCTTGGCCCTGACTAGAAACCTTGGCTTCCTTGAGCTTTTCCCCATAGTGGTGGCGTTGGATTTTGGAGTTGCGGGACTGGCGGGTCGTTTTTCATTGCGACAATGTAGGGGTCATGCAAACGATTAATCAGCTCTCTGCCTCTTCTCCTCCAGTGGTCCGTTTGCTTCAGTGCTTAGTGCTATGGTGCTTGTGCCTCAATCTGTCATGTATGGCACTGCATGTTCCGGGGTTCGTAATGTGATTGTGGATGCTCTCGTTCACAGCGGGTGGAGTTCCGGGCGGCTGTGTCCAGTGGAGCTTTGGTCCTGGGTAAGACAGGCTGATGGAACTGGTTCATGGATCGGTGTCTAGTTCCACTTGGGCCAGGTATTCGAACGTATGGGCGAAATGGCACAAGCTCACGATGGAAGTAGAGGTCTTTCAGGATTTTCCTGCTCGATTGCAGGGTCTGTTGCGGCTCTTGGAGAGTTGGGTAACTGCGGGTATTTCGCTTTTGGCAGTGTCCTTGCACTTGTCTGGGCTGAGCTTTCTGTTTACATTTCATGGCTGGAGGGATGAGACCAAGGAGTTTCTGGTGCGGCACGCGGTTAAGGGTCTGTGCAGGGGTTGGGTTTCTGTGGATTCTAGGAGGCCGGTATTGGCTACCCTCCTGGCATGGTTATGCCAGGTGCTCCCGCAGGTGTGTTTCTCGAACTTTGTGGTGCGGCTGTTTCGCCTCGGCTTTTTAAATGTTTTTCCTCCTCAGGTTCGGTTTCCCCCAGGGTCTGGTTGATCGAGCATTCCTACATCCACAGGGCACGGCAGCGAGCAGTGGTCAGGGCTGGAGGGGAGCTTCTCGGTTTTACGCCTTCAATTGTGGAGGTTTGGTGGTTCGGTGCCAGGAATTAGTCAGGCTCTCTCGCCTGCTAGGGGCGTCGTCTGTTTTGGTCATCCACCTGGGGACCGTGCCGGTCGGGGGTTTGGTGGACATGGTCAAAAGGGACTTGTCCCAGATATTGATCTTGTTCCCTGACGTCTGTATCATCTGGTCAGAAGTAGTGGCTATGAACTATTGGCGGCAGGCCCACAGGCAAAGTGAAAGAGACAGTGATCAGTGTAGGGTGGGTCTGTAAATACCTGCCACCTCTATTCTGAGTCACAGCCAAAGTGCGCTGGAGCGTTGACGCAAGAAGTTTAATAGGCGGGTTTCAAAGTTTGTTGTGGGAGTTAAGGGTATCCCCATTCACCAGGTCTTTGAAAAGGAGGCAGCTAATTTATTTTGACCGGATGGGGTTCATTTGACTGAGGTCGGGCTCGACCTCTTTAATTTGGTGATCCAGGGGGCGGTGGAACAGGCCTTGGGTTGTTTGGGTGGGGCCCCCTGCTGATTTTAAAACAACGGAGGTTTGTGGCGGGGGGCATGTGCTTGACAAATAGGGTGGAAGATGGTGTGCAGGTAGATGAGTAAGGGCCGGGTCTCATCTTCCCCTGTTTCTTATGGTAAACCCTAAGGGGTAGCAGGTTGGACGTGTCCCCACCAAGCTAAAAGCCGGCTGGTGAGGAGCATTATGGTCGGGTAACCACCGAGCTAAAAGACGGCTGGTGGGAAGCCCAAAAGGGAAGAGGAATTTATAATGCTGAGGGGGGAGGTGAGAGCCTTTGGGAAGGGGTGAATTAGATTGGCAAGGACGTTTTGGTTACATTACTGTATGACATTATGCAATGTTATTTATATGTTAAGTTATAATAGTTTTATTATGTACAGTTTATACGTTTGGATGCGTTATACAGTATTTGAATATGTTAATAAATGCTGTGGCCTGTTTTATTCACGTTTTAGTGTCTGTCGTTATTTGGAGAATTCATGGTTGGTTTGAGGGGAATATCTCATCCAATGCCCACTACATACATACAAGGCCCCAGGGAGAGTGTGCAGCTTATCGGACAAGGGGACATGTATGAGTGTGGGAATGGATGAAACATGATTGGCTGTTTGTTATGTGTTGGAGTGTTATATGTGAGGAAGTGGGCGGTGACAGATTAAGCTGACCTCAGTGCCAGCAACAATTTCCCGCCCATCCTCCTTTTTGTGATTTAGGCCCGGGGTGCTGTGGCCTGTTATATCCAAGTTTTAGTGTCTGTCGTTATTTTGGGAATTCATGGTTGGTTTGAGGGGAATATCTCATCCAATGCCCACTACGTACATACATGGCAATGCTGAATCTAAATATTTGCTGACACAGTACTGGGAATTAGTTTAACATTGTAGCCTGGTCATTAGTTTGACATTGTAGCCTGGTCATCCTCACTATATAAGGATGCTGACACCTCCAAGAGCCCCCATAGCATAACTAGTGCAGAATAGAGAGGAAATCAGATGTTTTCTACTATATGAATTAAAAGTTATATTTTATTCATCTATATTAAGACCTTGGAGTGCACTCTATTTTTGGATATTTAAGTTTTTTGCTGGATTTGCACCGGGCACTAATATTGAATCTGGAGTGCAAGCATATTGGATTGTTTATTGATATATTATTATGTGCGATGGTGTATGTTACAGTGACTGGTTCTGCTGACAAGTAAATCTGTAGCTGGTTGTGTGTACATTATGTATGTATATATGTGTAAGTCTTCTGTCTTCAAATCTTAAAACTAGTTTTTTGGAAATTGCAGTTTTACAACAGCTGGGACTCTATAATTGGCAACCCCTGAAAACATTCAGACTAGTATTGAGACTAGTCTGTAATAGGCAATGACTGTATTTTTATGATCATACAACAGTACTTACTAGTGCGCTTTGATGTTCATAGACTGTAGTGTCACCATTAATTTAGCTTTTACCATATTTAATTAAATGCTAATAATAATAATAATTATAATAATAATAATACCAAAGTATTTAACCAGGAAAGGTACATTCAGATTACTCTGGTTTTCAAGTATGTCCTGGGGATGTTACCTTAGCCCAGGGGTCCTCAAACTCCTGCCCCCCAGACGTTGCTGAACTACAACTCCCATGATTCTTTGAATTACATAGATAGCCAGAGAATCAAAGGAGTTGTCGTTCAGCAACATCTGGGGGGGGGGGGGGGGCGGAGTTTGAGGACCCCTGCCTTAGCCCAACATCCAGGGGTTGTTATTTTTACCCAATTTAATAATGTCCTGAATTTAAATCTGTCATGTTTTCTGCTAGGTTATTTACAGTTTAACACTGTACATTATGCCTTTCTTTCAAAGCTGAGATTTGCAATTTAGAATTCTTTATTTTAAGTATGTATGTATTTTAAAACATATTTTCCTGCTAGAAACAAAATGTAATGTCCATAAACTATGACCAAAATGTATCTATCTATTTTATTATCATTGTTTATGTATATTTTAATGTGTAAAATAGCTTTATTTTCTTTTATCATTTAATTCAGTTACAAGTCAAAACTGATAACGTCAGGGGAAAGACATTGTAACCCATGCCTTCTTATGTGATACAACACTAAGTAATGGGAAACAAATGTATCAGGAAACAGTCATTCTGTAAAAGCAGTGGTCATAAAATGTTCAGCACAGATGATGGCAGTGCTGCAGACGAAGACAGAAATGATTGCATAGTGATTATCGCTTGCAGATGAAAGAGTCCATTTATTCAGACTTTCTTTCTAAAAGTCAACCTCTAGTTTCCCTGTGTCCGTTTGTAATGCTATTTCAAAACAATTTAATGTAACCACTACAAATACATTTCCATGCATTCAGTGCAAAGTAGTATATTTTTGGCCATTATATGATAATACAAATAATAATAATGATATGGAGTACACAGTAAGGTTTATTCAATATAAAGTGTGCAATGTGAACAGAAAACCAATTTAGGCCCAAAAGGATGGAAACAATTTTTCATGTTTTTTTATTGTTTTGTTTTGTTTTGTTTTACATTTTTTTTTAACTGCATACATTTTGTAAATCAGTTGCCAGGTCATCAGAACTCACTATTTAGTGAATATATCCCATTACCACATGGACCAGAATGGATTGAGGCCCATATAAACTAAGCTGAGTGTCTGAAAAATTGTTTTGAGAATTTTTTAGAGATAGACATACAGATAGAGAGATAGACAGATAGAATTACAGAAAGTTTTAGTAAAGCCATAATGTTAGAAAGAGTGTGCACAGTTGTTCATAAATCCTCATGGAGCCGCATTTCAACTGTATGAAAATGACTCAATAAAATAACATATGCATTTTCATTTCTATCTATTTTTAAATCCACCTAAAACTTGTTTTGATGAAAGTTACTGAAATGATTTTAGCAGATAATGATGAACATGTAGACACCATTACTGCACTTCTTCTGTACCATTCAGTGGTTTCCATTTGAGAACCTCCTAATAGAAAGAGCTCTAAAAAAGATTTTTCCATTAGCTAGAAAAATACTACAAATAGAATAATACATACAAGGGGCTGAATGAAGGTTTATCCATTAACCAAAGAAACAAAACAAAAAACAGACATATAAATAATACAAAGAATATTTTCTCTTTGTTGGAAATATTGAAAAACATCTCTTCTCTAGGATCTTTAGAGTCTTCTGAACAATGGCAGAAGATACAAGATTGCAATTATTTTAGCTCTATCTGTTACCAAATGAGTTAAGAAGGAATTATTCATTTTTGTTTATGTAGAAAAGACATCTAACATGGGTGTTTTTTAATTTATTTATATGTTTTTTGTAAATATCACAGACCTGGGCAGATTCTAATCTTGGCAATATTCAGTAGGGAAATGAATTGTTAAGACCAACAGATGAAGATATGCTATAAAATAGCTTTTTATATATTGAACCATTATCAGCCTCGGCAGGTAATCTTTAGCAGCTGAAGGCTTAACGCTAGCCTCGGTGGAGACAGAAACACTGCTGGTGTGAGGATCCCGAGTACTCTAGCAATATCATTGAGACTGTCTTTGTAGATTCAGTCTGAGAATGTTGTCTGTGACAGCCTACTGCATTTCAATAGACTTGGGAAGACCAAAAAAAAAATTCTTTATTGTTTTTGTGCAGTCTTTGTGTACCTTATTATATATGTATTTTATTGTTTTATTTTAAAACAGTTTGCCATATTTTAATGGATTTTTAGTATTGGAATGGGAAAAGTACAGTTATGGTATCGTAAATGTCATGTGCTATTCATTATATACAGTGAAGCAATAGGTGTGATATGCCGAATAAAACTTTACAAATTTCTGCTATTCTTTGGAATATCTGTAAGCATGAAATTGGGCACCATGTAACAGCATATGTACTACCAACTAATGTTGCCAAGTCCTGAATGTCTTTTTGCATCATATCCTTTGTTCTAGAGTCTTTATATATATATATATATATATATATATATATACATGCACAGAGAGAAATTTGAAATTACCAACAATTAATATGCATGTCGAAATCTTTTTTATCAGCATACACTGATTCTCTGTTGAAGAGAATTGATTACTAGTGATGTCGCGAACGGCGAACGCGAACTTCCGCAAATGTTTGCGAACGGGCGCACCGGGCGAACGGCCATAGACTTCAATAGGCAGGCGAATTTTAAAACCCACAGGGACTCTTTCTGGCCACAATAGTGATGGAAAAGTTGTTTCAAGGGGACTAACACCTGGACTGTGGCATGCCGGAGGGGGATCCATGGCAAAACTCCCATGGAAAATTACATAGTTGATGCAGAGTCTGGTTTTAATCCATAAAGGGCATAAATCACCTAACATTCCTAAATTGTTTGGAATAACATGCTTTAAAACATCAGGTATGATGTTGTATCGATCAGGTAGTGTAAGGGTTACGCCCGCTTCACAGTGACAGACCAAACTCCCCGTTTAACGCACCGCAAACAACCGCAAACAGTCCATTTGCACAACCGCAAACTCCCCATTTGCACAAGGTTGGATACCAAGTTAGCCATGTCCCGTTCCTTGTCCTCACTGATGTCATTGAAGGTCTTTTCCTCCACCCAGCCACGTACAACACCAAGGGTCCCCGAAAGGTGACAACAAGACCCTTGGGACGCCTGCTGTGGTCTTCTACCTCCTCAAAGCCACCTTCCTCCTCTGACTCCTCTTCTTCAGACTCCTCTCTCTGCGTTGCCTCTCTCTGCATTATTATAAGGTGTGTTAAGTAGTACTATTCCTATCAGTTTAATCCCTGTTACGTCCCCTATCAGGGGACGTGTATATGGCATCGGTTTTAGGAACCGGGAAATGGAAAAAGATGGTTGGTTGGTCCTCCTACTTCAAATTTGGGGCACTGCGCGTGCAATCTAATGTGCCACCAGATAGGAGTGGTGTGTTAAGTAGTACTATTCTTATCAGTTTAATCCCTGTTACGTCCCCTATCAGGGGACGTGTATATGGCATCGGTTTTAGTAACCGGGAAATGGAAAAAGATGGTTGGTTGGACCTCCTACTTCAAATTTGGGGCACTGCGCGAGTAATCTAATGTGCCACCAGATAGGAGTGGTGTGTTAAGTAGTCCCCCTCATCAGGCCTTTTTTAGTCGAATGTATCGCCCACTGTCAGTCCCTTCGGGATCCATCCCTCATTCATCTTAATAAAGGTGAGGTAATCTAGACTTTTTTGACCTAGGCGACTTCTCTTCTCAGTGACAATACCTCCTGCTGCACTGAAGGTCCTTTCTGACAGGACATTTGAAGCGGGGCAAGCCAGAAGTTCTATCGCAAATTGGGATAGCTCAGGCCACAGGTCAAGCCTTCACACCCAGTAGTCAAGGGGTTCATCGCTCCTCAGAGTGTCGATATCTGCAGTTAAGGCGAGGTAGTCTGCTACCTGTCGGTCGAGTCATTCTCTGAGGGTGGACCCCGAAGGGCTGTGGCGATGCGTAGGACTTAAAAAGCTCTGCATGTCCTCCATCAACAACACGTCTGTAAAGCGTCCTGTCCTTGCCGGCATGGTCGTGGGAGGAGGAGGATTACTTTCACCTATTCCCCTGTCAGATTCCCGTTGTGCTGTGACATCACCCTTATACGCTGTGTAAAGCATACTTTTTAATTTATTTTGGAACTGCTGCATCCTTTCCGACTTGCGGTAATTCGGTAACATTTCAGGCACTTTCTGCCTATACCGGGGGTCTAGTAGCGTGGACACCCAGTACAGGTCGTTCTCCTTCAGCATTTTTATACGAGGGTCCCTCAACAAGCACGACAGCATGAAAGACCCCATTTGCACAAGGTTGGATGCCGAGCTACTCATGTCCCATTCCTCGTCCTCAGTGATCTCACTGAGGGTATGTTCTTCCCCCCAGCCACGTACAACACCACGGGTACCAGATAGGTGACAACGAGCACTCTGGGATGCCTGTTGTGGTTGGTCTTCCTCCTGCTCCTCAAAGCCACATTCCTCCTCTGACTCCTCTTCCTCACAATCCTCTTCCAGCGTTGCCGAGGTCCAGCAAGCGATGCTGATAAGGCTGTTTCTGGTGGTGATGGTGACCACAACTCTTCCTCTTCACGCTCATCTACGGCCCGATCCAGCACTCTTCGCAGGGCACGCTCCAGGAAGAAAACAAATGGTATGATGTCGCTGATGGTGCCTTCGGTGCGACTAACTAGGCTTGTCACCTCCTCAAAAGGGCGCATGAGCCTACAGGCATTGCGCATGAGCGTCCAGTAACATGGCAAAAAAAATCCCAGCTCCACAGAGGCTGTCCTAGCTCCCCGGTCATACAAATACTCATAACGGCTTTTTCTTGTTGGAGCAGGCGGTCGAACATTAGGAGTGTTGAATTCCAACGTGTTGGGCTGTCGCAAATCAAGCGCCTCAATGGCATGTTGTTTCGCCACTGGATATCTGAAAAGTGCACCATGGCCATGTAGGAACGCCTGAAATGGCCACACACCTTCCTGGCCTGCTTCAGGACGTCCTGTAAGCCTGGGTACTTATGCACAAAGCGTTGTACGATCAGATTACACACATGTGCCATGCACGGCACATGTGTCAACTTGCCCAAATTCAATGCCGCCAACAAATTTGTTCCATTGTCACAAACCACTTTGCCGAACTCCAGTTTGTGCGGAGTCAGCCTCTGATCCACCTGTGCGTTCAGGGTGGACAGGAGTGCTGGTCCGGTGTGACTCTTTGCTTTCAGGTAAGTCAACCCTAAGACGGCGTGGCACTGCCGTATCTGGGATGTGGAATAGTACCTGGGGAGCTGGGGGGGTGCCGTTGATGTGGAGCAAGACGCAGCAGCAGAAGAGGACTCAGCCGAGGAGGTTATGGAAGAGGATGGAGTAGGAGGAGTAGAGCAGGTGGCAGCAGGTCTGCCTGCAAGTCGTGGCGGTGTCACCAACTCATCTGCAGAGCCACGCATTCCATGCTTGGCAGCCATCAGCAAGTTTACCCAATGCTCAGTGTAGGTGATATACCTGCCCTGACCATGCTTTGCAGATCAGGTATCAGTGGTCAGATGGACCCTTGCCCCAACACTGTGTGCCAGACATGCCATTACTAAGTTTTGCACAATCGAGTACAGGTTGGGGATTGCCTTTTGTGCAAAGAAATTTCGTCCGGGTACCTTCCACTGCAGTGTCCCAATAGCTTCACATTTTTGGAATGCCTCAGACTCCACCAGCTTGTATGGTAAAAGCTTGTGGGCTAAGAGTTCAGACAAGCCAGCTGTCAGACGCTGGGCAAGGGGGTGACTTTGTGACATTGGCTTCTTACGCTCAAACATGTCATTGACAGACACCTGACTGTGGGCAGATGAGCAGGAACTGCTCAAGGCGAGAGACGGAGTGGCGGATGGTTGAGAGGGGGCAAGGAGGACAGCAGTGGTTGACGTGGCTGAAGATGCTGGACCCGGAGGAGGATGGCGGCTTTGAATTTGTGTGCTGCTTGTACTCATGTGTTGATCCCATAGGCATTTGTGATGTGCGATCATGTGCTTTCGCAAAGCAGTTGTACCTATGTGGGTGTTGGACTTCCCACGACTCAGTTTCTTTTGGCACAGGTTGCAAATGGCATCGCTGTTGTCAGAGGCAACACACAAAAAAAATGCCACACTGCTGAGCTCTGCAATGACGGCATTCTGGTGGTGGCAACAGCATGCGTTGATTGGCGTGCTGTCTGGCTGACCCCGGGTGCCGATGCATGCTGTCTGACTGTGTCACTAGCTCCTTGCGACAACCTCCCCCTGCTTCCAACTTGTCTCCTCCTCCTCTCTGTCTCCCCATCTGAACTTTCCCCCTGTTCTTCTTCTCTTCTAGCGGGCACCCACGTGACATCCACGGTGGGTGGGTGGGTGGCCTGCCTCTGCCTGTCATTTTTTTTTGATTAGTGGTACTATGCGTACAAGCTACTGTGACAACAGATATGAGTGGCACTGTGCACTGGCAGAAGTTGGCAGAGTAGACGCTTTAGGCCTGACACACGCTTGCAGACAACTAACTGCTATTCAATCTATGACAGTCAAATTTTTTTTTATTTTTTTTTAAATGTACACTACTGTTACACCAGATATGAGTTGCACTGGTGTGACACTGTGCCCTGGCAGGCCCTGAAACGCACACGTGTGAAGGAAACTGACTGCTATTATTTCACAGTCAAATTTCTAGTTTTTTTTTTTTAAATGTACACTACTGTTACACCAGATATGAGTTGCATTGGTGTGACACTGTGCCCTGGCAGGCCCTGAAACGCACACGCCGGAAGGAAACTGACTGCTATTATTTCACAGTCAAAAAAGTGTTTTGTTTTTTTTAAATGTAGACTACTGTTACACCAGATATGAGTTGCACTGGTGTGACACTGTGCCCTGGCAGACCCTGAAACACACATGTGTGAAGGAAACTGACTGCTATTATTTCACAGTCAAAATAGTGTTGTTTTTATTAAATTTACACTACTGTTACACCAGATATGAGTTGCACTGGTGTGACACTGTGCCCTGGCAGGCCCTGAAACGCACAGGTGTGAAGGAAACTGACTGCTATTATTTCACAGTCAAAATAGTGTTGTTTTTATTAAATGTACACTACTGTTACACCAGATATGAGTTGCACTGGTGTGACACTGTGCCCTGGCAGGCCCTGAAACACACATGTGTGAAGGAAACTGACTGCTATTATTTCACAGTCAAATTTATTGTTTTTTTTTTTAAATGATCACTACTGTTACACCAGATATGAGTTGCACTGGTGGGACACTGTGCCCTGGCAGGCCCTGAAACGCACACGTGTGAAGAAAACTTACTGCTATTATATTACAATCAAAAAAGTTTTTTGTTTTTTTTAAATGCAAGCTATTGTGACACCAGATATGAGTGGTGGCACTGGGCAAGTGGGCACAGTATACGCTGTGAGCCTGACACACACAGTGGCAGGTAGGCAACTGCAATTTTATTACACAGAAAAAAAAAAAGCAGACTGATGTTCTAGCCCTAAAAAGGGCTTTTTGGGGTGCTGTCCTTACAGCAGAGATCAGATAAGTCCTTCAGGACTGTAGTGGACACTAGCCTAGCTATCAATTTCCCTATTAAATCAGCAGTAGCACACTGTCCCTCCTCTCACTAAGAATGCAGCTTCAGAATGAATCTAAAATGGATGCTGTCCTAGGTGGGCGGACCGAACATCGCATATGTTCGCCGTCCGTGGCGAACGCGAACAAGCTATGTTCGCCAGGAACTATTCACCAGCGAACCGTTCGGGACATCACTACCTAATCTGCTATTTCTCTCAGGAAACAAGTGACCCTTTGCTTGCTAAAGTAATGTGCAGAGCAATGATTAACAGTTGCCCTATTCTAAGACTACCAGTATAGTTTCTACTGATAGCTAGTACCACTCTATCCATGAGAGAACTGATTCATTTCATTTTTCCAGCACATAAAGATGACTGATTAAGATACAGATGCAGTTGGGGGCGGAGCCTAGCAGCCAGCCGAAACGGTCGCATGTAAGCAGAGCTCCTCACTTGCGGCTAATAAAAATGGCCTTTTGTCTGCACAACGACCCACAAACCGAGCCTACAGATCCGCAACTGTCATGGGACGGAAGACGAAGAAACCAAAACTGGACAGGCCCAGATCAGGGCCCGATATCGGGGATTTATTCCATCTGGCGCAAGGCGCACATGGGGCCAAAATGGCCGCCGCAATGGAGGGATTTTCAGACTCCAACGAGCTGAGCCTGGATGAATGCACAGGCGGAATGTTCAGCCCGCTGACACCTCCACCTAAACCTCAAAAACAGCCTGAGCCGGTCACCACAGACACGCTGAGGAGCATGCTGGGAGAACTGCAGCGGGTGCGGGTGCTCCAGGCCCAGGAGATAACCGACCTACGTTCTGAAATACAGGCACTCAAGAAGCACCAAGAGGCTACTGACCAGCGATTTGCTGCTATCGAAGACCATAGACGTCGCAACAACCTTAAGGTTAGAGGCGTCCCGGAGGACATACCGACGGAATAGCTCCCACACCTAATAAGGAGGCTCACTGGTGAGCTACTGAAACCACAGCAGGCCAAATCCATAAGCTTTGAGGCGATCTTTCGGATTCCCAAGCCAAGGAGGGCCCCAGAAAATGCCTCTAGGGACTTAGTAGTGAAGTTCCGCTCGGGGGCAGACAAAGCAGCGATCCTCAATGCTCTCAAGGGAAAAACTCCCTTTACCTTTGAAAATGCCAATCTTACCTTCTATGCAGATCTATCTGGGGATACCCTACAATGGCGCAGGTCCCTCCAAGCGATCACAACGCTCCTGAGGCAACACGACATAGCCTACCGGTGGCGCTCACCAAGGGCCCTACAGGTCCAAATAAACGGTCAAATCCACACGGTTAAGGACCTGCAAGAGGCGGCGAGGCTACTACCAATGCTTGGCCTCCCGGAAAATTCCCTCATACCTGCAAGCAGGACGGACACAACCAACGTAAAGCACCATTGGGACCCAGCGAGGACCACGCCATTCGTTCCAAGACAGCAGCACAACGCAGAGGCAACCCAAACTTGAAGTGAGAGACCCAGCGATCTCAGCAGCAACCTACCTCCCCAGGACGTACCAAAACAGAGACTTGTAATTAAGGCTATTTAAGTCAGAACACAGGTCTAACCCATACCGGACTTCCTATACTTTTATTTGTTATCCATGAGCAGGACATGCCAGGGGCTTCATATGGACTCTCCGTACCCCCCCAAAGACCCTACTATGCCCGCCGTACCACGGCACTCAACACCCTGGGTTGCAAGACTCTTAATATCACTACGCAGGCCTCCCCAGGGAGCCACCCCTAAGTGAGGATTATGATTCAAATTGTTTTATTCATTATTAGGAAAATGCAAAGTGTTATTTTTATGTATATGTTGAATTCAACGTTAGATATTTAGTGTCAGCAAATAGATATCTTCACCCTATTTAGGTTCAAGGTCTGACTACACAACGTTTATTGCCCCCCTGGTCTCTCATCCTCCTGGCATCTCACAAAAGCACCAGAGTGGGCTTGTGGACTACCTCTTGCGGGGGGTAGCTGACCGGGACTTTTGCTACTCCAGATGAGTCAATAACACTATACCTCGCATAACCTTTATGTGTAAATATTGAAGTTTTTGTCGTTCTCCCATTGATTTGGTGTTTATCTTATAAGCTTACGAGTAACTGTTTAGGCCACCTTTATTTCATTTTATTTTATTTAATTTTATTCTCTGGCACTGTCATAAGTAAATTGTCAAGATGTTATATATAACCTGAGGGAATGTGCAACCAGCTTTATACCATGCTTCCCGCAGTTAACCGCAGACTCACATTCCCACACTCGTTCGACCAAATGTATTAATCTTGCATAACAGCAACACCTCGCACGCACACTACTCCCAGGCTACTGCCATGAGAGTCACACTCAGCATTGCGTCTTAATTAAGGTACCTAAAACACATAGTGCAACCGAATTACTAACGCATTGTACACTAAACGAATTTAATCAATCACGCACCACAAAAGACAATGTACGGTTAGTTTTACATGACCTACAAAATTTTAAAAATGTGCTGCAATTTCCATGTCACTATTGTATAACTACTGTGTCTATATGTTTAACCCCTGCTGTTGTGGCACGGGCAAATGTTTTGTCATTCTTTGCACAAAGAAAAATAAAGAATTAAAAAAAAAAAAAGATACAGATGCAGTTAAAAAAATTTGCACCATCTGCAGAAATGGATAACTATAACATAACATAGAATGGAAATTTAAAAGTAGAAAGAAAATGATAGGTCCCAGTATTTCCTTCAGGCAGGTGCATAAATCCTACAAAAATGTTAGATTTAGTAGCACACTACTTGATAAGCCGTAACTAATAGTGTTGCAGACACTTCAACCATGACTCTGCTCTATGGGAATGGTTGATGCTTTAGTTCCATATGTATTGACATATATAGAGCAGGCATTTCTAATTCACCTTTGAATATTATGACAGCAACTCTAGTAGTAAGTGTTACTGAATATTTAATAAAGATTATAATTCCTTGACTATTGTTTTATATGATGTCCATTTAAAATCTGCATGTGGCAACATGTGGGCAAGATAGAGCAATATCTTACTGACTGGCATCGAGGGGAACATGATGATCTCAGCTCCTGGCTGCGTTCATTATGTTACTGCATTCCTCTGCCAGATTTTAAGGGGCCTAGAGCCTGCATTAGATTACCCTTCAGAATATAAACTAACTGAACCTAAATTATCCTACTACTCTTCTAATATGGACACACATCCAATTTTTTATTTCAATGAAATATTGTAGTTTTATGGTTCTTAAAGTAGTTTTTCTCCCTAACATTAACAGTTAACGTTTATAGTCCTAAACAAAGCATACAGTACTTACAGAACATACAGGCTACTACTTACTTCTGGTGTCAAACTGCTAAATACACTAAAAAGGGCTGCATTTGTCAGGGATGTATTTAAAGGGACACTATGGTCTCAAAAATAACTTTAGCTTAATGAAACAATTTTGGTGTATAGGGCCCCTGCAATCTCATAGGTTTTAATGCGGGGGGGGGGGGAGGGGGAGGAATGTTAATATTATTACAAGGAGGCAACTGGTAGCGCTAAAAACGAATGTTCTATGGACAAAATTCGGAATGGCCGAATTAAATTTTTATTTAGTACGAATTCTTTCGTACAAAACGAAAATTTCACTGGCGCACATGTCTAATAGAAAGATCTAATAATATAATAATTTCAATTTATATATCTTAGTGTCCAAGAACTGTAGGAGGATTGTTAGATTGCATTGTTTACAATTGTGTCCATCAACTTCAGCTTTTTGGAAATCTCTGCTGTTCCACACTACCAGACCATACTAAAATGGTTTAACTACTTCTACGGGGCAGATCCAGTGCACTCCTGGCACCATAATCACTACAGCAGGCTGTAGGATTTATAAACATTGCAGTGCTCCTTTAAGGTTCTTTTGATCAAGCTTTATCCTGGTTTTGTTCAAGTGTGTTCCTTTAATGAACAGTTTTTTGTTTTTTTACTTTTCCTAATGAATCCATGATATGTTCTTTACATGTGATAGGATTTTAAAGGTATTACAGAGGTATTATGCATGATGAAAGATTGCCCTATGGATAATTGCATAGTGATCAGCAATACTGTGATTAGACTTGTCAATATACATTTCAGAAAATGGTTTCAGCAGCATCGCCTTTCATGGTCTCTTGAGCTGTTGTTCACATCCTTCTCCCTGCTTATAAAACTCATGTGATGTCACTATCAATTGAATTCCTATTTTGATATTCAATCATTGTAAGACTGCACTTGTCCTCGTGTCTTGATGATGAATTGAAGCTATATCCCTAGATGATGTGATTGCCAATCTGAATATGATCATCTTTTTATTTTTGACTCCCCACTTATCCTGTACTTAAGCCAGTATGTGGCGCATTCATATCCCAGAGCACATTTCATCTATTGTTTGTGTTTATTCATTTTTGACTGCCGTAAAATGGCATTTCGTTTATGAAAAAAAGGGTAGTATTTACTGAGCTTATTATTGAAATAAGAGAAAAAAAAGCTTAGGAGACCATTTTGCCTGTTTGAAATATCCAATGTTTTTGTCTGAGTTTTGAATACTTAGGTTAACTCATATGTATCATGCTGATTATCGGAGATTGATATAAATTATCCCCCTGAGGACTGATTGCATTTCAATACTATAATAACAACAGCAATCTGATTAGAGACTGCAAAAAAGGCATGCACCGGGCACAAAAACCTGAGCATTTTTTGTGTGTGTAAATTAGTCGAGCTAGATGAAAATGTAATGTTCTGCTTATATGGCAGCAACAGGGCTTGTAATAGGGTGTTCAATATTTGACCAGAGTCTTAAGATTGCAAATGATATCTACTGCGTGTTATTACTCTGTTATAGGTTAATGTTACACATAATTAGGGGTTCCATGATAACATTGTTAATTGTTTTCACTAAGGGTTCTGGGTTACAGTGGACTGCTTGCATTTTAATACCATAATAACAACAGCAATCTGATTAGAGATTGCAACAAAAGGCATGCACCGGGCACAAAAACCTGAGCATTTTTTTTGTGTGCAGAAATTAGTTGAGCTAGATGAAAATGTAATGTTCTGCTTATATGGCAGCAACAGGGCTTGTAACAGGGTGTTCAATACTTGACAAGATTCTTAAGATTGCAAATGATATCTACTGCGTGTTATCACTCTGCTATAAGTTCATGTTACACATAATTAGGGATTCCATGATAACATTGTTGATTTTTTTCACTAAGGGTTTTTGGGTTACATTATACTTGGTACCATATTAACTTCCATTTAGACATGTTATATAAAATTAGCTCACTTACATTAACTTGTTTATAGACTTGGCCATTTGTTTCATGCGATTTGGTTTTACAGAATAGAAATAAATGAATTGCAAAATAGACAAAATGGCAGAGCAACAAAGGGAAATTCAACAAAAAAAATAAATGTAACCATTCACCAGCTATAGGCTCACTCCTTGAAATTTTATATTTTTAAAATAGCAGCGGCAGGAAGCCCTATTGCTTCTTCCCCTTCAATAAGTTAAATAAAATATTTGTTTAGTTCAGGAGAGACAGTGGGACTACAAATAAATAATACATTTAGGGAAAACATGCAGCCCCCCATGCCTCTACCCATGGCCAGTGTGTGAGAACTATTAATCAAAGTGTCACCCCTCAGGAGGTGACCTAATGCCCACCATCAGTCTCCACACATAGGAGATGGGTGGAAGCTCTAATTATAATAATGTGGGCTCCAAATGTCTCATGCTGCCCCAAATTTTAGGAGGCAGTGGGTGGGGTGTTTATAATATACAAGGGGGTGAACATATTATTGTCAATCCATTTAAAATTTGGGTGGAAGCTGAAGGAGAAAATCAGGTCCCTCCAGTTTTTATCAATAGAGCTCCCACCAGAGGGTGGGGGCATAGGAAGGACACTATGTCCCCCTCTGCTTTATTATTTATATTTCGCCCTGCCGTGGGGCTTGGAGACCTGTGCCAGGTCACCCTTTATTGTATTATAGACTGGAAAGCAATTGCTGCCCAGTTGCTAGCCTTTTTTGAGCAGCTCTGTTTAGTAGGCATGACTCTACCTGTGGCATGGTGAATAGGGGTATGAGGGTAGTTGTAAACCTTCCTTATAGAGATGTCCCGAATAGTTCGCTGGCGAATAGTTCCTGGCGAACATAGCTTGTTCGAGTTCGCCACGGATGGCGAACATATGCGATGTTCGGTCCGCCCCCTATTCGCCATCATTGAGTAAACTTTGACCCTGTACCTCACAGTCAGCAGACACATTCCAGCCAATCAGCAGCAGACCCTCCCACCTCCTGGACATCATCCATTTTAGATTCATTCGGAAACTGCATTCTTTTTTTTTTTGTATTATTTTTTATATTTTTTTGACAAAAGTGTGTTATATTTGAGCATACTAGGCTGAACGTGCATATATCATGGCTAGTTGCACTGAGGGTATGAGTATATAGCAGTACATTGTTGTGAAAGATGGCTGTCATGTTTAGGGTGTAGCTTGCACGTTATCAACTGTGTATTTATATCAGCAGCTCCACCACTAGTTATAAATCAAGTGTGAGTCGCCCCATGAGATGAGACTAGTGAATAACATAATACATGAACGGCTAAGGTAAAGGCATGTAAGGAACTACGACAATAAACTCTTTAGGAGGTGATAAAATGACATGTTTAAACGCTTGCTACTTTACGATTAGTTAATGTGCAGAGAGCAGTTCATGTGATCAAAGGCATGGTGTGGAGGATCGGCTATAGTGGGACATTCTTGGCAGGCTGCTGTTTACTGCTTGTGCTCATCCGATCCCTTCTGGGCGCCAGGTAAAGACCCTGGGAGTCCCTGATACCTGGAACAACAAAGGCAAGTCTCTGGCTGAGTGCTGGGTTCGCTGCTTGAGGTGGTGGAAGCTTGTTTTGTCGGGTGGTCGGATCTGTCCCGGTGGTGCTTCACGTCCGGTGCAGGATTGTGGTGGCTTAAGGTTGAGGCGAGTGCTTGACATGGGGCAGGCTCTGCATTTCTGTTTGTGCCTCCGGTCCCGTCTTCGACGCCTTTTGCGTTGGTGGATTTTAATGGGGACTGCTTCGCTTAGCTGTGGTGGAGCTTGTTGGGGCTTCCTGCTTGTTATTTGCTTCCAAAATTGATTAAAGAGTCTGTCCAGCTTAGACTCAATATCCTGCCATGCTTTGCTGGTACCAGGAGGACACGCGGCTGCCGCCATATTGGGAGAGTTGCAGATGAGGATGTCAGCCTGGGCGGCTGTGCTCTGTGCGTCCATTAGCTCCAGACAGCCTCTCATGGGTGGACCGGGATAACACCCACCGTTCTGAGGGGGGGTAACGGAGCTCCTGCCGGGAAGTAGCTGCTCCTGGGCATCCCAGGATCGGGAGATCGGCCGCCTCTCCCACCCGGTGAGCACCAGGCCACACTTGCCACGCGGAGGTAAGTAAGACTCTGTCGAGTTGCTGACCGCTATTAAGCATGTCGGGTCGGTCAGGTAGGAGCAACATTGCTGGGTCATCCCCTTCTGGGGTGAAATTTGCTTGTTGATAGCTGCTTAAAGTGAGATGTTGAGGGAGCTCACACGAAGTGCGTCTTTCCTCCATGACAGCTAGGCCCCACCCCCCGGAAGCTGCATTCTTAGTGAGAGGAGGGACAGTGTAGCTGCTGATTTAATAGGGAAATCGAAAGCTAGGCTCGTGCATTCAGTGTCCACTACAGTCCTGAAGGGAAATCTGATCTCTGCTGTAAGGACAGCAGCTCAAAAAGCCCTCTTTAGGGCTAGAACATCAGTCTGCTTTTTTTTTTTTCTGTGTAATCTAATTGCAGTTGCCTGTCTGCCAGCGTGTGTGTCAGGCTCACAGCGTATACTGTGCCCACTTGCCCAGTGCCACCACTCATATCTGGTGTCACAAGAGCTTGCATTAAAAAAAAAAAAATATTTTTTTTTTTACTGTAATATAATAGCAGTAAGTTTCCTTCACACGTGTGCGTTTCACGGCCTGCCAGGGCACAGTGTTACACCAGTGCAACTCATATCTGGTGTAACAGTAGTGTACATTTAAAAAAAACAACACTTTTTTGACTGTGAAATAATAGCAGTCAGTTTCCTTCACGCGTGTGCGTTTCAGGGCCTGCCAGGGCACAGTGTCACACCAGTGCAACTCATATCTGGTGTAACAGTAGTGTACATTAAAAAAAAACTAGAAATTTGACTTCGAAATAATAGCAGTCAGTTTCCTTCACACGTGTGCGTTTCAGTGCCTGCCAGGGCACAGTGTCACACCAGTGCAACTCATATCTGGTGTAACAGTAGTGTACATTTAAAAATAAAAATACAATTTTGACTGTAATAGATTGAATAGCAGTTAGTTGTCTGCAAGCGTGTGTGTCAGACCTACAGCGTCTACTCTGCCAACTTCTGCCAGTGCACAGTGCCACTCATATCTGTTGTCACAGTAGCTTGCACGCATAGTACCACTAATTGAAAAAAAAAATGACAGGCAGAGGCAGGCCACCCCGCAGGGGCCATCATGGTCGTGGTGCTGTGATTCCCTTTGGCCCTAGAATAATGCCCAGTGTTCAGAGGCCACGTACCCTGAACTCGAAAAGTTCTGAGGACATAGTTGACTGGCTAACACAGGACACCCAATCTTCTACAGCTTCCGCTCGGAATCTTGACGCACCATCCTCCTCCAGCTTAGCTTCGGGCACCTCTCAAGTTACCACTCGCCTGCCTGCCGCCAACACTAGCACCACAGCCGCTTCAGCCGCAACCAGACTCTGCATCAACTATGTAATTTTCCATGGGAGTTTTGCCATGGATCCCCCTCCGGCATGCCACAGTCCAGGTGTTAGTCCCCTTGAAACAACTTTTCCATCACTATTGTGGCCAGAAAGAGTCCCTATGGGTTTTAAAATTCGCCTGCCCATTGAAGTCTATGGCGGTTCGCCCATTTCGCCCGTTCGCGAACATTTGCGGAAATTTGCGTTCGCCATTCGCAAACTGAAAATTTTATGTTCGCGACATCTCTATTTCCTTATACTAATATGAAATGAAAATGTTGAAATGAAACCCTGATGAACCAAAACAAAACATTAACGAAATTTGGTTCTCACAAAACTATCAAACTTTCTGTCCAGGCACAACACTAGTTGTTTCTTCCAGGTACAGATTTGAGTGTTGCCGTACTGATCAGAATGAGGGCAGCTGGAGGATAGGCAGAGAAATGCATCTATTTCTTTACCCTGTTTCCAATATCTTTATGTCCAAAGACTACATAGAAGGGTAAAAAAAATGGTAAATGACAATCCATGCTTGAGTTAAACCAGGCTTCCCCAAACTCCGGCCCTCCAGATGTTGCTATACTACAAACCCCATGATTCTCAGCCTATCTATTTCATTCATAGAATCATGGGAGTTGTAGTTCAGCAACATCTGGAGGGCCGGAGTTGGGGGAAGCCTGAGTTAAACCATAACATGGTTGAGTTGGCTGACCACCTCCACAATTATATCTATACATTTTAACCACAACTATACAGTGACATTGTTTTTTTGCACAATTGAAATAAACTTCCATGGCAAAAAGGCAATGCACACTTTTTTCGATTGACTATTGGACACATTAACCAAGTATTATTTTCATATATTATACATTGAAAGCAGGTAATTTTATATTAAAATAATAAAACAATGCTGAAATAATGTAGTTTCAATAGATGCATATTTTTGCATAATGGTGTGCTCAGTCATGTACTAACCTTGCAATTTATATTACAAATCACATTTAAATAACAAATGTGTGTTCTCCTGCACATGCAGAGCAACACAAAATAACTATAGAAAATATGATAAAAGTATGTTTCCTTGTTTTAGTTAAAATGGATTTATGTAAAATGTATTTAAGAACATTTAATAGTAAACAATATATCTGAATGAGAATAAAATGTCATGCACATATTTATGCATTATATAATAATGTGTGAAAAATATAATATTTTTAGGCACCCATACCACGTCAGCTCATTGCAGTGGTCTGGGTGCAGTTTCCAAGTTCCCTTAATTCTGCAAAGGTAATTATTGTAGTTTTTGAGAAACTGCAATAATTACCGTTCATGGGTAACTCCACGTCTAGTGGCTGTCTACCATTAACTAACTGACACTGGACGTTGTCATGCTATGCATAGGGATGCCCAGCACCATCCAAAATCCCTTAGGAGAGCATTATAAAATGTTTCCTATGGGGTAACCCTAACGCGAGCGTGGTCATTATTGTGCATGTGCATTAGGTCTCCACCACCGGCTGACAAGTGAAGGCGGACCCAAACCAGCACCAAGGGACATCGGCACTGGGCCCAGTTAAGTGACATAAGGCAAAGTTGTTTTTCCGGGCACTATAGACTCCCTTTAAGGTTCTTACTGCTACTGCAGATCCACAGGCAGTTAACAACAGAGAGCCCTTACGATACCCAACAGTGGCTCACACAATCAGATAAATCTAATTCTGGTCTATGGAGTCCTAACTTTTAATACTCTGTTGAGCAGAAATAAAGAATTGTGTGGAAGGAGATGGAAGAGCACACATTCTTGCACCATCTCCTATGTGCAATCAACATAGGTGGTTATGATGTTCGTCATGTCCCTTATAATGTCATTTAAAATGAACCCATTATTATACTGTCCCTCCCAAATGTGTAGCTCCTGTAGTAGGATCCTAAATGCGCTTATTTTAGCTGAGTTCTTGTAAGTAAAACATACATGATAACAATTTTGCCTAACAACAAGTCAGTTATGTGTCTCCACCGTATGCAATGTAAGGCATCTGTACTAATCTATCTCTCTCGATCTAAATGTTTTTTTTTTATCTTTACAGCATAGAAAATACATCATAAAGAAAATCTGCTGATAACTGCTGTTAGTTTTTTCTTGGTTTTAGTAATCCATTTTAATCTGCCTGCTATGGGATTCATGCTTAGGAAACATATGTCAAAGCAAATGAAAAGATGAGGTCAAATCTGTTATAGATAATCATGAAAAAAAGAGATCTCATTAGAAGAGGGAAGTTATGAAGAAGAACAAAATGCAATTACATTTGTTAATGATTATACCCTAAAGTTTGAAAAGGAAAGAAAATAATAACGACATAGTTGCCTGTTTCTAACAGAAACCTGACCCAGGCTTCATAATACACAAGCACAACATGTCCATAGTGGAGTTCATTCACTAAACTCATGAATTGTAGCAATCTGAATGAATACATTCAGGCCAAAATAGCTGATCTGGAAATATCCAACGATTAAGTTGAGTAGTGCCTGTCTGGCTAATTTGGCCTGAATATTGCAATTCACATTTTAGGTTGCTATTGTCTAGGAACAGTTTAGCAACTAGTACAATAGGTACAATAGGGAATGTAGTATCTCCTGGTTAACCTCCGGTTGCAGCTACTTACAAGCAGGGCCAGCATTAGGGGTGAGCGAGGTGTGCGGCCACACAGGGCGCAAAGAAGCAGGGGGCGGCGTGCGGCCGACACAGCTCACACATGGCCGGCCAGAATTAAAAAAATAAATAAATTGCGGCGGGCGGGGCTTACCATGCGTCGGGGCGGGGCTTACCTGCGGCAGGGTCGGAGCTTAAAGTGCAGTGTTACTGCTGCAGGGGAAGCAGAAAGGAGTCCCTGCTTCCCCCAACAACCAGAATCCAGGAGCTACACTGCATGTCTGCCTCCACAAGGAACAGAGGTAACTATGTGTGATTGTCTGCCTGTGTGTGTGGCTGTCTGTGTGTTTGACTGTCTGCCTGTGTGTGTGTGTGTGTGTGTGTGTGTGTGGCTGTCTGCCTGTGTGTCTGACTGTCTGACCTTTTTTTTTTATTTTTTTATTCTTTATTTATAGCGTGCAGGGAATTACAATCATGCATGGTGTGCCACGATAGCGCGAACAAGAATATACATTATAGATTTTCATGGCTGTTTTAAACAAGACTGCACATTTTATAGTTAAGATAGACAAGTTAGACTAAGCATTTTTCAGTTTTAAATTGCTTTTTTTTGTGTGTGTGTGTGGGTATGTGACTGTCTGTGTGTTTGACTGTCTGCCTGTGTGTGTGTGTGTGTGTGTGTGTGTGTGTGACTGTCTGCCTGTGTGACTGTCTGTGTTTGACTGTCTTCCTGTGTGTATGATTGTCTGCCTGTGTGTGTGACTGTCTGTGTGTCTGACTGTGTCTGTGTGTATGACTGTGTCTGTGTGTATGACTGTCTGCCTGTGTGTGAGACTATATGCCTGTGTGTGACTGCCTATGTGTGTGTGTGTGTGACTGCCTATGTGTGACTAGATGGGCCGAATGGTTCTTATCTGCCATCACATTCTATGCTTCTGTGTCTGCTTGTGTGTGTGTGTGTGGCTGTCTGCGTGTGTGTTTGTGTGTGCCTGTCTGCCAGTGTGTTTGTGTGTGGCTGTCTGTGTGTAGCTGTCTGCCTCTGTGTGTATGACTGCCTATGTGTGACAGTCTGGGCAGACTAGATGGGTTGTGTGGGAACGGGGAGTGGGGGGGCCGCTGTGAAGATTTTTCGCACAGGTCGCCCAAAGGCCTAAGGCCGGCCCTGCTTACAAGTAACGATAGTTTGTTGTAACACACGTTACACATGGTAATGGAAATTAATTTTTGATGTATTGTGCAAATTACACAACAAAACTTGTAATGTATTTCACAGTGTGTGATTCACAGTGATAGGGGAAAACAGAGTGATCTCAAGAATGCAAATATATTTAAAGAAGGGTAGTACACTATAGGCAAAGATTTCTTATATTGCAGGGGAAAGTCACTTCTCTTTCAGTAGCATGTGTAACATGTACACGCAGAGGATGAAATGTCTTTAGACCAAGAGTAGTCAAGTGGCAGACAACCAGGTCCGTTAGAGTAGCAAAGCTTCAGAACACTTGTAGCTTTACAACAGATTTTTAATAGTGTTTCAATTACAAGGTTTTTGTAAAGCAGGTTTATTACAGAATTTATTTAATGCCGGCTGCAAATGCTGACTGTAAATATTTTACGCATGGGTGTGTGTACAGGTATGTGTTTGAGTTTGCATATTTGACAGTCTGTTCACGAATCTAGTTTGTGCAATGCCAACTAACGTATGATGTAATAAAACAATAAAATACAGTAATAACCAGTCTACATCACAATTATGACGGAGATAAAGCTTCAACTGGTGCAGTACTCAAGGTATAACTCCCCCTAAAAAAGCATAATCACTTTCTCTGGCTTTTTTGCCTGTCCACCCATGCAGCGGAGTGCTCTGTATTAAACTTTTGGGATTATTATATGGGACCGAGGCAGCCTCAACGCCTCTTGCAGGACCAGGCACTAATCTCCTGAAACTCTAAAATGAACAACTATGAGACTGCTGCCCAGTACAACTTACACCTACACTTATGGCTGTTCGGTTACCCAGTCACCCTGAAGATCTCTAATTGGAGGGTGGGAGTGGGAAAGATGAAGAACAATTAAAGTTTACTGAGAGACAGATGGAGCCCTCTTTTCTAGATTCAGGAGGACTCTTTTCCTGGAACTCTCCATGTTTTTTGGACATTTTGATCATTGGAATTAGCCCTCTTTGGGAATGTATAAGTTGTCGATATACTGTTGGAGAAAGTTATATTTTTGATGTAAGGCACCCTGTTGTCTGGAAGTTAATAAAACCATTCCTAGTTAATTGAGTTATTCATCAGACACAGTGGCACAAGGGAAGGAATATATTGTCACCTTTGCTGACCCCCTGTTGTGATTGTCTCATTAAATATGTGCCTATTGTCCCAATAAAGGGATATTGTTCACCCCTTCACCAGTCTCGACATAGCTTTTATCACTCATCGATTTCATTTCCAGCGATAGGGAATTTACTCAATCGAAGTACAGGAGATCCGTCACAACAAGTATGAATTAACTTTTGAAACAGATATGAAATTACAGATTATTCTTTATTAATTAATATTTTGATAAAAGTACTGTTCAAATAATAAGTACATAAAACATTTAAACTGTGATGCACATGTGCAAATAAATCCATGCAGGTAAAGCACATCGATGGGGCTACCTATCATGGAGTTATCCTAAAACTTTCACAAGTTCACCTGATTTGTTGAATATGCTTTATTATTTAGTAAAAGGGAATCATATTATTCAAGTAAGGAAAACGCATTATGTCTGTTTTAGAAACACAGATTAAATATAATAAATGTTCTGTTTAGAAGGAGAACAACAATAGGAGGTAGGAAACATTAGACCATTATTGATCCAACATAAAGCAGTAACGAAGAACAGTCAAGCCTTTTTGGTATAATGGTATCTAGCAGAAAAAAAATCTAAACTACCCTGCTTTGTCACATTGAGAACGGGAAAGATACTTTGATTAAATGATCTTACATGTAAGTGAATAGATGATAGATCATGTGTCAAATCTAATTATAAATAATACATCTTTTAAAATAATATAAATAATAAATCTATTAATGCACAGCAAAATCTATACTTGACAAGGACCAAATTGACTTCTGCTGCATGGTTATTGAACACCTTCAGCAAGATAAGCAGAGTTTATGGGCTTTTGTACATGTGATCAACATATAAACTGGGTAAACTGCTAACTTGCTTACAGTATGCTCGATAAAATGGACTTTCATCATTCCTCCGTGTGTTTTCTGTTAGTGATTTTTTGTTTCTTTACAAGAATAGGGTCAAATACAATGATTCTAAATATCTCTATAGAAGTAACAATCATGACAGCAGTTACAATATTTTTTGGTGAATAGTGCATAATCCTCTTCAGTAGACTCACCAATTTGATATCAAGGATTTGTCCAAGTTTGTATATTCTTACAGGCTTAAAACATGGACTGCTGCTATGGAATTTGAGATTGCACTATACTAGAATTCCCGCAGAAAAGTAAAGCTTAGAAAGTCTTTTGCTACATGGTACAAATGTCCTTCTTACAGTCTTATTGGCAAGACAAACACACTGGGTAAAGAACCTAGCCAACCTTCACATATTTTCATACAAAAATGTGCACGGTTATGGGGCATTTTCAAAAGTGTGAATGTAGTCCTCTTTCTGTATGGCATTGTGCTACACACTGGGAGCTAAATATTGATTCTTTTGGCTGCTGAGAGCAATAATACATTAGTGTCTTCTGTCTAAACCATTTCTGTGAGTGCAATGCCAAATGTGTGGAAGTGTTCTTTTGAAGCTCTATACTATATTAGTATGCTATTTGTAATGTCTGTTTGTTTGTTTGTTTGTTTGTTTGTTTTTCCATATGCATGTCTCACTTTTTGTATTCTGTGAGTATTCTATGTTGTCTTAAGAAAGATACTGTAACTATTAAATATGTAACTATTTATTCAAGGAGGTAAATCACTTTTTTTTTATACATAATTTTATACAGAGTGATGTCGGTATTTTTAGTGTCTATATATTCTGAGTAAATTGCATTACTTCAGAATTTTGATCCCTATTATTTTTAATCTATTTGGAATCATAATTATACTTTGTTCGCCCTTTGCATCTCCACTCAGCTCAGGTTCCTCCATTGCTGTGAGCAAAACTGTCACATTGCTCAGTTTCATATCTCTTTTCCCGAATGTGGCTGTCATCTTTCAAATAATGTCTTGGTTTTATCTGTCTCTCTTTATCCACTCTCTTGTAGTTCTTTTGTCATGTGTTTCCACAAGTTATTTTAGCGATATTTGTTTGAACCCTTTTGTCATGGTCTGTAAGTATAGCCTATCGTGTCATGGGTCTTTATATTCTGCTTTTTGACATCTCTTCTGACAGACTGGACAGATTCAATTACATTTCTGACACCTAGGTTCTCTCTCTTCATTTAGACAGTCTCCAACCTCATCCTAGCCTCTTTTATGCTGCCAGAAAAAAAATCTTGGTTTAAAATGTAATTGGCTCATTTCTAGTTCAGGAGACCCCTTAGCAACTTATTGTTTTAAATCTACCTCAAGGATCTCTTGTTTTTATTTTTTAACCTGTGTTGCTTCTCCATCTTACTTGATACTAATTCTAGATTTTGATTCAATGGTCCTGTGTGACATACATGCCAACTTCTTCATCACTGCAAGGTGGGCGGATGTAGAAGGGCCGAACCAGTGATGAGAGTGGTCTGTCCATAAAGGGGACAGGTCCGCCTGAAGAATTGACAGGCCAGCCTGGTGTGACTGCAATCCTGTCAATGCCACAGACCAACCTCCTGAAGACAGGACAAGCAGGGAACACGGTTTCAGTGTGGGACAGGAACCAAAAATTCGGACAGTTGTTTGCAAATATGTTATCCAGCATACTATGCAACACCCAGTATGTCTCATGATGTATCATTAGTAATATCCATGTCCCAGCAGCTGTCTAGATTAAAGTGTAAGTAAATGAACTGTTGAGAAAAAAATCACTAGAGCGTATGACTTTTATTGCAATATCTCTCCGGAAAATACTTTATAAATTGTATCATATGAGTCAATTAGATATTCATGCACTGTGTGTGTAAACATCCACTTACCATGTTTTAAAGTCTAAACATGACTACCGTTACATGCTGTTGTAGTGGTTGTGGTGTTATTAGGCTGCAGGTGCCATGCACCAGTTCTGAGTTAAATTGCTTTTAAAGTGTTTCCACTACATCCTTTGCCCAAGCCGTTGCTTGCCCTAGACATGCATGTCTCCCAACTATCCAGATTTTCAGGTACTGTCCCACCATACTGGATTTGTTTTCTGGTGTCCCCAAAAAGGCTTGTACTACACTTATGTAACTTGTACCCTGTAGAGAGCACTAAAACAGTGCTCTCTGCATGGTCTGAGCTCAGTTGGCAAGCCTGCTTGATAGACAGTCAGCCTGGCATGCATGCATACAAAGCAGACCTGTGAGTAATTTGGGACTTCGCTATACTCAGGGCATTATGACCCACAGAGAGCATTGTAAAAGTACTTCATGCATGACCTTTCGTGAGCTGGCCTATGGGAATGACAAGCATAAACAAATGTGAATACCGCACTCAAAAAATTGCAATGAAACTTATTGCTAATCCTGCATTTTCATAATATTTATTATAATGATTTTAGATAAATTCATAAAGATAGTGGTATTTCATCATGGTGACACTCATTTCATCCTATGTACATAAGCTATTTACATATATATATATATATATACACACAGAATCCTCTCTCGTCCGAGGTAAAGTTCATAATCTATATACAGTTGGTAATGATCCAAAAATAGGAATAGGAAAAAAAAAGAGAAAAGAAAAAATATAAGAAAAAATATTGAAAGAATAGCAAAAAGGGAAAAGATGAAAAAATTGAAAAAATCCAATCAAGAAAACAAGGAGAAAAGAAAAAAGACAAAAAAGGAAAAAAATAATAATAATAATAATAATAATATTCTAAATATAGTTCTGAATAAAGTGCATTATATCATTCACTGTCTATGGGTGGATCTGAGCAATGTAGAAATTTCTTTTAGGTGTATATAGTAGGAGGATGCTGAAGTCTGTAGATAATAGTGTGGTAGAGGGGAATGGATACAGTTCCGAAAACAGAGGCCATCGAAGGGACATGAACGTCCCGAGCGCGCAGCCCACTTAAAGAATTGCCCAGCGACCTGTTATACTGACCAAAGCACCTACTTAATGATTACCCAGCGTTCTGCTACACTGACCAGATCGATACAAATAGAAAATTGATGAGGTGATCGTTTCTTCACTCAACAGGAACTGTATCCATTCCCCTCTACCACACTATTATCTACAGACTTCAGCATCCTCCTACTATATACACCTAAAAGAAATGTCTACATTGGTGAGATCCACCCATAGACAGTGAATGATATAGTGCACTATATTTGGAATATTATTATTATTATTTTTTTTCCTTTTTTGTCTTTTTTCTTTTCTCCTTGTTTTCTTGATTGGATTTTTTCCATTTATTCATCTTTTCCCTTTTTGCTATTTTTTCAATATTTTTTCTTATATTTTTTCTTTTCTCTGTTTTTTCCTATTCCTATTTTTGGATCATTACCAACTGTATATAGATTATGAACTTTACCTCAGACGAGGGAGGATTCTGTGTGTATATATATATATATATATATATATATATATATATATATGTAAATAGCTTATGTACATAGGATGAAATGAGTGTCACCATGATGAAATACCACTATCTTTATGAATTTATCTAAAATCATTATAATAAATATTATGAAAATGTAGGATTAGCAATAAGTTTAATTGCAATCTTTTGAGTGCGGTATTCACATTTGTTTATGATTGAGATTAGGAGGTTGTTGTTGGGTTAAACCTCGAATACCTGCACCTTACATAATTGAGTGCCAGCACATATTGTGTTTTTTATGGGAATGACAAGCACCATGCCAGGCTGATCTTTTCCAGCTGGTCTGCTTCCTGTGGGCAGAGTCAGTGACATTTTAACATCACTGGCCTGCTCTATATACCTCCCTCCAACTGGATTCCCATTTCTCAGGATGCCAATGCTGGAGGGTATGCGCCATGTATTTTAACATTTCCTTGTAACAAAGAAACAGAAAGATAAAAAATGAATTTAATGTCACAAAACATAATCTGTGTTACTATGCTTTCACTATCTGCTTGATTTAGTTGCTAACTTATTTTGAAGGGAGTCTGGCTATACATTGGAACAGAGGGTAGGTAGCATTTTCTGATGCTAGAAAGATGTCTCTTGGCTTTGTGCATCATCAAATAGTGAAATGCACCAATGGTAGAAACATTGATTTTGCCAGGGCAGTCCTGCATTTTGGGTTCCATCCCAGCAAATGTAGATCCCAGAGATCTGTCCAGCATTATGAAATCTACCTGCAGGTTTCAAAATGTAGGAAGAACTAGGCACTAGGATCGTGCACACAGCACCTCAGCAGCAGTCCATACATGGTCTGCAGGAGGGGATGGCTGTCAGTCAGCCTGCCACCATAGTTAGGGGCAGGCCTGCCTCTGTGAGGGGTAGGCATGTCCCCTTTGATGACAAATGTCCAATGTAGAAACCTAGAAATAGAGTATTTGATGCAGAACTAAGGTTGTGTTTCTGTTTTATTCCTTTAAGGAAAATAAAAGAGACCTATAAAGTATTCTCTTTTATAGACCATTTTATATAGGGAAGTTCAGGCAATAAAACATATTTTATAGACAGATATCAGTATTTCATCTCATCATCTGCCAGAAACTGGTACTGATGTTTCTAGCATCACTAGAATATGAGTTATCTTCTACAATTGGAAGTTACATTATTATGGCATATTTTCAAGTTTATAGTGCCAAATAATTACTCTTCAGAGTCCATTGTAAAAGCGGATCGCATTGCTTAGTACTAATTGCATTAGAGGCTTCTAGGAGTTACTCAACTTAAAGGTAAATTCACCAGTAAATCAAGTTAGAAGCAGTTCCTCAAGTAGATCTTCTGAGCTAAATTTCGCATGGTAATGTAATCAACAGGTGCTCAACGTGCAACATTTTGTAAGGAATGCGTAGCTACTTACTCAGAAGATTGTAGTTGCTTTCCAACACGCCGCATGAGACAGAACTCTGAGAACTACATGACTTCTGAGTATGATTCCTCAGACACTGATTCCAGCACTGTACTCTCAAGTTCACAACCACCACCTCCAACTTCACCCAGCACTAGTAATCCCTGTAGCATCCTGAAGAAAGGAGTTGATTTTTTAGAACTGGGCCACCAAGAGGGTTTCCCGAGTTATCAAACTGGCTATCAATCCAGAAACCTGGGAAGGGAAGGGAGAAGAGGGGGGAGGAAGAGATGCTATTAAAACCTAACTCTGAAATTCAACCCATTTGCATTCCAAAACTACAGGTAATTAATCTATCCTCTTTCAAACTATATGAATCTCACCGTAAGATTTTGGAAAAAGGGCTCTCCTTTGTACCAACCCCAGCATTCGATAGGTTCACATGGACAAAAGATTTACATCTCTTTGTACGTAAACTGGCATTACATAAGTTTCATAAGTTTCATGAGCTAAATAAAGAAAAGAAAGCACGTTCTCTGGGTCTCTCCAGCACGTACATAGATTGCCTCAACACTTTGGTATCCCTCCTTGATGATAATGACGCTCAACCATCTACTACCTATACGAATTTGAAACCTAAAAGCCCTAAAATCCCAATTTTGCATCCTTTAGGAATATTGATCTTTTCCTTGAGGCTGTTAAAACCGAGACAGACGATATAGACTGCACAAAATTCCACTCTTTTCCTAGTGATAACCTTACTAAAAGTGAGCTTACCGCCTTAACCCCTTAAGGACCAAACTTCTGGAATAAAAGGGAATCATGACATGTCACACATGTCATGTGTCCTTAAGGGGTTAAAATCACTAAAAAAGAATGACAATGTGATTTTAAAGCAGGCAGATAAGGGAGGAAATGTTGTAGTCATGGATATCTCCAACTATGAGTGAATGGTTTTAAAAGTCCTGGGGAATGTCGATACCTACACCATTTTACCCTCTGACCCAACTAATTCTTTTCTGGAGAGTTATAAGGAAATTCTGGACGAAGGCCGCAGTGGAGGGTTGCTCTCTGATGAGGAATATTACTTTATTCTGAATGGTCATCCGAAGATAGCAACCTTCTACTGCTTGCCGAAGGTCCACAAAAACCTTGAGGATCCACCAGGTCGACCAATAGTGTCTGGGGTTGATAATTTAACCCAAAATGGTAGCCTTTATATCAATCAGATCCTCAGACCATTTGTCGAACTTCTACCCTCCTATATCAGAGACACTAAGCAGGCACTCCTCCTTCTCTCGAACCTCCATTTTGAACCTACGATCAATCTGTGCAGCCTCGATGTTGAGGCCTTATATTCCTCTATTCCACACCAGAGAGGCATTGAGCATGTCAAATACTTTCTTGACAAAAGGGGCCCGGAACCATTCACTCTCAAGTTCCTGAAATTTATCCTGTCCCACAATTATTTCTTGTTTCATAACAAGTACTACCACCAGATACGGGGTACGGCAATGAGCACTGCATGTGCACCCTCTTATGCCAACCTCCACCTGGGGTGGTAGGAAGAGCAAATTAAGACATCCATCAATTTGTCAGCTTTTCTGTCCAAGATTATTTTTTGGTACAGATATATTGACAATGTCATTATAATTTGGCAGGGTAACAGTAACGAGTTTGATAATTTTGTGTCTCTCCTCAATATAAATGCGGACAACCTTAGGTTCACGGCTGAGTTTGGAGGTTCTTCCCTGAATTTCCTAGATCTTACGATTTCAATCTCTGAGGATGGTTTCCTTGGCACTACCCTTTTTAGGAAACCCTCTGCATCTAATTCCCTTCTCAAATGGAATAGTTTTCATCCAAGTCCCCTCAAACAAGGCATCCCTACTGGACAGTACCTCAGATTACGACGTAACTGTACAGATTTGGTGGATTTTCAAACTAAAGCCAAAGTCTTGAGACAACAATTCAAAGAGAAGGGTTACCCTAACAAATGCCTCAAAAGGGCCTACCATAGAGCATTGACAACTGATAGGGCAGACCTCCTGTCAGACTCTCCTGTACCAACTAAGAGTGCCAATAAAACTATCAGGATGATTGGGACTTTTGATACTGGTTGGGATCTTCGGTTGCGGAAGATGTGTAGCCTGCAAATATATCCTCAGAGATTCAAATGAGGTGAGTGACAGTGAAGGCAAACAATCCTTCCAGATCACTCATTTCATTAACTGCAATTCAGCTGGGGTAGTTTATCTACTTACCTGCAGCTGTAAATTTATGTATTTGGGTAAAACCTTTCGACCATTTAAGGAACGTATCAAAGAACATGTTAGATCCCCCAAGAATCGACTTGATACTCCTATTTCAAGACATCTAAAGGAGCGGCATGGTGGGTCTTCCAAAGACATACACTTTTGTGGCCTAGAGCTTGTAAAACGCAAACAGAGACGTGGGGACTTCGATAAAATCCTACGTCAAAGAGAATGTAGATGGATCTACAAACTGAATACCCTTAATCCAAGAGGTCTTAATGAAGGCTTTTCCTTCTCTTCATTCATTTGACTGAGTACATTTCCATCTGTACAATTTTCAGCTATCCCATTTACTTTGGTATGAATTTCCTATACATTCAACTCAGTTCTTTCATGGCCTCACTATTTTAGTGAATTTGTTTATTAGTTATTTTTGTGATCATCTCCGTATATATTTTATGGTAATTCAACAACCTTCCATACCGATGTGTGAGTCATGGGACCCAAAATCTGTATTTTCTGATGAACCCCCTCCTCCCCCCCCCTCCCTTTTCTACCCGCCCTCTACTAAGGGTGAACCTTTATTTCAGTCTCCTTTTTTTTCCCATCATTCTTGCCTGAACTTGCACTTCTCTGGAGGTACCCACTTCTGAGGAGGTGGGATCTCATATGAGCTTTATTTAATTTCTAATAAGCATAGTTCCACCTATAATAACTTTTCATTTTACACCAATCCATATTCTGATGGGAAGTGTATTGCTTGTTTCGGATTCCCCACTGTGTGGATTCTCTTTGACGCACTGACCACATGCCCTTATTGCAGGTATTCAACACTGTAGCAGATATGTCAGTGTTCGGCAAAGTACCTTTGTAGAGGGGACTGAACAGTTGAGCTATGCCACTTTGACTTTTCACTACGATCCAGCTAGCAGTTATTTATTGTAAGGCTTTCACACTATTAAGGTAGTGACTTTGAACAGTTAACTTTTCTGTTCTGAAAAGTCACTTTATGCCATTGGGACTAATTACTTTGTATCTTTGTTCCGATACATTGACTTTATGTCACTATCATATGTATCGAACATTGTGGAATGTGTAGCAGTGCACGTTATAGGCATTCGTGTTGATGGGTGGGAACTTTTGAATCATTTCGAGTTATACTTTTGATTCAGCTGTTCCCGTCAAGTCTCCTCCCCCCTTTTGGGCATGACGTCAATGCGGTCATCATGCCCACCTCCCCTGATTGGTCCAGAGTGTAGGGGAGATAAGCTGTCACTCATTCGTGAGAACAGGTTCTGATTGGAGATCTAACCCCGGGGGTCTGACGATTACTCCTTTATAAACGGCGCCCGATCCACACACCAGGTAGCTCTTGACAAAGGCGTATCTAAAACGCCGAAACGCGCGTCGAGCTATATTATCCGATGCTATTTGTCTAAATAGAGTTTTCTATTTTTTATTTTTACCTCACCTGGGCCCTCATAGCGCTTGGGATGCGCTGATACACTCCTTATAGCTCTCTAGGGATTTTGGTAGGCTGCCACGAAGCAGCAGTGAGTTTTTGCCGTCTATTTGAGGCTAGCTAGTTAGCTTAGGGCGTCTTAGGGTGCCTTCCCTCTTTCCCCTCGTTTATTGGGAAGTTGTTCTTTCCTGGATAGGGTGTTTACTGTGTATATTTAGACACCCAGGACACCTATATTGTCACTTACAGCTTTTGCCTTGTTTAGTTATCGGCACCATTACCACTGCTAGATACCTACCATCCCACTAGTGGTACTTCTCTTATAGGGGGATTATACTAGTCCGGGCTGCCACTTATTTACTAAGTTTACTTAGCGAGTGTGTTTTTGACCTCTCTTTAGAGGTTCATAGTATCCACTCACTTTATTTTTTTATTTTGTGGCTATACAGGACTAGCCTACCCAGGTTTTTAAAGGTGTTGGTGTTCACTCTATCACTGTATATACACCTTTTTTTGGGGTGTATTTATTTTCATTTTACTTTGGCATTTTTTTTTATAAAGGTTGTTTACCCTATATATGTGACACTCTACTTTAGGAGGTACTATTGAATGGATTAGGTGTTCCACCTACCTTGTGTGAGTGGACTCTCTACCCCATTTTCTCTACTCTTTTCTATGTTGCTCAGATACATTTACTTTTTTTTTTAAAGGACTAAAGTCAAAATAAGAAGCACTTTTATGGCTGTCATGGCTTATTCTGGCTATAGCCGTAGCCAATGTGGAGGAAGCAGTGTCTTAAAATTAGAGTAAGGTGCTGAAAAATTGAAAATAACATGGGCCCAAGTACTGAACACTACAAAAAAAAAAATATAAAGAGCACTCAAACTGTTTGAATTCCGTATTCCACTATACTCTGCAGTAACTATGCAAAAAATATCAGTTAACTGTTGATTCAAGACTTATCCAGCTTATCTGCTAGAGCTATATTATGGTGCAGGTTCCTGAGCAGAGATTTAGCATACACCAGAGAGAATGGGATACTGTGTTTATGACTTACACAGAGTTTGAGGGTGCAGGTAAGTCGTATTGGTTCAGGGCTTATTTCCTAAATTGAGCTTTCTGAGAAGCTTCAAGGAAAGGTGAAAGGCCACAATCAGCAACAAGAAGAATGAATCATAATGGTGAGCTGAAAAGAAAAATAATGATTAGGGTTCTTAGCTTGATGCTTGAACAAGTAGAGAAAGTCCTTTAAACGGAGCCAGGAGGATTTTTTTGTTAATCTGTCCTTATAGTCGTGATGCCTGAGAGTGATCTGAAGGGGAATGTGTTTGCCAAGCCGAGGTCTTTGCCTGAAATCAGTCTGTGAGGGCAAAGAGAGGGAAGGAGCAAGCAAGCAGAGTGTCCTGTTAACCGGAGCTAAGGTCTTTGCCCGACATTTGTCTGTGAGCACAGAGTGAGGGAAGTCCTTGTCAATGCCGAGGGGACAGGGAGCAAAAGAGAACTGGCTTGCCTGGAGGTTCTAACCATGGGAACATGTGGTCATGAGCGCTAGGCACAGAGGCAACGAGAAACCACCGGGCCCTGTTGCGAAACTTACCCTGCCCCCTCATGTGCCTCATTCTCCCCTCCCAAGCCCCTCAATGCATCTCATTTACTCCCCCCAGCAGCTCCATGCGTCTCATTATCTCGCCCCCAGCCAATCCATGTGTGTCATTCCCTCCTCCCAGTCCCTCCATGTGTCTCATTCTGTCCCCATCCCATCCATGTGTCTCATTCCCTTCCCCAGTCCCTCCATGTCACTCATTTCCTCCCCCCCCCAAAGCCTCTCCATGTGTCCGATTCCTCCCCCCCCAGCCCCTCAATATGTCCTATTTCCTTCCCCATAGTCCCTCAAGGTGTCCCATTCCCTTCCTCCCAGCTCCTAGATGTGTTCCATTCCTTCCTCCCTCCAGCCCCTCCATGTGTCTCTCCCCCCTCCCTTCCTGAACCAGCTTGCCGCTGCGGTACCCGTCTGACAGGGAGCTCTCTCTTATTGAGCACTTCCTGTCATACTACTCGGTCTTGTTACATACAGCAGCAGGAGGGAAGCAGCACAGCGCTCCTCCCCAGACGGTAACCCGGCAACTTCGTCCCTGAAGGTAAGCCGATGGCCCGTGGTTGCAAGTTTTGCAGGTGCAGCTGGGCTCCCTTGTGTGACAGGCCTGGTCACAGCTGCGACCCCTGCAACCGTGGTAGGTACACTACTGGCTAGGAGTGTCTTGGGGCCAGTGGCGTACATACCAGGGTCGCAGGGGTCGCGGCTGCGACCGGGCCCGGCCCACCAGGGGGCCCGGCCGCCCCTGCGACCCGGTATGTACCCACAGGGCCAGCCTCTTCTGCTGGGGGGCCAAGGAGCCGGCCACCTCTGTGTTAGTGAGTGTGTTAATGTGAGTGTGTTAGTGTTAGTGAGTGTGTTAGTGTTAGTGAGTGTGTTAGTGAGTGTGTTAGTGTTAGTTTGTGTTAGTGTGTGTGTGTGTGTTAGTGTTAATGTGAGTGTGTTAGTGTTAGTGAGTGTGTTAGTGAGTGTGTTAATGTGAGTGTGTTAGTGTTAGTGAGTGTGTTAGTGTTAGTGAGTGTGTTAGTGAGTGTGTTAATGTGAGTGTGTTAGTGAGTGTGTGAGTGTTAGTGAGTGAGTGAGTGTGTGTGTTAGTGAGTGTGTTAATGTGAGTGTGTTAGTGAGTGTGTTAGTGTTAGTGAGTGTGTTAGTGTGTGTTAGTGAGAGAGTGTGTTAGTGAGTGTGTTAGTGTGAGTGTGTTAGTGTGAGTGTGTTAGTGTTAGTGTGAGTGTGTTAGTGTGAGTGTGTTAGTGTGAGTGTGTTAGTGATTGTGTTAGTGAGTGTGTGAGTGATTGTGTTAGTGAGTGTGTTAGTGAGTGTGTTAGTGAGTGTGTTAGTGTTAGTGAGTGTGTTAGTGTGTGTTAGTGAGTGTGTTAGTGTTAGTTTGTGTGTGTGTTAGTGAGTGAGTGTGTTAGTGAGTGAGTGTGAGTTAGTGAGTGTGTGTTAGTGAGTGTGTGTGTTAGTGAGTGTGTTAGTGAGTGTGTTAGTTTTAGAGTGTGTTAGTGTTAGTGTGTGTGTCTGTTACTGAGTATGTTTGTGTGCGTCTGTCACTGAGTGTGTGTCTGTCAGTAAATGTGTGCGTCTGTTCATGAGAGTGTGTGTGTCTAAAGCACTTACCTTTCTCCAGCGCCGGGCTCCCGATCTCTCTCCGTCCCGATCCGCCTCTCAGCTCCGAATGCACATGCGTGGCAAGAGCCACGCGCGCATTCAAACCGCCCATATAGGAAAGCATTACTCAATGCTTTCCTATGGACGTTCAGCATCTTCTCACTGTGATTTTCACAGTGAGAATCGCAGAAAATCCTCTAGCGGCTGTCAATGAGACAGCCACTAGAGATGGATTAACCCTCAGTGAAACATAGCAGTTTCTCTGAAACTGCTGTTTTCAGCTGCAGGGTTAAAACTAGAGAGACCTGGCACCCAGACCACTTCATTGAGCTGATTTGATCTGGGTGTCTGTAGTGGTCCTTTAAGTGTATGTGTTTATGCATGCACTGGCGTACATACCGCGGTCGCACGGGTCGCAGCCCTGCGACCAGGTGCCCGCCCGCCATGTGTTGCGGCCCCAGCCTGCGCAGAGTAAGCGGGGGGGGGGGCCCACAGATCAGTTTTCGCACCGGGGCCCCATGGGTTGTGTGTACGCCACTGCTTGGGGCAGGTGCAGCTACTAGGAGATAAACTGATCTTTTATACCAGACTCTATAATCGAACCCTGAGGAATATGCACAGACAGTTTACATAGCATGTTCTTGGCTTATTACCCAAAAACTATTATATTCTTTTATACCTATCATATACATAGACTTGGACACATGATATAATAATGGGGCCTAAAACTATGACAGCTACTCTGTATCCTAGTGGAATGTGATTGTCATAGGCAGAAACCATGGACCAATATGATAGAAGTCAGTGCTTCCAAAACAAATGCAATCATTCAAATAACATCCTCATACCTATACACAACAGAGTTAAATGCAGTGTCAGCATGATACAGCACATGGAAACAGCATTAAAGGGACACAATCACATAGTTTTATGATTTCAAATTGTTTGTAGATCAATAGAGATGTCAAAATCCATAAAATTTGTAGCTTCTTTATTGATGTTTTCTTTTCCAATTGCTTGTGTTATGATCTCTTTATCACTTTCCCTTCTTAGAAAATATCTTACATTTTATGACAATATTGTTGTAAACAATATAATCCCTGGATCTAATCAGCAATGTTTTACACAGGCACATGATGTGTAATATGAATCATCCATCAGCACCTTCTGTTCTGTGTAAAATCACTGTCTTAAAATGATAGCTGTTTATTTTAGCAGAGAGAGCAACCACAGGTCACTTTATAAAAATGGCAAGGTATTATTATTCATAGTGTCCCCAAATACTCATTTTGCTAATGTGTGTGCTAAACTAATTTATTCTGAATGATATTTGAATAAGAAACAAAACTGTCTTTTTCCTCTCCATGATCATGTCACTTTAAGAGCTCCTTTTGGAAAGCAGAAGTATGTACAAATGTTCTGACATAGACAGTGACACATTTATTTCCCAATGCTAGAGCACAGTTTAAAGTATTATCTTACATACTGTACCCTCCCTACTCAGGTCATTATTCAATGTACTCCTGGCAAAAGAATAATAGGGTATCAGGGAACTGGTATAGAAGCATTCTTATATCCTAAAACTCTTCATTGTTTAATTGAACCCCTTCATTGAAGCCCTGGTTTATATCAAACTATGTGATGTAGTGCAATTGTTCATTTAAGTGCATGAAAAGAACAAGCATTGCAGCATGTACATTGTAATGCAAACAGAGTATATGATCTGTACACTGTAATACAGTAAGGTAACATAAGTAAACAGCTGTAGTCAGCCATATTGTAGATTGACAGATATTCCTCTAGCTGTACTGCTGACAATTTGCCAATATATCATAGTTATTTTATAAATAATAGACTGGCATTGGGGTGGAGGTGCGGGCAGAAGTAAATACTTTTACGCTCCACCCCCCGATACGTCTGGCCCCCCATAAATACCCCCCACACACATACAGATTAACTGATACACATGCAGACACATGTCATAAACAAATGTATACAGACACACATACACACAGACACACATACATACACATACATACAGGCACACATGCACACATACAGACACACATACACAAACACACAAACATACATACAAACACACACACACACATACAGACAAACATACACAAACACACACACATGTTTTTAGTCACCCTCCTGTTTCCTACCTTTTAGGTGCAGGAGGGTGACTTTCCCTGGGATCCAGTGGTGGCTCATGCGTTGGGAAATCTGACTCCTCTGCTCCTCTTCCTCCCGCGCGGCTCTCTATGATAGTCAACATCTGACATCATCAAATAGGGCCCGTTCGTGCTGTTAAAGCGCCGCAGTGCTGACTGTGCCCCCTTATTGCCATCAGGTGGCCCTAACAGCATGGACCAAGCGATCGGACCCTGAATGGTTATACTGCAGAGGCCCAGTCGCGTTACATAGCTGGTGGACACCCCCCGGTCGCAGGGGTCCGCAGGATGGCTGGGCCCCTTGGAGTGATGGACCGGGTCGCAGCTGCGACGCCTGCGACCGCGGTAATATTGTCACTGGGTACGGGGATATCAAACTATTTGACATTAAATGATGGGATAAGTCTGGATGTGTGAACAATATAAATTTGATAACCAGTATATCACAGAAACATGTTGTATTTAATGTAAAATAGAGAGATTTCCTCACCTCTTTTCGTTCCAGTGCCGCCATCTGCATGCTTCGTGGGTGTTACTCCGCTCCTCCTCCATTCACTTGCAATGTCCCCAAGCAGGACACACCTTCTCAGTGACATTGGCACATTGGCTTCGAGTCAGAACAGAGTTACATCACGTCACTCCGTTCCTATACTCTCTAGCTGGCACGAGAAGTGCCTGGTAACGAGTTTCCATAGCAACCATAGCAAATGCTTAGGAGAGCAGAAGGACCTCTGGTGGGTTGCACTAAGGCACTGACTAACAGCTAGGAGGAAAGCTTATTTTTAAATTGTTTTTTTTTTTTCCTAATCTATACATTTGCTAGCAAAACTGCACATACACCAAGTGGTAAACCTGCTATCCTTTGACTTTTTGACAGAGGAAGCCATGCTTGAGTTCTTTGGAAGACCTTCTGTAAAAAAAATATTTTCAGAACTACAACTTCATGGGCACTAAACACATATATGGTGTGCTTCATTGATCACAGTGGGAGGAAAAACAGTCAGTATTGCATTTTTTTTTTAGTTCGAGTCTAATTGTACTATTGAAACTTGAAGGAATTTTATTTTCTCATTTAGAGAATTAACATAATTCTACTTCATACTGTTCTGATATTCAGGAAATTATGCAGTAAATGTTGTGTAAATTGCATTGAGTATGCCATAAATGTGCGTCTTTAATACCAACATTGTATTTGTGTTTTGTTTTTGCAGAACAAAAATATAACCCTCATTTTCTTTCACTTCAACAAACTGGTCCTACCCAACTTAGAAACATATTTCGCAGCTTGAGCTCTCATCAGTAATTGGGCAAAGGGACTGAAAATGATGCAATTCCCCAATTCCCAATTAATGACAGTCTTTAAGGATCAATATATGCAGGCTGCTGAAAAGCATCCTGAGAAGAGAGATGGTAGGAAAATCTCTTGGTATATATACTGATCAACCACAACATTAAAACCACCTGCCTAGTACCATGTAGGTCGTTCCTGTGCTGCCTAAACAGCTCTAATACATCCCAGCATGGACTCCACAAGACCTCTGAACATGTCATGTGGCATATGGCATAAGACATTAAAGGACCACTCTAGGCACCCAGACCACTTCAGCTTAATGAAGTGGTCTGGGTGCCAGGTCCAGCGAGGGTTAACCCATTTTTTTTATAAACATAGCAGTTTCAGAGAAACTGCTATGTTTATAAATTGGTTAAGCCTTCCCCCTAATCCTCTAGTGGCTGTCTCATTGACAGCCGCTAGAGGCGCTTGCGTGATTCTCACTGTGAAAATCACAGTGAGAGCACGCAAGCGTCCATAGGAAAGCATTGTAAATGCTTTCCTATGCGACCGGCTGAATGCGCGCGCAGCTCTTGCCGCGCGTGCGCATTCAGCCGACGGGGCGGAGAGGAGGCGGAGAGGAGGCAGAGAGGAGGCGGAGAGCTCCCCGCCCAGTGCTGGAAAAAGGTAAGTTTTACCCCTTTTTCCCTTTCCAGAGCCGGGCGGGAGGGTGACCCTGAGGGTGGGGGCACCCTCAGGGCACTCTAGTGCCAGGAAAACAAGTATGTTTTCCTGGCACTAGAGTGGTCCTTTAACAGTAGGTCCTGTAAGTCTTGCAGGTTTTGAAGTCAAGGCAACACCTTGAACTCTTTGTCAAACTATTCCTGAACAACTTTTGAAGTTTGGAAGGGTGCATTATCCTTCCAAAAGAAGCCACTGCCATAAGGAAACAGCATTGCCAACAATCTGCAACATGGTCTGCAACAATCTCTAGGTAGGTGGCACATGTCAAAGTAACATACACATAAATATCATGAATGCCAAGGTTTCCCAGCATAGCATTGCCCAGAGCATGACACTGTCTCCGCTGGCCTGCCTTCTTCCAAAAGTGCACCCTGCTGTCATCTCTTCCCCAGGTAAATGATGCACCCATGACTTGCCATCCACCTGATCTAAAATAAAATGAGATTCATCAGACCAGGCAACCTTCTTCTATTGCTCCATGGTCCAGTTCTGATGCTCACATCACCATTGAACGTGTTTTCAGTGGTGGACAGGGGTAATCATGGGTACCCTGACTGGTTTGAGGCTACACAACCCCATACGCAGCAAACACTAATGTGTGTTCTGACATTTTTGTATTATGGCCAGCATTAAGTTTTCAGAATATTGGGCTATAGTAGCTCTTCTATGTGATCAGACCAGATAGACTAGCCTTTGCTCCCCATGTGCATCAATGAGCCTTGGGCACCCATAACCCTGATGCCGGTTCACTGCTTGCCCTTCCTTGCACCACTTTTGGTACTAACCACTGCATACCAGGAACACTCCACAAAACTTGCCATTTTGGAGATGCTCTGGCCCAGTTGTCTAGCCATTACTATTTGGCACTTGTCAAAGTCACTCAGATCTTTTTGCATGGCTATTTTTTCTGCTTCCAACACAAGAAATCAAGAGCTGACTGCTCACTTGCTGCCTAATATATTCCACCCTTGACATGTGCCATTGTAATCAATTTTATTCACTTCATCTGACAAAGGTCTTGTGACTGATCAGTGTATGTTGGCTATTATGGCCACATAAAGTCACAACCATTTAGTTGGCACTCAGAGAATCTAGGAATCTTTGTTCTCTGACCTGTATTATGTTTCCCAATCAAAATCCAACCTGTCATTTATTTTTTTCTTCCAATTTTCTTCTATTTCGGAGCTAAACTACTTTATGTCTGCAGCCCTAGCCACATCCCACTGGCTTTGATTCATACAGTCTCCCTACACACTTTTTGAAATGGTGTTAATTTAAAGCCTGTCTTGTCACAGTGTGTTTATTTTAGAGGTTCTTATCTCCTGCTACTCCAGTTACCTGCTAATCTGATACAGTTTCCTATGTGAGGTTAAATTGAGTCAGATAAAGAAAGAGGAAATCAATAGATCACAGGAAAATTACAATTCTTCCAAGCACTATCAGAGTAGCATTTTTTTTAGACATATCCCAGGTAAAGGTCATAATTGTATTATATACAAATGATTTGTTAAATTTGAGAAGCATTTCATTAGACTCTGCTAATCATGAACAAGGAAGTTAGTACTAGACAAAATGAGAATGGAACAGCTTAGCAACAGAAAGTGAAGGTGTGGGATTTTAGGGATTTAGTGACATAATTTTGAAAAAAGTAATATATACATATTATTTTAATTTTTATTTGCCTTGTTCAAGTGTATGAATAATCTTAATTTTTATGCTTGACTTACTCTTAAATACAGAAGGTATGTTCTGTTTTTTAGTCCATATTTATCTAGGGACAACTTCTATTTAGTATCCTTTTGTGGTTGAGCATTTTTCTGCATATATTCAGTATTTTGTGCTATCATTTATTTTATACTGGTGATGTCTGTTTTAATATTGAAGCAGTTCCAACTGTTTTATCGTGCTAAACACTTGAGACACAAAAGCACATTAGTTCATGGATCCTGTCTATTTCTTTGATAGCATTTGTGCCTGGTGTTCTGAAGTAGGACATATTTTTCTTTGTCCTTTTTTGAAATACAAGTGAATCCTGGAATGTGCTCTGTAAAGTATAGCCGTTTTGTAAATGGATGTCTTTTAGTTTGTATTCAACAACAGATGCTCTAAATTATTGAACAGTGTGGAGAACACAGATGCTCACAAATAATATAAAAAAAAAAACAGAAACATTTGAACCCATCCTTAAAAAACTGGACTCTATAGTTAAAATTAGGAATGCTCTAGGAAAGCTTGACAGTATTTTTTAGCTTTGTGTAAAATTGTAGAGATTTTAATTACAATTAATAGCACTTTTTTTGTAAATTTTGCTTTAATTGCATTCCAAACAATGGCGCAAGTGACAAATTTTAAGGTTGAAAAAAAAGGGTTTTTGCATTTTAAATAAAATAACATTACAAAAAAAAGTTACTAAGCTATATCTACATAATCGAGGAGGTTAATACCACATGTTGGCTGCCAATCAGTATAGGGGAAACTGTCACTTCACATGATTTTTTAAAAGTCTTAATTGATGAAGTAGTTGAACACATACAATGAAATAAAGGTATGCCAGCTAGTACATATTGCAGTACCAAGTTCCACAAGCAAGGCAAAAATAATGGGGGTTTAGTTACACTATTGATTATGGGGATGTAGTATATGCACCTGCACCGCAAACACACCTTAATAAACTCAATACATTGTATTACTCGTTCTGCCGATTTGTGCTGCAATGTAATTACAGGACCCACCATTGTGACATGCTAAAATAACTAAACTGGTTGTCGCTGGAATCCAGACGCACCCTTCATCTTTCCAGCCTTGTGTTTAAGAGCTTTTCTGAGAAGCTCCCACCCTACCTGAGCAGAATGCTCTCCCCAGCTGTTCCCACCTCCTATAACCTCCAATCCAGTAACAGCACTTTGTTTAGTCTACCTCAATACAAAAAGAAAGCGGCCCGATCCTCCTTTTCCTACAGAACGACCTCTCGCACACTTTCAAATCTTCCCCAAGCCGAAAGTCTTTTAACCCCTTAAGACCGCAGGACGTACTATGCCGTCCTTATTTTGGTGGCTCTAAAAGCCGCAGGACGGCATAGTACGTCCTGCGATCTTATGTACTTACCCGGTCGCCGGCGATCCCACGCCGGCGATCGCGGTATGGGGGACTTACCTGGGAGCCCAGGGAGTCCCCCGGCATCCTCTTCAGCAGCCCAGGGCCATGTGATCGCGAGGTCCTTGCGAGGACCCCGCGATCACATGGACGGCATAGCCGTCCAAGGCATTGCCAGCAGGGGGAGTGCCTGTAATGACAGGTACTCCCCCTGCTGTCTGAAAAAAAAAAAAAATTTTAAAATAGTGTAAAAATAAATTATATATACTTAGATCATATATATATTTATTATATATATGATCTAAGTATATATATATACACATATACACACATACACATAAATATGCATACACTGTCTACGTGTATTTTAATATTAATATATACATAATTATATATATATATATTAATATCAAAATACACGTACAATGATATTGATTAAATATATATATAATTTTCATTATATATATATTTATATATAATAAAAAATAAATAAATATATAAATACGTTAAAAGAATAAATAAAAAAATAATAAAAAATAATAAAAAAAAATAGATAAAAAATATATAAACATGCGTCATTTCGTTCTAACTGTATTTTAAAATTAATATATATATATATATTGATATCAAAATACATGTAGAACGAAATAATATATATATCTATATACATAAGTATATACGTATATATCACTATGTATATACCTATATATAAATAAAAATAATTAAAAAAAATTATATACATATATATACACACATATATATATACACACATATATATATATAATAATTCTACGCATATATATATGTAATAATTTTACATAATTAGGTCATTTTATTAATTACAATTTGCAGGACCTGCCTGCCAACCCAGGCCAAAAGTTCAGGGAATTACATTGTCTAGCACTATATTTAACTCTGTAACTTTCCAAGACACCATGAAACCTGTACATGGGGGGTACTGTTTTACTCGGAAGACTTCGCTGAACACAAATATTAGTGTTTCAAAACAGTAAAATATATTACAACGACGATATCGTCAGTGACAGTGACATTTTTTGCATTTTTCACACACAAATGGCACTTACACTGACGATATAATTGTTGTGATACGTTTTACTGTTTTGAAACACTAATATTTGTGTTCAGCAAAGTCTCCTGAGTATAACAGTACCCCTCATGTACAGGTTTTATGGTGTTTTCAAAAGTTACAGAGTCAAATATAAGGTTTGCGTTTCAGTTTTTTCACATTAAAATTCGCCAGGTTGCCTTTGAGACCGTATGGTAGCTCAGGAATGAAAATTATCCCCATGATGGCATGCCATTTGCAATAGTAGACAACCCAGGGTATTGCAAATAGGGTATGTTCAGTTTTTTTAGTAGCCACTTAGTCACAAACACTGGCCAAAATTTGCGTTCAAATTAGTTTTTTGCATTTTCAAATATTAACACTAACTTTGGCCAGTGTTTGTGACCAAGTGGCTACTAAAAAAGACTGGACATACTCAATTTGCAATACCTTAGGTGGTCTACTTTTGCAAATGGTATGCCATCATGGGGGTAATTCTTATTTCTGGGCTACCATATGGTCTCAAAGGCAACGTAACCAATCTGGCGAATTTCAATGTAAAAAAACTGAAATATGTAACACGCTATATTTGACCCTGTAACTTCCCAAAACACCATAAAACCTGTACATAGGGGGTACTGTTTTACACACGAGACATCGCTGAATACAAATATGTGTATTGTATTGCAGTAAAAGCAAACAGTATTATGACATTCACAGTTAGAATGTCACGTAGAACTAAAAAAAATTAAAAAATTCTTATTTTCTCCCATTTTTTTAATATTTTTTTCATATTAAATTATGTTCCATACCTAAATATTTGATGTTAAACGAAAGCCCCGTTTCCCCTGAATAAAACGATATATAATAATGGGGGGTGCATTTAATATGAAAGAGGTGAATTATGGTTGGACAGACATATAGCGCAAATGCCAGGTTTTGTTTACGTTTTTTTGGATCACAACTTGTACATTTGGCTGCGGTCTTAAGGGGTTAAGAGATCCCTCTCTACATACCTCAAAACAAAATTTGCCTGTCATGATTGATTATATATTTCCTACCTGTTCTATGTTAAATTTGTATAGATTGTGTATTAATATTGTTTTTGTATTTTATTGTACCCTATTGTATCAATGCAATGTTTTGTGGACCCACGACATACTTGAAAAAGAGAGAAATCTCAATGTATCTTTCCTGGTAAAACATTTTATAAACAAATATGATCATACAGTGCATAGGCCTGCTACACCGTCAATGTACCCCATCTTTGGCAGGTCCTTCTTTAACAGCCTAATGTCTGCTCTTATGAGATTAACCAACTTACTTGAGAAAAAAAATCCATCTGGGACTCTCTGCAGTACAAGGCTAAATAGGGCCCTGGGATGAGGCAGATGCTGATGGGCCAGGGTGGTATTTGGTCCCATCCCCCGGCCCTCCTCCTAGGCTAAGAATATCAGAATTTACAATCTAAGCCAATCCAATACTTTCCTATTGGAAGCATTGGAATTGGCTGAGATCATCACTCCTGATGATGTCAGCCAATGAGGCAGATCAGGGGCAGAGCCAGCACCAGCAGACTGGAATAAAGCCAAAATGTTACTATATTTAGGGGGCGGAAAGAGGGGATTTTAACACTATAGGATCAGGAATACATGCTTGTGTTCATGACCCTCTAGTGTTCCTTTAAGTAGAATGGTGAGTAGGAACATGAGGGGAATATTCAGTCCTGAACCTCATCCTCCAGTAAAGCCCCCAGCACAGATTGGTGCAGGTTGTTGGCAATCTTATCCTGTTTCTCTGTGTCATGTTATTCTCCCTATACCCTCCGTAATACATTTTTTAATTCCATACCTAAAGTTGTACATTTTTTGAGTCTTTCTTCACATGGCCCTGGTGACACTCATGTTGCATGCTTGGGAGGAGGTCTTCTTGAGCAGATTAGAATCTAGATTGCTAACTGTTGCAGGAATGGTAGTGTCTCCTTGATGTAATTGTCTGATGTCCTGCAATGTGGGAATTAAATCAGCCTTTTGTTTCTTAGATCACTGTCACGTATTGGTCGCAGAACTACATATTGGTCCCAGTACTACCAAGACAACTTAAGGCCTATGTTTACAGTCTCCAAGAGGTTAAATATTTAATTTTTTGTACCATCAATACACATTTTTCTGGTGAGGCATTTGACTCATTCGGATGTTTGCTCCTCCTGTACTTGTGAGGATTTTTAAAAATATATTTACTTATTCTTAATATTTAATAAATACATATTTATGACATGTTACATTTTTTGTTTTAATTGTCTGCAACTGGGCACCTCTATCTTAGCTCTGTGTCAATCATTGTTATAAACTCTATACTTTGCACCAGACAGTCTGCATAGAGCAAGCATACAGAGAGGAGAATTAAAGAATGTTTCTGTTTCTCCTCATTTGCAATAGTTGCCAATCAAATGTAAAAAAAAAAAATTATAGATGGTTTTTACTGGGTTTTTTTCAAAGGTGTAATTCCACGGTTATGATGGCCCTCCTTTAATTATGGAAACGACATGTTCTGATAAGCTACTAACATGTGCTGTCAGTTTTGTTTTTCTTATTTGCAATTTTCAGACAAATATGATGTGGAAATTACTGAATGGAGAAATATGAAAGACTCTTTGCAATCTTGTTTTATACTAATTTATTTAAAGAAGGTTCAGGGGACAGAGACACTTTGATTTTACAATAAGACAGTCACATGATTTATGGCATTCTGTTTGCTCTATTTATATTACCTGTATTGACATCACCACAAAACATAATCATACATGTCAATAAAACCAGAAAAAATGTAAGAATTCTGACAATTAATTATATTGATTTATTTTATTTTATTTTTAGATTTTTTGCATTTAACTTGTCCTTTGCACAGTTTACTTATTTTTCAAATTTCATTAAATCATGGAAATGCTTTTACCATTTATCTACTTACAGAAAAAAAAAAATCTGCTCATTTTGAGTTTATATTTCATACTTTGATTGCTAAATGTGTAAGTTTTTTTTTTTTTTTTGGTTACATTAATTGCTCATTGAGCTCTGTATCTGTGATTAATAATGCTGCTTGCAGTGATGGCTTGCACTTTTCAGCGTCTGTATGTATCTAGGTAGCTTTATCATTGTAGGTCTAGGATTCTAATGTAACAATCTTTTACTGTACAAAAATAGCCAAATGATACATTCAAGACTGACACTTAAATGGGAATAGAAAACACCCTGAAAACATATAAACCAAGAAAAAAATATTACATTTTATAAAATCAGAAATGTATTTGCTGTGTTATAGCCATATTTTAATATTGTACAGAAAATAGAAGATAATGTCCAGAAAAACAGGGAAGTCTATCTTTTTCCCAAAGACCACTGGATGCACCTTTATAATGCTGCTAATGTATAACATATAACTCAAGCCAAAAAAGCATCATAAAAAACATCTGTGTATTATAAAAGGACAAAAAATATAAAAGCTACTAGGTGCCCTCTCAATATATGCAGCTAAGAGTGTAGCACTCTAAATATAGGAGAATTTGTAGAAAACACCCACATTAACTAGTAAAGCTTACTCAGGGGTTCTCCACTAAGAGATGCACAACACTGTAGGGATCTCCTTTCATTGCAGTGTTGAGACACAACTTATTTTCTCTGAAATTCAACACAAAATCACGTTTGAAATAATGTCAGTGAAATAGAGGACTAGCTGGAAAGACAAAACAAACAAAAAAACTGCATCGGCAACATCCAAATAATATAGAAAAATACATCCATAGAATATTTTTGTCTCGTAATGGCCTTGATTCCATTCAATTTGCGAATCCAAGTTGAATGTAAACAACTGGATTTGACTGATATTTTTTTATAAATTCCACTAGATTTAATGCTAGCTAAAATTCTAACATTTTAATTCGCCCTTTTTAGTGACTAAACCCTATTAGGGATTAAAAATGAAATAAAAAAAAGTAAATAATAGTCTCTATGAAATAGCATAGTGTGGCAAAGCCACGCCATGCAATCTCAGTCTGTGACAAGCACTTGCTTTTATTGCATCTGCTTTTTTGTCATGTTTTCTTGTGATACAGTTTTGATGTCCATGTGTGCAGGGCTTTTTTTTATGATGTTATAGGGACAAATTATGTCAGTGCCAATTTCAATTTTCAAATGTTGAGTTTTGAGATTGATTTACTAGGTGCAAGGCTTATTTGGGGGCATATTAGTACCTAAAAAAATCAAATTACTACTTAAATGCATACCATTTGCAAAATTAGACACCACATATTGTATAATTTGGGCTTTATTAAGGGATTGGTTTTCCCAACGTTTCTTTCTGCATATATAATATTAATTTTTAGTTTACATCTGTGTATGCCTCTTTGAATATTTTTTTATGTGTGCTACTGTAGTAAAAAAAAATTGTATTTGACTTGATCTCCTGAGTACAAGAATACCCCTTATGTCCAATTGTTTGAGAAGATACAATACCAAAGCATCTGTTCCTTGCACATTTTTAAGATTGGACCACAATGAATTTAGCATATACAATATTTTTTGTTGGCCAAATTTCAGCCATACGGCGTTTCACCTTGTCTGAACTTTATTGACAAAAAAAGTTAGTGAAAAAGAATTACATAAAAAGGTGGGGAAATATATACATAATATACATATTATTAATTAATATTCATTTATTTAAAAAAAACATTAATTATTATAACTATTATTTAATTATTGACAAACATTGGCATGCCATATGGTTCACAAATCAAGTAAGAAAAAGTAACCAATAAAGGAAAAAAGAGTAGGAGCATTAAAATAAAAATCTATATTTATATATTAATATATAAATAGATATTTATTTATTTTAACAGCTCTACTTTTTTTCTTTCTGTTGGTCACTACTCACTGGATCTGTCAACAAAATCAACATTTAGTGCCTGTTCCACCCATCATCTTTTTATTTTATTTTTTTGGTGCCACACACACAATCCAAACCACAAAACAAATGATGATTGTTAATTGCCAAATTCATTTGTTTCATGGTTTGGCTACACTTCAGCTCGTGAATTAGGGAATTCATATGATCATCCGATCAGTGCAAATTCTAACTAATCTCCAAGTCTAATTGCAATTTGCCTTTAATCATTTTAGTAACAATAACTCACTAAATTTCTATTCCATTCACTGGGTGCTGGGTAGACAATAATAATGCAAATTAGTTATTTATAGCATGGTTGTAATACCTCTAGAGATGGTGCCTTCCTATTTAATTTTTGTATTTAATTACTTTTTGATTTTTAAGACAATACTACTATCTTTATATTAGTCGCATTCTTTAAAAAAAAATAATGTTATATGTTTTCCTTATATTACAGGGGGGAGAAAAGCAAAATATAAGTATTTATTTTGTATTTTTTTTTTTTTAAGCTCCATTCATTCTTACCTGGAAAATTACATTACTAAACGATTTCCTTGTTCCACTTCCTTTGGGTGGGCTAGATGGGGTAGACCCAGCCATAAAATTTTGCAGGACCATCAGAAAGAGGATGGGATCAGTAGGAATAAAGGCAATAGGTGTTTTTTTTCTACTTTGCTGAGCTGTTTCCCATAGCTTTGTAACCTGTAAAATCAGGGGTGGGTTTGGTCAGTTCTCTGGTATACATATGTTATTTAGATATGTTTTTCTATAAAAAATGGTCTTTTTCATCTCACTTGTATAATTGCAGGAGCAATAACGTTTGCATCTTGTATCTATAAAAAACATCCAAAATAGTCTAAGCGCTACATTATTTTATAAAATAAAGGCATATCTTTGGTAATTGAAGAACAATGTTCCCTTAGATTTCAACTGGAGAACTACCATTAAATTACTGGGGTTAACATGAACTTGTTATGACAGCTTCACTTTAACTGTTAACAGCTCCCATGACACTTACTATATGATTTATCATAGTGATAAATCAGTCAAATATTTAAATGCTTTAGAAGCTGTTTAAGCTTTACTTGCCTACAGTCACTTGCTACAGTGCCACTATTATCAGAATTTTGTGGGTGTTACAGTGCTTCCTCTCCTGCAGCTGTGTCATGCAAAAAGATAACCATTTACTGGTCGAGCAAGCTACTTTTTCCCATGCATGAAATACATCCTTCCCTTACCTCTTGTGCCACTTTACCCCTCTCCCTCTAGAATGTAAGCTCATTTGAGCAGGGCCCTCAACCCCTCTGTTTCTGTGTGTCAAACTCATCTTATTGCAAGTACATGTATGTTAGTGCATCTATTGTACAGCGCTACAGAATTCGTTGGCGCTTTATCAATAAGGATAATAACACCCACCCTTTGATGCTACTGACTACTATTGATCCTATGCCACCTTGGGCCATCCCCCATGCTGGCACTGATATGCTGTGTTCACTCTGAACACATTGGTATCAGTGTATCATAGAAAACCCCAGCAAGTATGAGGGGGATTTCTGCTACAGGAGTAACAGTGTAAAAGGGAGCAATAAAGCCATCTGGCACACAGAGTCTAATGCTGATGATCTGTTTGACAGATGGTTAGCAGTCAATATTTCAAAGAATCTTAAATAAAAATCTATACATTCACCAGCATTTCTTCTAGCACAATGCATAGATGGAATTTAATGCTCTTTAAAAGTAGACTAACTTTTGTGTACCATGATAGGTACCATATCATTTTTTTCTTGTAATAGAATACAGCCTTACAGGGGAGTTGTAAGAATAGAGACCATTTTATTATTAATAGCAAGTTAAAATAATAATAATAAAAAATATATATATATATATATATAAACAAAATACCAAAGCCAGGCACTCCTCCGTGTTTATAATATAGGTATTCTGAGCCTAGGTGCAATCCCGCGTTATATATATCAAAAGGTAGTAAAGGGAGCACACTAGGTCTTGTGATCTTGATAAAGACCCAGCAGGGTCGAAACGTTGATTTGCTGTACCACAGCGTTGTATTCCTTTTGAATGCAATAAATACTTTTTGCACAATTTACAAGACCTAGTGTGCTCCCTTTACTACCTTTTGATATATATATATATATATATATTCCTTGGACATGTCATTGCAGGTGTAGTAACGGGATACATACTGCTGCTCAAAGAAGTGACAAGGATATGTATTGCATAGCAAAAAGAAATAAAATAAGATCGATATTAGTATTCTGCCAATTTGTATGTTCTGTCAACTATGTAGCATTTAATGTCTTACTTTGGCTGTACTATCACGAGCTGCAGAGAGGATGTTGCAGCCGTAAATTGGCCACTCCCTGCTGCCAGCAAATGAAGTAGATTAATAGCACAATCTCTGCAAGGGCAGGCAGTTCCCGCAGAGATGCTGCGATTACTTTGTTTAGCCGGCAGCACAGTATGGATCAACTCAATTCTTCAATGCAATGTTAATAAGCTGCACAATCCTTTTTCCTGAATAAGATGGACAAAATGAACATCATGTCTAAAAGTTCTCAATTACTGGCTCTCTCGGCTCTAGGCAAACATCACATCAAAAATAGATGTCAGTATATATTTTTATGTGTTAGCTTGCTGCTTTAGGATACCAGTTGCAGATAAGGAAAGGAGAGTTGTCTCTCCAAGGCTACCTTCAGAGTGGACATTGATAGATGCTAAGATTACATACAAGAAGAGGAGAATTTACAGGAAAGTAGTTTTTGATGTGTGTTTGTTGCTGGCGAAGAGGTGCTAATTCAAGTCCTACTGAGATATAACAGAACATGGCTAAGGGTTGATGTAAAGATGCTGACTGTGGAATTTGAATCTATTCCTGCCAGCAGAAAGAATGCAGGTGAATGAGAGATAAAGCCCAACATGCTGTGTACCCCCTCTGGTTCTGTATCAAGAACTCAGGGTATAAAACAAACAGACTGAAACTGCAGTGTATTTTACTGTAAAAAAAAAAACAGATACAGATTGGCACTGAGATCGTATCATGATTGACACTGTGGGGCTTACCCACTAAACGGGGAGAATTGGAGAACTGAAAAAAAGAAATAAAAATGTTCAGTCTAAAATAGCCAGAACTGAAAAAAATATGTATTTCCCATGCAGGTGTGATAGATTAAAATGTTAGTGGGTAATTCACTAAAGTGAGAATTGTCAGGAAAGTCCATTTAAGGTGAATTTCAACTTTAGGGCCATAATAGCGAGCCCGTCAACTATATCTTCTGTTCCTCTGTTTTGACTTTTAATGGTTACTCCAGCACTCATGATCACTTCTGCTTTTAGTGGTCATGGTGGAAGTAATCTGTTTGTGTAGCATTTTCTCTCTAAGTGCCTAAACATCTCCCTCCCTCTGCCTTGTCGTTATTGTTAAAATGTTTCTCCCTTTCTCCCTTCATGATTCCAGACTGGTAGTGTGCCATTAAATGGTTCAGATGCTTTTCGATCTGCAAAAGTTCATCGGCGCTCAACGCTGAAGGTCATTCAATGCTTCTCTATGAGGACACTTTTAAGCAAAAAAAAAAGCTCAGAGGGTGGGAAGGAACCTAAAGGAATGTATTAAATAAACTTATTACTGTAGAACATTTTATAGAAAAAAGTAGCTTTTTTAATTTCAATCCACTTGGAATTCACTTTTAGTTCATGACCATTTCTGACTTACCCTGTAAAATTGCATATTTCTGTTGTCACATTTCCAAAATTCACATTTTAGTGAATAACCCCCTGTGACTTTACTGTGACAATAGCAGTTAATTTATTCATGCATGCCAATGCAATGACTGCATAAAATAATTATTTGTGTCACATGATGGCCATTCATTGGATGAGATCTGCTAACCTATCTAGCCTGTCTCTCCAATGAGAGACAAGCCAACGAAATTCTAAAACATGCTTTAGACTTACCTTGTCATAGTACTATGCAAGCTTTCATCTGTTTGAAAAAGTTAAGATATTCATGCAGATTTTAATGCACTTTCCATAATGGCAGCAAGTCATATTAAAAGTGTATTTTCAGATACACTTCCTGAAATGAAAAGCATTTTGCTCTCGAAGAATGTGTTTTTAGTGTGCGCTTTCCGCCTACAAGCATTTCATGTTTGGTGAAAGCATAGCTTGAATCCCCAGCCTTGTCACTGAGGCTGCCATGATGTGACTCTGATTGGTTGTGTGGGTTCCCTCCATAGTTAATGCTGTTATTATGGGATTCTGAGTAATGTTAGTTTGCTGAGGTGAGAACAGGCTGTTGGCCCCAGGGATCTGACGTTGAAAGCCTTGCTGGACACATTGTATATCTGGTAACTGGCACACACTAACCTAAGGAGCCATTAATAACTGTGAATTATTGACATTGTGAGAAAAAGAACAGTGACCGTTTTTATTTGTTACTATTTGCAACAAGTTGCCGCAGGCTAAATCCATTATATTAAAAACTACCATGAAGACTGTGTGTTACAGAAATATATCTGTTTTTTTTTTTGTTGCACTAAGTGGAAATTAAAGCCACAAAATAAATTTTTACTGTAATACATTTTAATATTTAAAACAAAGATAATGTTACCTGCGCTCTGGCCTAAATCCCTATGTACATTTAAACAAAATGGAGGCTCTTTAGTTTTATTCCAATGCCCATTTGAATATATAATCTCACCTGCCACGTCAAGGCAAGCCTCGATAGGTGAGTTCCTGTTTACATTTTCATATTTCACATTTTTATTTTTATTGCAGTGTTTTAATACATCCTTCCCTTATGAGGCCTGGAGATCATGGGTGGTCTTACCATATCAGCAGTACCTGGTTTGGTTGACCATTTAATGTATTTAGAAAGTAATTTGCCATGAAGAATGCAATGTCTTGATACTTGTTTTCAAGTATGGGTATCTCAAATAGTACAATACAGTTACAAAGATGCATACATTAGTAGAACATTACCAGTTGCTACAAAGATATTCTGTTTGTGGACACAAAAAGGCAAATCTTTTCTGGAAGGTTAAATTATTAAGTGGACCAGAGGTTACAGGAGAACTGGAGAGCGAGTGTAAATACACTGCTTAGGTAGCACAGGACCACATTAGAAAAGGGATTCTGAACTACGCCTGAAAGTTGAAGGCTGCATCTTAATTTGTGTGGTACCCAGTTTATATAGCAAACATGATGGCCATAATGATGGCCATTATAAACACACTGCACGAATAAGCAACACAAGTTGAAGGGGGTATTGCATATATTGAGATGGATTTGAGATGCAGATTAGTCTGCATTATGCCCACAGCATCAAGTTGCAACCTTCCTTACACGTAGTCACACATGGGGTGAGAAGACTTCCATTAGGTATGGAAAAGCAACATATAAATCTAGCTGTGCCGAAATAACATTAAAACAATTGCATGCACCATGAAATTAAGTCATGCAAACAAATAATATTATCTGCCTCTTGAACATTTGCTAACAACATCACTAGATAAATATCAGTAAATACCAAAAAACACACAATGACTTTGACATTACCTAAGTTCTGACTGATAGTGAAAAAAAGACCACAAATGCATCACTCTACTAGTTGTTAAATGGTTAAAAGAATTTAAGAATTAAGAAAAAAACAGCTTAAACTAAATTCTCTTTCAAACTTCCATTACAGAGCTTACTCATATTAAAAATTCAGTATGATTTACTTTCACGGAGGTTCTTCAAAATTGTGCTTTAGTTTGTGTACTGAAAATGAAAGACGTTAAGAATGCACATACATACAATAAAGTAAAAGGTAAGAACATCAGGTCATGTTTTCATAGTCGTATGGGTAGAATGTGAAGGGTTGCTCACAGTGTTAGCTGAATGTAGGCAGGAAGGTGGTCATTTAACACATATATGTTTATAGTGTTTAGACGAGCCAGCATAAACCACATATTTAGCTGTGGTAAATAGTATTACAACATGCTCAACAAGCATTTACCATGACGATAAATCACCTTGTAATCCAATGGAATCTATTGGAGCTTTTCAATTATTTCAGCCCTGAATGAATGCTTCACCTTTATATATGTCCTACGTTTCTGTTTCTGTTACACTTTTATGAGTTTCCTCCAATATTTACAGCTTGGATAACGTACTCTTCTCCATATGCTATGCAAACCCTTTAAGGACGGGGAACAATTGTCCAAGTTCTGAACCAAAACAAAACCTGGAATTTGACTATGTCTGTTCAACCATAATTGACCTTGTGCACCCACACTTATGATATATAATGTTGTTCAGGAGAAACAGGGCTTTCAATTCACGTAAAATATTTATATGTTTAACATAATTTATTATATAATAAAGTATACATGTGTGTGAAATTAAGAAATGTTTATTTTCTAATGCACGGCATTTTCACTGTGAATGTCATAATACTGTTAGCTTTTCCTGCAATAAAAAGAATATAAATTTTAAAAAATACATATTGGCATGATGTGATGTCCCATGAGTACATCAATACCCCCCTAGTACAGGTTTCATGATGTTCTGGAAAGTTACAGGGTCAAATATAGGGCTGCCCGTTTTTTACTTTTGACACATAGAAATTTGGCAAATTGGTTTGCTGGGCTTATGTGGCCTTTGAGACCAAATGGCATGCCAGGAATGAAAATTACCCCCATCATGGCATACCATTTGAAAAAGGTGAAAAACCCATGATATTCAAAATGGGGTATGTCTCTAAACCCCTCCTGTTTGTGTTCAGCGATGTCTCACCAGTACAACCAGTACAACATGTACAAATTTGAAAAGTTACAGGGTCAAATGTAGTTGCAAATTAAATCCTCTGGTATTTCTGTTGGCTGTCATGAATTATGGTATTTCTGTTGGTTGTCATGAATCCTTTGTGGTCATAACATCACAAATGTGTGATTTCTGTGGGAAAAGCAAGTCTTATGGCTTGACTGGTGTGAGGATTTTATTTAACATTGTATTAATTATCCACAGACTTCAGGTGGAAGGGGGTTTCAATCACAATATTTTCCCCACCATAACCTTTTTGGTTTTTGCTTCCCAAGCACTACCAAGCCTCACTAGCAAACCAGCAACCAGCCTTATGCTGATTATTTGCATTAACAACGAAACAGCTGTCCATGAGTTGTTCACTGGCTTTACATCTTTTCCTGAGTTGTGTTTCAAAGCTGTTACATACAGCAAACACAGACTTAAAGGAATCCATGTCTAAAATAGAATGAGGCAATAATGTGATTATTATTTAAACTAATTTGCATATGCCCACCCAGAATCCTTTGTGGTAGTAACATCAGTGCAAACCTGTGATTTCTGAAGGAAAAGCTGGTTTTATGACTTGACTGGTGTGCAGATTTTTGTTTAACATTGTATTAACTATATATATATACACACACATGCCTGTCACAAGTACTTGTCAAGGTGCAATCTCCAGTCTTGAGTAAAAAAGAATCACACACTAGAACTCTCACTGGACTTTTAGACCAAATTCTAGTATTTATTGGGAATATAGTAAAATTACATCAACATTTCCGTTAAGACTGTCATCCTTCGTGATCATTCATATATATATATATATATATATATATATATATATATATATATATTTGATATTAATATATATGCATTATATATATATATATATATATATATATATATATATATATATATATATTAATATCAATATATACTTAGAATGAAATTATATAAAATAATTCGATGATTTTATTAATTATATATTGGTGGATCTGCCTGACAACCAAGGCAACCAATCCAGTCAATCAAGTTGTGATCGTCACAACACAGGCAGGTTCCCTCGATAACGATTGGAATGGAGGGTAAGTGTCTTCCTATGGGGATGTTTTAATACACACATAATTCTTACAATGCATTTACATTAGGTCCCCATTGATCCTCTACTGGGAGCATTGAATTGGACTATCACGGAAGGGACAATGTCTCCTCCATGATGTTGTGAAAGGTGGGGAGGTGAACAGTGTCACAGGACTCTCGAAGCTGGAAAAACTATAGTGCTATAGTGTTCCTTTAATCCTAGTACACCCCAGTTTTAGTTCTCCTTCTTATTACTATTATTTTGTGTCAGAGAGAGCAGTGTCAGGGAGTCGATGGGCTTTCTATAATAAAAGGCTGAGGTCTCACAGACCCTAGCTTGTATAATTTTATCAGTTTTACTTTCAATTTCCCACTGGGAAAAGCAGCCCGAAACTGGGAGTTGGGAAATTTCACACGTTTAATGGAGAGCACTTGAGAAGACAGAAGAAATTGCTGTCTATAAAGATAAGTTATTCAGAATGTGGCTTGACTTATTATCGTCATAGTTGTGTTTAACGGGATCTTGTAGGGCATTGAAGATATTGTTTTGTAAGTGTTGCAAACATCTAGCACAACTGAAGAAACAGGCCTCACACTCTGATCTTGCATTTGTTACATGGCAATCAGTAATTCTGCATTACTTTAGTAGTGCGTCTCTAACTGTGTGTGATATATATAAAAAAAAACCAGGCTTATACACATAGAAATCTCACCAATATTTTGAACCCTGCAGTAGCTGCAAGATTTGCAGCAAACAAAAGAATCAGTGGTATCATTTTAGCATTAATCTTTTTATAAATATCTTCCTTTTTCAAGTGAATTTTTTTCATAATGCACTGAAAAAATGGTGGGTCAAAGTTCAGCTTGGAGTGTCCCTTTAATTTAGTAACGCAATTAAGTATTTCTATAGGTTTTTCAATCCGTAAGTGGTAGTATAAAGCCCTAGTAGTAGTATAAAGCCCCATGGGCATACTGTTGAATATTTCTGTTGTACAGGAAGGCTGAATATATTATAATATATTATAAGCTTATCAGCATTGCCTTGGAAGCATTTGACCTCTTGACATCTCCTTGCTGATAGTGAATGCATGGGCTGTACCGCTGCATAATGTTATGCACACACATGGACCTTCTCATCAAACTGTAAACCAGGTTCATAGACCAAAACAGGCATTTGGATGAAATAAGTTTCTGTTTTACGTACATTGGCTCAGTAAAGAGAAGCTGCCATGGAATGATTTAGTGAGACCTAATCAGTGGAACATGGCAGTGTTTCATAGAAGAGAGGACTTGGGGTTTGATAGCACATGAAATATCTGTAGTGCTTGAAAACTGCTATGAATGCAATCACACATGAAATAATACTGAAATGATGCAGTAGGAGTCTGCAGTAAACGAGTTTTAACCATATGGAAGAGAGAATCAGCGTTCTTTTGTTAAAAATATGTTTAGTGTTTGGTACTTTGAAATGTATAACTTCAATGTTTCATGTTTATATATATATATATATAAAATCTAAACTACTCTTTTTTCTAAATCATTATATAAATGTATCGACCACTTTTAATCCTTGTATCACATTTCTATAACATAACATTTATGACATAAACATATATTTATATATAATAAAAAAGAAATACAAAGGAAAAGGAAATGAAGACTAATAATGTAAAAAAAAACAGTAGTCCAACCTGGTAATTAATGTATCCCTTCATAAAGTATAAATGAAAATAAATGTTATAAATATGTACAATGTAACTTAAGAGTGAATCTACTATCCTGTCCACGAAGAGAGTAGCAATGTCTGAGTAATACGATGTCTCAGAAAGTTGTGAGTCAACTTCAGACTTTAATACCTCATTTCCTATGTGGTTCACCAATTGGGCATGTAAAGCATATTCCATTCAATCTGCTCTTTATAGATCTAGCACAGGGATTGGGTAAAGAAGTTAGCTGAATATAGATATAAGGATTCGCTAGTAGAGGTAAGTATCTGTGTCTTGGTATGTATAAGAAGTCAAGGAATTACTGTATGTTTGGTCCATATCTCTAGACTGTAAGCTCGTTTGATCAAGGTCTTCATCTACCTATTGATCCCGTTTCATTTTGTAATTGTCTCATTTATGTTAAATTTTTCCCTTTTATAATATTGTAAAGTACTGCGGAATAAGTTGGCACTATATAAATACCAATAATAATAATATATGTAGGTAAAAATATCAGACAAAAAAGGAGAGGAAAGGAAGCCTTAGACAGGCACTCAATAGGTAGGGGATAACCCTCAAGAACTACCAGGGTAGTAACAAACAAAACAGAAACAAGAAGAGTGCCCTGCGTTATTAATACGAAACCTTTAATAAATATATTAATAAAAATAGGTGAAATACCACCAAAACAAATGTGAACCAATAAAAAACTGTTATAATTCCAATAGAATGAAATATCGAAAATAGGTTATGAGTGCCAAAGTATTGACAGATTATAACAGATGTTCCAGCATGTGAGGGGTTAAAAACCCAATTCCGTGAACCCCCACCATGTTGGAAGTACAAACTGCTTCAAAAAATGAAATGAAAAGAGAGGACATGTACTGAGGTGATCATTATCCCCACGGATATACCACTGGACGCTAGAGCGAAGATGGTATCACAGTACTAAACTGAGGGTAATCTGCCCCATGTTTATAGGTGTACCCATGTGAACGGAAACCTCATTCTATAGATCCCTGAGTCCATACATGAGACTTCAGTAATGAACTGTTATTAACAATTGTAGGTCTATACAGTGATACGTAGAAGCCTGAATCTAGAGAGAGGTCCTGTTCAAAAGTTTTCAGTGTCCTCTCCTAAATAGCTATGTGCAAAAGAGCAGTAATTTTGCACGTAAAAATATATGAAAAACTGAGATCTCCAGGGTATGAGGTTTCAGATAGATCACATAGACATATAATGTAGGCACACTGGGTAACAAGCTGTATACATTGGTAGTATATGTGAGATGTTAGAGCGACCATGGGAGTAAAACACTCCTAAATGCAGATCGCTAACACAGCCATAGTGGCTGGTACAGCCTTAATGCATGGTATAGTACCAATGCTAGTCAGGTATACCCCCCTGTGTCTCATAGGTACCCCTATATGGCCTAACACATATATGCATGGGTACCACAATCAATAATGTACCCTCAGTCCGTATTCCATGATAAGTCAGAGAGAGACTTCAAAATGAACCCGGGGAAAACAGGATAAAAAGCACGGCCAATGCAATAGTAATGATGAGAAGGTTTTAAACTACTGCAACATAGCAGTAAAACTGTGGCCACTTAACCGGGTTTCTCCTAGTAGGAGTTTGAAGTCAGCTCAGGACCCATAATATCACGAATGCCATGATGAACAAAAACTGGTGATATAGCTGGATCGTCAGCCCCTAAGGCTATCACCAGTTTTTGTTCATCATGGCATTCGTGATATTATGGGTCCTGAGCTGACTTCAAACTCCTACTAGGAGAAACCCGGTTAAGTGGCCACAGTTTTACTGCTATGTTGCAGTAGTTTAAAACCTTCTCATCATTACTATTGCATTGGCCGTGCTTTTAATCCTGTTTTCCCCGGGTTCATTTTGAAGTCTCTCTCTGACTTGCATATATGTGTTAGGCCATATAGGGGTACCTATGAGACACAGGGGGGTATACCTGACTAGCATTGGTACTATACCATGCATTAAGGCTGTACCAGCCACTATGGCTGTGTTAGCGATCTGCATTTAGGAGTGTTTTACTCCCATGGTCGCTCTAACATCTCACATATACTACCAATGTATACAGCTTGTTACCCAGTGTGCCTACATTATATGTCTATGTGATCTATCTGAAACCTCATACCCTGGAGATCTCAGTTTTTCATATATTTTTACGTGCAAAATTACTGCTCTTTTGCACATAGCTATTTAGGAGAGGACACTGAAAACTTTTGAACAGGACCTCTCTCTAGATTCAGGCTTCTACGTATCACTGTATAGACCTACAATTGTTAATAACAGTTCATTACTGAAGTCTCATGTATGGACTCAGGGATCTATAGAATGAGGTTTCCGTTCACATGGGTACACCTATAAACATGGGGCAGATTACCCTCAGTTTAGTACTGTGATACCATCTTCGCTCTAGCGTCCAGTGGTATATCCGTGGGGATAATGATCACCTCAGTACATGTCCTCTCTTTTCATTTCATTTTTTGAAGCAGTTTGTACTTCCAACATGGTGGGGGTTCACGGAATTGGGTTTTTAACCCCTCACATGCTGGAACATCTGTTATAATCTGTCAATACTTTGGCACTCATAACCTATTTTCGATATTTCATTCTATTGGAATTATAACAGTTTTTTATTGGTTCACATTTGTTTTGGTGGTATTTCACCTATTTTTATTAAGGTAAAAATATCAGTTTAGTATTCTAGTGCTCATATTGCCATCCAGCAATATAGTCATTGGATTAGGATATAATGTATCAACATAAGGTCCACCCAGGAGGATGTAACAGAATTAAAAAAAAAAAAAAAAAAAAACAGAGATAGGAAGAAAGGAAAATCTAGGCTGCAAGTGAGAATCAATGTCAGCCCACTATATCAGTGTCCCTCCCTTTAAATCTGTCAAAAAGGAATATTAAAGTGTATAAAAAAAAGTGTCAGATTGGTGGACCACATAGGTAATGAGAGTTATTTTATTTGTATAGAGTTTTTCTCATCTCACATTATAACCTTTAGTTATAAAAAACAAACAAAAAAACTGTGACCTAGTTATGCTACGTTTAAGAATATATGAATGTCACTTCTGTAATATCCTTTAACACGGCAAACAAAATCAGAAAAACAGCCAAATCCTTATGATCTGTGCTATAGTTACTGCAAATGTATTGTGTTAGTTTATTTATTTTTTTAATTGAAAGAATATTTAGAGTTTCAGACACTTTTTCTTACACTATTGCAAAGCAGGTGCGTGTTTATTAAGTAGGTCTATGATATCTAATTTTGTATTGAAAATTCCAATCCTTTCTAGATTTCGGTTGTCAGCTGTAATACCCTTGGACTACAGATATGCTGAATCCCCCTATTTCTCTTGATCATCACTTTTTAAATATGTATTATTATATGCGACCTTTTCAGCCTCTGACTTTTAGTCCCTGTCATTATCTGAGAATATACATAACCTTGGTATAATAATAAGATCGTTCTTACAATATTCTCCTTGTACTTTACTGGTTTATTCTAAATGATCAAGGATCATTTCCTATCTCTAGCCCTGGTGACCCAGTGTCACTTTTTCTTGGTTTGATTTCTCACTTTCAGACACAATATCTAGTTCAGCTCTTTTCATGAACAGCTTCCTCCTCTGTCTGTTAAGTTCTCTTTCTGTGAAACAAGTTAGGAAACTGATGCTTTTTTTTTTTCAATTTTGTATCCTTTCTTCAAACTTTTCTTTTCTTTAAATTTTAATGTTAATTTTTGGGAAGAGTGAATCAGGTCATAAGGTGACCTTTGGAAGTTGCCTAGGGCCCGGGGATAAGATAGAGTCACCAGAACCATAAGTTTGCTTGCCCCATTCTCAATCCCTATGTGAAGAATGGAAAGTACCACCAAATCCAGTAACTGGCCTAGGGACCTTTGGGATCTTAATTTTTCTCTGGATGGGACAAAATCATCGTAGTGTGAATCACCTGAGACTTCAGGATGGGATGTGTAATATTTTAAAGAACAGTGTGAGTACCGTCACGTCAGTCTTTCATAAACTCAAAATCATACAATATCTCCTGTTTAACATATGTGCTTTACTACATTTACAGTCTTTACTTATACTCTTTTTAGGTGGTCCCAACTTTAAAAATAGTTGTTGAACATGGTGCAGAGAACCAATTCATTAGGCAGGAACATATTACCTTTATTCCTAAGAAATGTTTATAGTGCTCTGAAGACTAAAAATTCATTGTTACGTTTTCTACCTCTAAAGCCATAATCCAGCTTCTTTTTCTGTGCTCTTTGTTCCAGTAACAACGATTCCTGACAATTCATTGCATTTCTCTTCATTCCCTGGCTGTGGACCAAAAGGCGTGTGTTTCTTTGCTCTCTAAGTCAAGTAACAAGTTTAAAGGAGTAATGCTAGCGTGATCAATGTACAGCAGCAGGAAGTCTTCTGAATTTTAAACTTCTGTTCTATTGCTCACAGAGTTTTTTTTTTTCTTCAAAAAATATTTTAAAGGAACACTTGACTAGATTGGCCATTTTGTTAATGCCAAAATAAGTAAGGCATTAAGCAATAGTCACATTATCGATGCTTAGCCTGAACTTTCCCTTTTTTTTTTTAAATAAATCCATGGTTCCTTAAACAATTCTCTGCTGAAACCAGGAGCGGCTGAGATCTCTCAGACAATCCATGGTATCTCTTTGCTTTAAATGGAAGACATCATTTGAGTATAAACACAATATGACATCACAGATGCCAGGCCTTACTAATTTTACATAGATGTAATATAGCTGCTCAACACTGGAGATTACATTAATAATTACATATGATAAAATGTGTGTGTATAAAAAAACAGAATAATATAGTGTATAGGAATATTATTATTCAGTAAGCAGAGTAAACCCTTACTCTATTAAGGTGGCATTGTCTCAAAACAAAATATATTTCTAAACATTTCATAAAGATAAAATCTTAGAGGTTTAGAGAGTTCTGCAGGGATTTATGAGATATGCCCATTGTACAGCGCTATGAAATTTATTGGCGCTTTATAATATGAAAAATATAAACAGATTTTAGCCAATGTTTCAAAACACCCTTTTGTACTTTCACTAAATTTATAAAAATGTAAGAGGAAGTAAGGTTGACCGAAAAGGACCCATGGTTATCAACCCTTCACATACAGCTCACCAGGGGATGGGACAGAGGGTTATCACTGATTAGATCCTCTCTGAGCACAGTTACTCCAGTGAAACACTAAGTTTATTATTTAACATGTTACATCACTCAGGTGATGAGCAAGTGAATGCGCCACTCTGGGACCACTTATTATTCATTTTCCCACAATCACTATGGTTTGAGAGAGGGAATGGGTGGCATACTATTAGGCCCTGCTGGTTATTAATTTATATTACTGAAAAATTTATTTGCATGTGTTTGGAGATTGGTTTGATAGCGGTTTTCAAATTTCAATATAATTGTCCCTCTGAATTTTACTGTGAAGCTCTGAATGCATTTTAAAAGTCTGAAAAAAAATAGATTATATATAATGATCTCGTATTATTTATGTTTGTCTCCTCTCCTTTTTGTTTTGTTTTCGGTTTTGTGTTGCACAAGTAATGTTGCTTTGTCTATTCCAACAGCTGTGGGCTGGGAATTATTCCATTAAAGAGGATGGCTTGTTGTGTCACTTCTAATCCTGTTGCAATTCTGCTGGGATTTTTCCAAAGGTGTTAGCATGACAGAAGATCTGGGCACATCCAAGAACAAATTATTTTAAACTAGGATGGAAATAGACTGCTGTAGCTCTGCAGCATTAAAGAGATTATATGTGTAATGTAAGAAGGGGCAGAGAGGAGGAGGGTAGCATTATTTACCCTTGATCATGTTATTATTTTCTAGTATTAGGTTATTGGCTTGGTTGCATGCAGTGTCTTTTTGTTAACGTTCAATTTAAACCACTTGCTTTGAATACAGTACACAGTGTTGGATCTGCCAAGTTGCTGTTCCCTTATTGAGAAACCCATGACTACTAATTAAGTGGAGGTCAATAGGATGCCAATGACCCACTCATTCTTAATGTTTATCTTATGTGCAGATCTGTCATCAGCTATACATTCATAGAGTAAAATGTTAGAAAATCTGCATCAAGTTAAAAAAAAAATGAAATGCGTGTGTTTATTGGCTACATTTCTACAACACACGTAGATTATTATTATTGTTGTTATTATAATTATTCACACTGACTACAGGCTATATTTATTGGAACAGTAATATTAAGTGCATTTAAAGATTAAATCATATTTCTAGAAAAAAATACACATTACTTAAAGGACCACTCTAGTGCCAGGAAAACATACTCGTTTTCCTGGCACTAGAGTGCCCTGAGGGTGCCCCCACCCTCAGGGACCCCCTCCCGCCCGGCTCTGGAAAGGGGAAAGTGTTTAAAACTTACCTTTTTCCAGCGGTGGGCGGGGAGCTCTCCTCCTCCGATCCTCCGATCCTCCTCCCTTTCGGCTGAATGCGCATGCGCGGCAAGAGCTGCGCGCGCATTCAGCCGGTCACATAGGAAAGCATTCATAATGCTTTCCTATGGACGCTTGCGTACTCTCACTGTGATTTTCACAGTGAGAATCACGCAAGCGCCTCTAGCGGCTGTCAATGAGACAGCCACTAGAGGAAATAGGGGAAGGCTTAACCCATTCACAAACATAGCAGTTTCTCTGAAACTGCTATGTTTATGAAAAAATGGGTTAACCCTAGAAGGACCTGGCACCCAGACCACTTCATTAAGCTGAAGTGGTCTGGGTGCCTAGAGTGGTCCTTTAATAGTGGTGATGCCAAATAAGGAGTTTATACAAAATACACAATAATGTATCAGTGCACACACTAGATAATAATCTGGTAACAACTATGCACACTGTAAGAATATTTTTAATGTTGGTTAAGGTGTGGTACCTTCACAGATTTTAGCAAAATGTAGACTGTAATCCAAGTAACCCCTATATCCTTGTGCAAAATACTTATACAAGTTCTGTCAGTTTTCTGACATTTGACATTGGGTTGGAAATACAGTCATGAACCATTAATTAGATCTTTAGCTAGAAAATTAACAATTTCAATACAATTCGCGTATCTACTGTCCCAATGTCCCCACTTTTTGGGGACACCAGGGATCTTCATAGCAGAGCACAAGCGCATCATTAGATGTGTTTGCATTATGTTCAGGATACTGAAAACCCTGCAGTACTGAAACAGCTCTCCTTGCAGGGAATGCCCTCAGTGGGCTGGCCAGCCTGATCTCTTAATTATACAGGTGAGCCCACCCCTTTTCTGGGAACCCAGCCCCCTCTAAGCAGAGCCAGTGATGAAAATTGAATCAGCGGCCCACCCCTTTTTTGTCACTCCCACCAGCTATTCAGGATGCCAAAGTTGGGCGCTATGGTGTAATGGCTATTTTGATGTGTACATTGATTAGCAAGTCACGAGTTTTTTTATTTTATTTTGGGTTAGCAGCAGTAATACAGATACGTGAAAGCCTAAACTTAATGCACCTGTATTTTATTTTAGTAATTGGGACAATATTAGTATTGTAGGTTGAGGTCTCATTTATGGTTAGGCTGCATGAAAGTACAGGTGGAGTTACTCTCACTCTGATGGCCACTTGTCAAGAACACCTCAAGGAAAGAGCAGAGAGCTCACAGAAGTTGGCATTTCTCATTAGATCTTCACGCAGTGAAGCCTTTCAGAATTTTAAGCTATAGTTAATGGTTAAACCTGATTTGCAGCCTTAAAACCTGGAACTGAAGAGAAAGTTCAAACAGTGGAGAAAGGTGGTTAATAAGAGAACTCAGGATAGAAGACTTGCCACTTAGTGTAACATCGGTCCTTGCTCCCCACAAAGCTTTACTAAAAGGATTAGAGCAGGAGAAGAAATGAAACTGGCTGTTTAGGGATAATAGGGTAACTTTGGCATATTCTTTCATTTATTATTATTATTATTATTATTATTATTATTATTATTATTATACAGTGACATCATATTATTTTTTCATTATATGTTATTCAATTTTTAATGAGAGAAATAAAAAAATACAAAACATTATTGAAACTACTTGTCAAACAACTGGAATTTTTGCTGATTGAATAGTCATTGAATTGTCATTTAATAGCCAGTGGACTTATTGTGCATGAAACCTTTGGTACTGAAAGAAGCACTTGAAAGATAAATTGTATTTCCCTGCCATATTTTATGCATCTCTGTCTAAAACACATTACTACTCACCCCTCTAGCAGTAAAAAGGGTAAATTACTTTTTTTGTATTATTAATCTTTTCCGATTGTGCTACATCAGCACTTTCCCCATAAAAAGCTACAACATAGCGGTTGTGTTTGAATAAAATCACCATCACTTTCTCTTAATTCAAATGTGATTTTAGATGTTTTAAAGCTTAAACAAGTCACCATTTCAAAGCACGGAATGTGCATGTCTAAGATTAGGTCTGAATTCAGTTTGGCAGTTATCTTCGCACTCTGATAGGTTCTGCTTCTTTAGAGTACATTATCTTACTATGCAATCCATCATTTAATGTTACAGACAGACAACTCTAATGCATGGCATCTTAGGCACCAGAAACACTATATTAAATACAGAGGATATTTTATTTATCCTTCTCTTTATGTTTTGGATTTATCGTTCATGCTTTGTAAAGAGCCACTTTTTTTTTCTTGGTGTTACCTTACAAGTTCTTTTGAAAAGCAGAAGAAAACACTGTTATTTCATGTTCAGATCTAAGCGTGGAATCTAGCTGTCACAGACAACAACTGAGCACTGGAACTGGCCATGGGAATAGGGAATTACTTAAAAAAGTTAATGGCTGGGCTTATGTTCTGCTTCAGCTACAAGTTTAGTGCTTGTTTATCGTGTTATCTGGTTTGTTCATGTTGCAGGAAACTCCCCCAGGAGAGATGCAAAGGTTGCTAAATAGATGCTTCCACCGAGGGTTAGCATTACTACAGCACGAAAGAGATTTTTTGCCTTGTTCAATACGATTTCTTCCTCATTTTCAAAGCATGCTTCTGAGCCACAATAAAAAATAGGAGCGTGGGGACAGTACTATCACAAACGACATTTGGGACTTATAGACATTGCTTTCTAGTACTCGTTTCTGTTCTGTTACAGTGTGCCTGGTTATTCAACCTCATAGCTTGCTATATATCTTTATATAAGATACAATTGAGCAGTTCTAGAACACTTATAAAGTCTGAACATGTACAGACCAGACTACAGGAATCAGTAAGAATTTTAGTATTACAGTAAATCTTTGAAGTTCTATTGTAAAATATAAATATATATATATATATATATACACACATTATATATATATATATATATATATATATATATATATATATATATATAAATGGATCAGTGCACATCTGTAAGAGCTGATTATAAGAGCGGTAACATGTATGTTCCCGGATTTTGTGAATCGCATTTACACTTTAATTAATTTTAACAAGCAGTCCATTTAAAGTCTGCCCTTTTGGTCACTGCGAGAAAAGAAGCAAATATTGCAGGAATATTTAAGATGTCTGCATGAACTGCTAGCTATAAAAAACCCAATTTTTTTCAAATGTTTATTGCCATATACCATAGTAACATTGATGATATTTCAATTTTATTGTTACGTGTTAAGTCTATTCTTTCTTAATCTCTCTTTCAGGAAAAAAAATTGCCTGTGTGTATTCGCCTCTGTGAATACGCCAGAATGAAATTTGCCTGTGTGAATTTGCTAGTATGAATTCGCCTGTTTGAATTCACCAGTTTCAATTCGCCTGTTTCAATATGCCAATATTAATTCACCAGTTTTAATTGGCCTGTGTGAATTAGCAGGAATAAAATTTGCCATAAAATTTCGTATATTGCCCCGAATGCAATGTGTCATCCAATCTAATGCACATTCAAATTTTGGAAACTTTATTTTCCAAAAAAGGTGCACATTAGATTCGAGTAAAGACGGTATTATGCCATAATTAGAACAGAAAAATATTTTACATTTATTGCAGAAGGTACTGTCATGTTAAAAAATTGGTATGAAGGAATATTAATTTGCTTGGGGAAATATAAGAGAATGTAATTCAAGTTGCATGTGAAACTTTTGTACTGCATAACCATTAAACTATATTTTTTTTAATTTGCTATTGGTTAGCTACTATAATGCTATTGGTTAAAATGGAATCTGCTATAAATTGTCCAAGAAAGACAATGAGACAAATTTCGATATTTTAACGTTGGAACATTTAAGTGAATTAGTATGCATCAAATATGACTTCCAGAATCAAGTTCTTGAACCTGAAAAATTTCAAACAGGCAGGATTATCAGATAATATTATAGATCAGAGGTCCAGCACTCCAGATGTTGTGGTCTACATCTCCCATAATGCTCTTACAGTCATAATACTGGCAAAGCATCAGGGATGATGTAGCCCACATCTGGAGTGCCAAAGGTTGCCTACCCCTGTAATAGATCATAATATTTAGAAACATTGATAGCGTATGGAAAGCATTAACACCATTAACATGTTCAAGGACACTAAAACAGTTTCTTATAAGCAGTCTCCATGGCAATGTGGTGCTGTCACAGTCAAAAATCTTAAATACTGCAATATGGCTGTAACAAAGCCATAGTGAATATGCGAAATAACTAGGGACATATGAAGGTAAAAAGAATGCTAATTTCTTAATTACGCTGACTGCCAAAGGGATTAACATCTTAAATTGCATAAATCTTTATTTTAGCCTCCAATATCCAAGTTAGAAAATGGCAGAAGTGGAAAATAAAACCTTCAATTTGACTATAATAATATAATAGGGAAATAGAGAAAATAAATAACAGTGAATATGGACTCATTAAAGATACACTGTGACACATATAGGTATTAAACAATATGTATTAAAAAAAAATACCAGCTGTAACAAAGGTAGCTAATGGTCCATAAATGCTGGCTGTAGAGATATAACTGAAAACAGTTATAAATGGAAGATGGGGAGGTGCTCACCATCTAAAAAAAGGATGGTGATCAAGGAATATAGGACTCAGCATGGGAAGTTTACCACATCAAGGGTGAAGATATTGTTAGTTTGGCCACTGATCTGTGTTTATTTTCACGTTGTTGGATTGGACTACAGCTTGCTGGATCATCCTGCTTTTCTTTAGACAGTGAGGCCCCCCATCTTCCAGGTATCAGTGTGATTGTGTTGTTTTCACTTGTATCTCTCCTTCCAGTATTTGTGGACTTTTAGCTATATTTGGTACAGCTGGCATTTATATAAATTGTTTGATACTTTGTATACTTTTATGTGTCTCAGTATATCTTTAGTGAGTTGATATTCGCTATTTGGTATTTTCTCCATTTGTTTTCATGTAGTTGTTTCCTTGATTTTTATATTTGATGCATTTAATTACATTTGAAAGATATTTTTCTTTTATTGTAAATTACAATAGTAAGTACAATAGTAATTATCACGTATATTTTTAGACTTTTTATTTTTAATGGAGCGGATACAATTTAGGTATGCGGCTCTTATATTCTACCTTTTAGTGCCTCTAGATTGCATTATTTACACATTATTCAATCCCTTCACATACATGATGATGACATCCTGACTTCAGGAGTGATCCTTGACGTTATTGTCATCGATTATCTATTAACCCTACAATATTAGCGTGTGGATCACTCCTTAAGTCAAACTGGCTTTACATACTCTGATACATCCCCTTGCAGTTCAGCCTTAGCCAATATAATTTGATTTGCATACACACTTATGTTTTGAGTGAATTTTTACTGCATTTACACAATGATTAGAAATTAAGATTTTATAATTAATGTAATACTTTGCTCCCTCTTGTCCTTTAGTTCCTTTCATTGGTTTAGCCCAGATCTTGTTCGCCCTTTGATATTTCTACTTGGATTACCACATCTATGGAGATTAGTTTGGTGACTTTTTTTTGTGGTGGTTGACTGCCAGTCCTTGGGTCTCAGTTTGGCAGACTACCAGCACAATTTTGTTACACGATTTGACGTTTCAGAGTTATTTATTCTGCTCATGGTGTCTACACTCCATACCATCTGCAGAGGTCATGCTTAGGTCAATTTTCCATAAACATGGTTTAGTGAAATTGTTCCAAATTAACTTGTTGTTAACAGCAACAGTTCTTTGTGTGAAAAATCAGCTGATTGCTTGTAACATTTGAAATTTGTATATATTTTGCCGTTGGTAAGTCTGTAATGTAACTCATGTTGAGAGCCCAGGGTGGTAGCACGTTGTACAGAGAATACATAATGTAGTAGAGCAGAGTGAATTGTTTCAACTATCTCATCCTGAAGACAATTTCATTAACGGAGGAAACTGCCTGTAAAATGTTTCACGCGCATTCTGCATTGTTTGGGATTCTTGTTTTCTTAAACAAATACAGAATTTTAATAAGAGATTAATGATCCCAGTGGAAAATTTAATTTACTCTTGGCGTATTTATTTATTTATTTGTTTCCCCTTTTCAAATCAGAAAGCAAGTGAGAAAAACATCAACACAGCTTGTGTTTAAGTGATTGGAGAAAATGTTCCTGGCGTGTAGAGTCATTGACACAATCATAAATGAAATGTGGTAGCCTGGACCGGAAAGTCACATTAAAGACGTAGGTGAGGAGCCCTATGGAGCTGACTATATAGCTGCATTAACCTTTTCCCATCTGCATCTAATGAGATTTCACTATAGATTATTTGTGAACTCATTCTGTGACTTGGAGGAGTGATTGCTAAATAAAGTAGTTCAGAGAGCAGTAACATTTTACATTCCGATATTTTAACTCCATATTCTACTATGCTAAGAGCCTTGGAATACTAGCTATACACTTTTATTTATAAAAAAAGAACGTTAGGAACCTCTAAATTATGTTCCACTGTAACAAATATTATTTTTCTTCCAGCAGGCAGTTTTGTGCTTGGATTTATTTTTGACATCTGGCATTAAAGGTCTTATAAAATTATTTTATGGGGTTATTAATTAAATTTAACAAGATGACTCTTATCTGCAAAAAAGAAGATAAAATGGTTAGTTGGATGTTTTGGATAAGAATAACGTCATCTAGGTGTCTCTGTGTCACTTTTTCTTCTTATAAAGATCATCCTACAATTCTGAATAGAACACATGATCTGTCTGTCTGTCTGTCTGTCTGTCTGTCTGTCACTGAATGTGGGTACAATGCTGACTGGCATCCCACTGGGGATTTTCCCCCACATAAAATTTCTATGCACGTGCAAATGCTCTCTGACAAACAAAATGTTTGCATATTTTAAGAATATTATACTTATGTGATGCACCAGCACAAGTAGGAATTTCTATTCTATCAATAAATTAAATGAAGACTCCAACCATCATGACTACCTTTGCTTTGAGAAGTGGAAGCTTAAAATGCTACATATGCAGACATATTAGCATTTTTGTGCCAGGGGCTAGGTGCAACCCCTTTTGTGCCAGGGGCTAGGTTATCTCTCTCCCTCCCCTGTTCACCACACGCCCTACCTTCACCAACTCAAAGCATGCGCATGTACTCTGAAACAGTGAAATTGTCCAATCAAATGCTTCTCTATGAGAAGTGTTTAATTGAACCACATGAGGCAAGCAGTGTCTTCAAATGGGGCATGGAAACCAGTGAGAGGCGCTTTGCCCATTACTTGATTTCAGATAAGTTTACTGCTCATTTTTAACTTTATAATGGGGAGACCTACTTAGCAATGTCCATTAGAGCATGCTAAATGAAAAATAAAAGTGTACAGTTAAAAAGGGCTGGAATAACACTTAAGGTAAACAAACTTTTACTGTACACTGTATATACTGCTGTCATAACTTCACAATAACCCCCCAAACCATAAGGTTCAACGTTCTATGTAATGGGATACATGTGCATTTAATAAATGTGGTATTTCATGTGCGCTAATTATAATCTCTTCTGAGCAGCTACGGAAATTATTTTGCATATTTTGCATGGGTGCATGATTTAAAGCTGTTGTTGGTTTTCATAGTCTCCTGCAGTGCAATAATTAAACGTTACCAACTGCAAAGAATTACTATGTTATGTTGATGAGGCGTGGCATATCCTCTTGCCTCCTGCAGAACCACAAGACTTTAATCAAACCCCCCTTGGTATTTCCCACAGAGAAAAAAATTGACACATTCTGCAGATATAATTTGGCATTCTCTTGTTAACTGGAATGAACAAAACTGCAAAAAAAAAAGTACAACAAAAAAGTTAAAACAAACAAAAGAAAAATGCTGCTAATCTCTAATTATTTTAAAGTGACAGCTGTATTCTTTTTCTTTAATGTTACATATCTTCTAATGGTACATGTAAAGTTTTTACATTTGTAAAATTGTGGATTTTAGAATTTAGCTTTCTTCATAAAAATTTATTATGTAAAAAACAACAACAAAACAATGCACTGGATGTTAGTGGGCCATATTATCTACATCCCCAGTGGAAACAGGCATTATTTACTACAGGATATTCATGATTAAATATGTATATATATATATATATATATATATATATATATATATATATATATATATATATATATATATATATATATATATATGGATTTAGAATCCTAATAAGGGTTTAGAAGAGTGTTTTTGTGTTCATTTATTTTCCAAGTGTGATAATTATTAACTGTTTTAGAGTATATGTATCTTAAAATGACATACAATTCAATTCACACTTACAGTAATTTGCTGTTCCTGGCAATTTTCCATGTTACCGTTTATAGTTGGATAGTTCTTCCCACTCAGAGCTGATAATACAGGAAAATGAAATCATTCTTTTAATATGACTCTACTTCAGGTGACATTCACTATGTATTCCTAAGCTCCAGTAAATAACTATGTGGTTGAAAGGGGTGTCATGGAAAAGAGCAATGGGAGCTATGGCATATATGAGTAGTTATGAATATTGGTCCAGCTATGTTACCTTACCATAGCAACATATATAGAAGTGCGGTACCCATGATTAGAGATTAGAAGGAGATATTGAAGGAAACAGTCCCTCTTATCGAAACAAGAAAAAAAAATATCTCTAAAGGTTACGCATACCTTCTCCAATTTAAGCCTGTACACTGATTCTTGGCATGTGAGAGGCTGAACCACGGCAAAGAGAACAGATGATCTATTTGTGTTTTTAAGAATTACAGTTGCAATGTGAGCCAAGAATCACATCTACTTTCACTCATGACATAGCATGATTATCTGCAATCAAACATCATCCAAATAGTGGTAAATGTAGTTAACAAGTGACCTAAGAGATGTCATGCTGACAAACACTAGAATCTGTATGACTAATTAGTTATCAAGTCGCTCATCTGGGAAAAACCTCTCAAGACATTATACTAAACCTTTTCTTGAGATTCCAGTGGTATACGATTTACAGTTGAAGGTAGAAATTAGGATCACATCTTGGGTCAAGTCTTACATGTGTAGCTCATAGAAAATGTTGAGGTTATTTAGATGGAGGTATAATGCATACAAATACTTCAAAAGAGTAAAATAGAATAACTAGCTAGCTAACACATGCTTCATTTGCAGTAGCTTGATTCCAGACCTTAAAGTGGAACTGTTGCTTCCCAGGATTTGTGATTATTATGTTTGCTTCCTCTATATTAAGCAATAATTATTAATTATGTTAATTAATTAAATTCAGAAATCAACACATCTATCCTGGAACTGGGCAACATATAGTTACATAGTAATAGTTGTTCAATCTTTAAAACACATGTTCGCATGCTGTTGATACAAAAGTAGACAAAACCCTTAATTTGAAGCGATTGTCATTGGACCTCAATAAAAGAAAACAATTCCTTCTTGGTCATATAATGGTCATCAGATTTCTTCTTGGATCAACAATATGTTCATATATATTCATTATATCCTTGAGTATTCTGGCTTTTCTTAAGTCCATTAAAAAAAAAAATCTATAGCATTTGATAAAACAACCTTTTTATGAAGAGAATTCCACATCTTTATTGTTTTTACCGTAAAGAACCCTTTTCCTCTACTGTAAGCAAAGACATTAGGCATGTGCATGGGGAAAATATTCGGCTCGGATCGTCATTCCGAAATTCGGGACTTCATCAATTCGGAACTTCGGCAATTCGGCACTTCGACACTTCGGCAACTTCGGCACTTCGGCACTTGACCACTTCGGAACTTCGGCAACTTCGGAACTTCGTATCTTAGACACTTCGGAACTTCGGCACTTCGGCAACTTCAGCACTTCAGAACTTCGGCACTTCGGCACTTCGGCACTTCGGAAACTTCGGAACTTCGGCAACTTCGGAACTTCGACAACTTCGGAACTCCGGCATTTCAGGACTTTTGTTGCAGCCGCAATAGGTCCTCCCCCCTTTTTTTACTTTAGGGCCCCCACCCGCCGCTCAGGGGTGGGCGCCGGTTGGGAGGACAATAGGTTCTCCCCCCTTTTTTTTACCAATTTAGGTCTTTCAGCCTTTTAGTAGATAGCTCCCTAATACCGTGGGAATTAGGTAGTTATCTACTTATTCATTCCTGTCATTACATGACTGGCTTAGTAACTTACATTTTATATGAATGTATGTTACTTGATTGTTGTAAGTGTTGCAAATGCTTACAGCTGAATCCTGTTTATGTTTGTATACTTTTTTATTTGAAATTGTATACAGTGTAACATTCTTCTTTTTTCACTGGGTAAGTATATTCGTACTTAGGCAATACTGTGCTTCGGAACTTCTGCACTTTGACACCTCGGAACTTCGGCACTTCGGAACTTCGGAACTTCGGCACTTCAGCACTTCGGCACTACTACACTTCTGAAATTCGGTAATTTTGGCACTTCGGGACTTCAGCAATTCGGCACTTCCGCACTTCGGCTATTCAACTATTTGGACATTCGGAAGCACCCGAATGTCCAAATTACCTGAAATTCGGCCGAATTTTAATTCGGACCGAAACTAATTGCACATGTCTAAAAGCCATCTTCCTTACAATAGCAACAGATGACCTCTTGTCTGTTGTAACATGGAGCAGGTTACCAGATAGATGTTTGTACAGGGACTGCATATATGTATATACTGCTATCATATCCCCACTACATCACCTTTTTGTAAAGAAAACAACTGCAGTTTAGCCATCTTTTCTCCCTGGCATTTATTATAATAAATGCTTCCCTTTTTTTTTTAGCCATTGAGCATAAAAAATGCTTATACTCTAATCTTAATTTGTATTATATGCCCTAGTTGTTCCTGGTTTGAACTGGCATATGATAACACTTGCTAAATATATGATATACAAATTAAAAGAAAATGGTGAATCAGATGAAGAAAAGATGAACATAGGTGATTGACAATGCTTTATTCAATAGTGTACACTGAAGCAATCCTTCCAGTAGAAGGCAGGACCTATGGCCTCTTTTTAATCCAGTTCTAGTCTGTGTATTCATCTGTAAAGTTATCAACAGCAGTCAGTAGAATGAAAAACGGAAATCACAAAGGAAGGAATAAAAGAGTCCATTATGTTCTATTTCAAATAAGATGTAGGCAGTTGAGAGCAAATTCTGAATGTAGACTAGAACATAAAAACTCAGCAGAAGAGAATGAATATACACATGATAGGAACTTAGAATTCTTGTATTTCCCATGTACAAAACCTTTTTTATAGTAATGTAGAGGTACAAATTAAAAGCCAAAGAGCAACTGTTTATAATAGAATTGAAATATGCTTCTGTATATTAACCTGAACGTATGACAGAGCTCCACATCAATAATACTCACAGTAATGTGTCTATAAACTATACTAGCTGTTTTTGTAAATACATTGTTCTTGTTCTAAATTACATTTTACGTGCAGAAATTGTTACTATTAGGTCATCTAAATTTTTTCCAAAACAGCACTAGCCAAACCAAAATAATAATAATAATAATAATAATTAAAGTGTCCCTTTTTATCCATTTGAAATGTTAGGAGGTATGTACAAGTAATCCAATTGTAATTTTAAGGGAATTTGGTCCCCTGAATATTAAACTTACTCCTGTAGACAAACTAGGCATTACTGTTAAGGAAAACATTAGACATGTGCAATTTGTTTTGTTCCGAATATACATTCGGACGAATTTTGTGCAATTTGGACATTTGAATGCTTACGAATGTGCCGAACCAAACATAATGGCCGAAGTTCCCAATTGCCAAAGTTCCAAAGTGGGATAGGGGTAGGGTTAGGGTTAAGGTTTAAGGTTAGGGTTTAGGGTTAGGGGTTAGAGGTAAGAGTAGGGTTAGGGGTTAAGGTTAGGGGTTAGGGTCTGAATTACTGAAGTTCGGAATTGCCGAATTGCCGAAGTGCTGAACCGAATGCCATTGGTCCGAATTGCCGAAGCAGACACATTTTTTTACTTACCAAAATTTCTGAACCAAACCAAATTTTTTTCCCATGCACATCCCTAGAAAACATTGTCTAACTTTCACTAAGGAAACCCCATAGGGAATTCTATTTGTACTCTTTAAAATAACATCCAAGAAGTGAGTAATATTCCCTGCGATATCATGAGTGGAAACTATCCAGCCTATGATAATATATATTAATTCAGAAAATATTAATGGATACATTCCAGTGGATTAAAGGGACATTGAGAACACTACAATCACTACATCTCCTTATAGCTGTTACTGCAAATATATTTCTTGATTTTCCCATTCCAACTAATCTAATGTTTGGCAATCTAGACAAAAAATAGCCCCCTATTATTTGTTTGACGTCTTCACCCTCTTCTCATGTTCCTTGATAGGGTCTGTTTTCAGTATGTATTTTTTGGTTCACATTTTTATACAGGTATCATAATATTGTTTCTTTGCATCAGTGGTTACACCACCCAGTTAGGATTACTTAGATCAGAATCTCCTTTTTTTAAAAATCTCTTTTTCTTTGGTCCCAGTCATTGCTTGCATATTGGGTAGATATGTTTGAGTATATTGACACTCTAAGATGTCCTTGTTGATACCTGTTATATCTGTGCTTACTACCCAATCTGCAATTGAGATTTGCAGAATTTTACTTGTATAAGCAATTTCTGATGAAAGTACCACATGACAGGTACATCTTTATACTTCAGACCAAAAACAAAATATTTTATGTTTAGCTATTGTACTTTTAAGTTTTTGTTATAAAATAATGAAATAAAATAAAGAATAATCTCTTCCCTCCTTTTTCACTTCAAATCAACTAGCATTGAGCACAGCGTATGCTAACTCCAGCCCAAGGCTACAAAGATCAGAAATTCACATGTCAGCTGTGATGTTTGATGGTTACAGGGAATATCAAACTATACTCTATAAACAACATTTGGTATTCATTACAATGAAATTATTTACTAGATCTACAGACAGTTTGAATTCATTATTATTAGTGCTCCTGTGTAAACTGCATATTGGACTGCTTAAATTTTTTTATTAATATTTTTATGCACACTGTAATTTTATGGTTGAAACTTGCACAATCTTACCTAGTACATATCTAGTACATCCTCTGGATTTTTCCAGAATGGTTCCCATTTAAAAGCCTATAGGTGTACTTCTGGATCATTAACTACCACACATTCCAATATTCCTTCTCACTACTTACCCTAAATAAAGGCTATCCAACCCAGACAAGGTCAAAATCCAACATATATAACGGGTATAACCTTCTTAAGAAGAACCTGTCTACAAATTTTCATTTGCACCTGCAACTTTCCAGAACTAACCAGGATTATGTTTGTGAGTGGATTATGTTTCTTAACTGAAGCAGAAAAGTACAACTGTAGTAAACATGATACCAGTTAATTTGGTATGTATGATAAATATGTTGTTCTCTTTAGCACCAGTAGTTCTTAATAGTAAATTGTATCAGTGACTGCATGTTTGAAAAGCACGTTCTATGTCAGGGAAAGGTAGATCTCCAAATGTTGTAGAAGCCCATCTTCCAAGATGTTTTGTGATTCTAGAGATTGGCAAGGTATCTTGTTAGTTGTAGCTATACAACATCTAGGGATTTAACATTTACACAGCCCTGTTCTACATGTTGTGCTGTTTCCCAAATGGCACATGTATGCAGAATTTTTACTAAGGTAAATCATGGAAGATCTCAAAAGATAATGTGGTCAAACAACAAGAGTAAATTCCCGTTAGGCTGAGCATTTCTGTCTTGTGCAGTGCAGTCTTATGTCGAGATCTGTGTTGTCAGCCACTGAAAATAAAGGGCATTTGCTACATTTAATGGATTACTCCACAGAAATAAAGCACTTCTGTTTGCATCTTCATTTTTTCATTTTACAAAAGTGAGAATTTCAATAGAATTTGGAACTTTTATATATTAACCTTGTTACACTCTCTGGCTTTTTAATCAATGCAATTGGTCCTGTTCGTTTCTGGTTTGGTTAGCTCAGTGGAGCTCAACTAAATAGCCAGGCAACTGCTCAGAGCACCTACCTTGTGAAGATTTCTCATTGAGCTGCATTGAGAAGTCTGTGATTGGACAGCCAGAGATAGTCTGGGTGAGGTTAGAAGGGGAGGGCTTGCAAAGGCAAGAGACAAGAGATCTGCAGCTTTTGCTAACTGTTTATAGGTATACCCCAAAGACAAAATGCATAATTAAATGCATGCATGGTTTCATTGGGATTATATCTACTATACAATGATTTTTATTTTTTTTGGTGTGGAGGGGACGAGGTTAGTATCCCTTTAGTGATGCAGTGCCTTTATATATCCTGCTGTACTGTGTCTGGGCAAACTTTTTTATTGAACTTGTCACGATATACAGCAGTGCAGATTGTGAGTCTGAGGTTGCAAGTGTATTAATTGGTACGTTAAATTATGTATAAATCCAAGTGACCTGTATGTTTATTCCATTACTGCCCATTAAGCTGATAACATGAGCTGTGCTTCTTATCTGCCTCTTACTTACTGCTAGGATGCGAACATGTGTAGATAAGTTGAATGGTATTTACTTGCATGTAAATGCCTTCTTTAGCACACTGTTTCTGCATGTTAATTGTATAAAGATTATCTTCCTCAAATATATGCAGGCTTCCACCTCTGGCTTTGAGTTTTTGATTTACATTGTCCTGTCTATGCAGTGTCAGGTTGCTACAGTGCCAAGTGCAATGAACCAGCAGATGCTGAAGGCCAATGGTGCCAATTACTGAACAGAGCAAACCAGAAGAGAAAATTGGATTGTATTCTTTATTTATTTATGCATCACTCTTATTATTACCCACAAAATTAAAATAAACAACATTCAGAAGAAATCTAAATACTAATAATGCTCTTTTCTGTAATGTGATCTATAATATTTTGGTCAGAATACATACGTTGACTATGTATTGTGGCTTAAAAAAGACTGCAATGCTTGATATTTTATTAATCTACTAACTGACCTTAATTAGCTGACCTTTTCAATATATGTATGTACACTGATCAGCCCCAACATTAAAACTGCTGGCAGGTGAAGTGAATAACATTGATTATCTTGTTATAATGGCACCTGTCAAGGGGTGGGATATATAAGGCAGCAAGTGAACAGTCAGTTATTGAATTTCATGTGTTGGAAGCAGGAAAAATGATCTGAGTGACTTTAACAAGGCCAAATTGAGATGGCTAGATAAATGGGCCAGAGAATATCGAGAATGGTAAGTCTGCAGTGGTTAGTACCTACCAAATGTGGTGTAAAAAAGGACAACCAGTGTCACTGTTGTGGGCACCAAATGCAAATTATTGCTTGTGGGAAGTGAAGGCTAGCCCGCCTGGTCCGATCACACAGAAATGCTAATATAGCTCAAATTGCTGAAAAACGTAATGCTGGCCATGATAGAAAGGTCTCAGGACACACAGTGCATCGCAGTTTGCTTTTTATGAAGCTGCATAGTCACAGGTCAATGACAGTGCCCATGATGGCCCCTGTCCACCACTAGATGGTAGATGACGGCCCTCCTTAAATGAGCTTACAGTCTAGAGGTCTATCTATCTATCTATCTATCATTTTTGCAGCCCAATTGTTTTATGGTATTATATGCATAATACAAAATAATCTAAAGTCCAATCATGAACTGCTGAAGTCTACCTGTTGGAACTTTCTGGCATGGCACAATTCTAGAGTGGTGGTATTATTAAATGTATGACACTTTGTACCAACTGAACAACATTTTACAATTTACTGTTGTGCATCAAATATTTTCCAATGGAAACCTTGGGAAAGTCTTCATCTGACACAGCAGTTTTAAAAGATCATGTTACAACACATTTCAAGAATACCATGTTGGATATGCCAATTCGCATAGACCGGTGTGACTTTTTTATTACCAACCTACACTTCTGCCATTTCATGGATAGAAATAGATCTGATTGTATTCATTTCATTTTTGCTCATCTTACTCACAATGTACTGTTAGTCTTCAGAGACACAATTCCATATGCTCCACCGTCCATGAAATTATTATCATGAAAATTACAACATGAATGCTTTTAAACACAATTCACACTTCTATGTACTGTCATAGTGAACCATATAACTGCCACAACCTTAAAGATTCACATTAAATCACGTCAATGATCAGGATCAGGTCAATATAAACCAGTGGTAATGTGGCAAACCAAATGTAATTGTTCATAAGTCCTACTTACACCATCAGTAATAAAGTATCACTTACAGCTGTCAAACAATACATTTACTCCAGAAAGACGGGTAGTCAAGAGCTCACTCATTTAGTTCTAATACTAACCCAATGAGCAGTGATATTGTTCCAAGTTGACAGTAGACAGCCCATAGTTCATGCTCCGCATTCTATATAGCAGTAGATTATCTGATTCTATTCTGTATAAAAAGCTTATTAAGTGCATTCGTAACCAAATAGCAGCACAAAAACACACTGCGCTCCATTACATTAATACTCAGGGGAATATTCTCACATTCACACGCAGAACAAGAATCCATTTGGGAGCCTGATATAGTTCACATGAACATATGTTTTAAACAGCTAAATGCAAATATTTGTTTATATTATTTCAAGTTCGGCGTTTAACTTTCTAATGAATTCTTTGAAATGTCATTCATGTATGGGTGCAGCCTTTCTTATTTCCAAGCCTGTTTGTTTTCAAACTGATTTCTCTTTTTTTGCTGTCTGGAACATATAGTATCCTAAATAAGGTATGTCTTATGTTATTACTGTAGTCGGAGGGTGTGTGTAGAAACAATACACATTGTTAGTGAAAATTACATAGTGTGATTAAATAGGGCTTTTATCGTACTTGCGGCAGCTAAGGAATTAATAGTACATGCCTTAATGTACCATATAGTAATAACATAGAGTTCAGGTTAAGGATATCTTGATTATCGGTTTCGCATATTATGATAGCTAATATTCAGCATATTTCTCATAATCGACCTCGTAATTTACCAATAACTTACTCACCTCTCCCAGTCACCACACAATGTCTTCTGCAGCTGGAACGCCAGCTGCCAGCTGATGAGGTGCCACATCACAACCTCACGTCACCCCTATTTGTGAGTCCCTGAATGCGGAACTCAACTAAAGCCAGGGAGGTGAGACAGTTAATTATCTACTGTAATGTACTGGGTTGGCTGCTTTAGAGTGATAGGAAAGTGTGTGATGCCAGCAATCACAGTCCTATCTGTAAACAACACTGTACATGATGGGATCTCAATGATCCTAGAATCTACTGGCTGCCTGAGAGTGATATAAATGTAATTGATTTTGTGCTGCTTTTTAAAAACTTTAAATGCACAGACTTTCGGCACCGGTTATCGGCTGAAAGATGACCCATAATATGTATTGGCTCTGGAAAAATTATATCAGTTGACACCTAGTACAGGTAACAAAACAAACCATACAACATAAACTGATGCCTTTTTCGCTAACTAAAGTTGCTTTCCTTATTAAATTATTCATTATCACAACTTCAATGAGTCACTTTTCTGCTTGTTTCCAAATGTATTTTTGTTTCTTTTTAGGTTGCTTCCAGCTTGAAACAAATGTTTTAGTTTTTTTTTGTTTTGTTTTTTTCTTGCTGCCTACATAACTTTTCAGAAGAGATTTTTCAAACTGTTATGCTAATGTGATCCTGTGAGTTTTCATGAAACAATTGCTAATAAATGTATATGAAATCAAATATATGATTGTTGAATATGATCAATACCATCAGCCACAATTACATATAGTCTACGCTTGGGACAATCCTCTGCCTCTGTTTTGGCACCAGTCCTGTAGCAGATGTGGACTTAGGAATTTTGCCTTTCCTTTGTTTTATGTAGGACTGGGACAGTGCTTATATTCTTGTCTAGAGAGCAAATATTTACAAACTATTTAGTTAGCAATTCCCTGCTGAAAAAATTATAAATGTTCACGATGAAGAGTGTATTCCCCTGGTGTTGGTCCCTATTTAAAAAAAAAACCTATCAAGTCAAGGAGAAATTCTTACCCGAACTCTGTAGAGACTCTTCAGAAAAAGGGCTGTTTAAATAGATTATATTTGTGCAATATAATCTGTCTCTTAGCAAATGAGAACATCAACTATTAATTGCACCAGCTGTGATAAAATAATTATTACAACAGTTGGATAATAGATCAAAACTAAATTAACTTTTTTCAGAATTTTTGTGCCCAGGGCTTAGCTAAAAATAAGAATGATTGTTGTTTTGTTATGAAAACATTCTAGGTATTATAGAGGTGAAAGCATATGTTCTTTCACGTAATCATTTCTGTTCTCAATATGGTTTTATTGTTTTGTGCAAGTTTCAGTATACGAAATACAAGTTGTATAGGATTTAGCCAAGCCCATCTCCGTGCATACAATGCATAAACCTATATAACACAGCTTACTGCCTCTACAAGCATTTTAAGGTAATAAACAAGCCATTAGGTCTCTCTGCTGATTTCTAATAATACAAAGGGTGCCTTAGCACCCATAAGAGTATTAAAAAAAACCAAAAAAAATATTTAAACTTGTGGCGGTGATTGTATAATCTGTGGTCAAATATAGAAACGGTAGATGTGGACGTATGCTTAATTGAAACGTAAAATAAGGAACTGTGTAACACTATCGATAATATATCGCTACCATTAATGGTGCACCCTGTGAATGTAATGCTGATGGGAAATAGGAATAAAAAAAATGACACTGTCTGTGCTGATTTCTAAGGCATATAAAATACCAAAGGCAATGTTATACTTATATGAATATCTTAAAAAAAAAAAAAAAAAAAGATTGCTGTTAACATAAAGCATGTTTTACCAGTAAATAAATGAATTATGATCAAGTAAAGCAGTGGAAGATGAGAAGCTGTGCTTGGCTGAAGCCTAAAGAAAAAATAACTAGGGATGAGAGTAGGAAAGAGGAAGAGAGAACGACAGAGAGAGAGAGAGAATAGGAAGGGGAGTGGACTGGGGAATTCTAGTAAATAATGGTATCTACCTTCTCATAGTATATATTGTGATGATGATATAGCATCCAACTTGGCAGTATAACAGTTAGCGTAAATATATGTTAGACTAAAGCTGGAGAGAAAGCAGTCAGAAAGGAGAATGAGGTCAGACGAGGGGAGTGAGGATAAGTAATTAGTGTAGAAGTGGGAAAATAGTATTGCAGAAGCCAAAGTGTAAGCCCTGTGGCCAGAGAGACATCTCCTGCAGACACCCAGGGTAGATAAGAAAAACACCTGTGGGCCAGAATGGCTCTACTCTATTCTAGTAATATGATACTGGGCCCCACGAATAACAAAATAAAAGTCATAAAAGAACATGATTACTAAACAATTGCACCCCGGATAAGGCAGGCAAGCATTGAAAAATATAAGAGCTTGACCTCATATATTAGCAGATTGCCGAGTCCCAAGACCAGGACCATAGCCCAAACAGGCCCCACAGCCCTCCACCACCCAGCAGAGGTCAAAGCAGGTATAGAGTTTGGATTAATCAATTCTTTCCAGAATCCCCAGGTGGACCTGATTGGCCAAGGTATCATGACATACAATGGGAGATCTAAATGCCTGTAGATTACAATCATATTACCTCCAAATGCACATTTTGTACAATATAATGTTTACTTCTCTATCTTTGTGTACTTTATATAACATACCTTGTTTTTATTGTTTCGTTTTAATGGCTTAATATGTCCCTTAGTGTACAATCATATCCTTGTATACTTGTCAACTTTGTCAAGCATGAAGCAAGAGGGCATGCAGGAATGGGGCATTTCAGGGGTATGTCAAATGCACAAATGTCATCATTGACATGCCCCCTCGTTGCTACACTGCAGCAAGCATTATACTTTGTATATGTAGTGAAGCTGCTAAGATTGTGATCGGAATTACTGTATAAGGCTAATCATATAATGCTAGAACTGAGTAGATTTCTGAAAGTTGGAGAGGTGCCAGGACCCATTTTAGAAGCGACCCATTTTCTCTGGGACAGCAGCCCAAAACGTAGGATGGAATTGTACTGCCTGGACTGTGGCTACAAAGAGGTATTTAAATATGCTGAGTTTGAGAATGCATACATCAATGCAATGCCTACATGATCCTGTAACATTTAGCAAATGCAAGGGGAGCTGTAATTTAGTAATATATTTTTTTTTAAGTGATCCTTAGAGCACATGCGTTTTGAAATAAATGCGCCCTTAGACCAAGGAAGCATCAGTAAAGTGATTTTGTCTGTATTTCTCATTACTGACTTCTGCATTCCATGGACGTTAACGAATGATGAACGGTCTAGCACTTAGCCCAACTGTGCCGCACTGTGATTCTGGGCATGGAAATGGGTTAATTCATACTTAACAGTGAGTGTAGCGAAGCATATATAGTATTTAAATTCATAAATCAGCTATTGTGTTTTACAGTTCCACCACAAGTGGAGAGGAAAAAAAAAAAAACTCTGACAGCTAAAAAGCTTGTATGAGAGGAGAGATGTTAAACAACTAAATTTACTCTTGAGCATATCATTAAATCTCCTCATGATTACAGTTAACTGCATCATTGCTAAACGGTCTGTGATATAATCAATTGTCTTGATGGGAACTTTGTTTTCTTTAGAACACACGTAAATAGAAGACTATGTGAAAGGAACACTCCAAACACCATAACCACTACAGTGTGCCGCCCCATGTAAATAGTCAAACCAATTTAGAATGGTTTGACATCTTACATGCTGTTTGTCAGTCAACACTCCTCACATCTTCTCTTACACTGTGGCGAGACAGGAGCTTCTTTTAGCTCTCCTGAGCTAAGCCGTGCAGTGTAGGACCAGCTCGTTCTCAGCTGATCGTGACTTAGCTCAGGCAGAGTGCTTTCAGAGAGTCAGGATGTGGTGCCTTGCGGACGCCAGTAAAGACATCAAACGACTCTAAAAGTATGTTGCAGTGGTTATGGTTATTTATGTAAAAACTATTGAGCACCTGCATGCGTATCCTAAAATGAGATTACTTAAAAACAAATTGTTTTTCTGTGACAAAAGGCACAACTATGTACTGCTTGCATTAGTGGCCAATTTATTGTTTTACTTTGTTCACTTTTGTTCATTTCGGTAAGCAGGTAACCACTACTCACAGTATGATATTCATTCACCAAAAATGTTCATTACATTAAAAAAAAAAAAATCTTCAGAGGAAAAGCAGACAAGTTATTTATTACTTGAGTAAATGAAAATGAGGATATATGATAAAAATGGCACAATAAGAGGACCACTTGGCCAGTAATGAATAGTCTCAAGTCGGCTAACTAGCCCATTATCTTGTAAGCATAAAATAAATGATTGGGCGGGCAGGGCAATATATGTCTCTAGCAAGTGTTAATCTTAAATTATGATGGATGATGGATAAAATAATTACACTAATATAACTATCCCAAATACCTTTTTTGATCTTTTATTTGGTTTCTGATTTTGGTTCCTATGGTTTTAGGCATATGCAGTCAGGCATAGCATTGCAAATAATGTAAGATAAAGGTGCAGAGTTGTCTCTTTGCTGTATTGCCTGCTAATGCTGTTTATCCTAGACATTTTGACATTCACTTATCAAATCCCATCTCCCTCATCTGTCATTTTCCTCTGGATTAAATTAACAAGATATCTGATCAACGAGATGTGCAGTAAGCACAGCTGCACAACACAGAAATAGAAACTCTTTGATGCTGTGCACCTCAGATCCTTCCAATCCATTTCTACCTTTTAGAGTTCTTTAGATGAGTTGAATTTGGTATCTGGGATATGGGCGGAGGGTTGTTTGTTTGTTTTTTTTTAGCCTAGAAAGTTCACAGGAGAAGAAATTGAGAGGATGAGAAAAAGGCTTGTGAAGTGTGATAAATTATACATTGGAAATGTAATAGAAAAACATTTAAATTGACCATGGATAGAAGATTTAAAACACGTTAAACAATTTGTTTGGTTTCAAAGTAATGAGAAAAGTAAACCAATAAATGTAAAATTCAGGAAACATGTAATTTCAAGCAAGAATACTGTAGCCAGGGACTATATCACTTTGCAATGCAATGAAAATCAGTTATAAAATCAATTATATGTATATTAAAGGAACACTATAGGGCCAGGAACACAAAAATGTATTCCTGACCTTATAGTGTTAAAAACACCATCTAGTCCCCTGACCCTCCCCTTCTCCCCTCCTCCCCATCCCTCCCCCTTCTCCCCCTGCCACCCCCAGCTAAATATAGTAAAATATTTTATTCCAGTCTGCTGGTTCTTTCCCTGATCTGCCTGTTTGGTTGACATTACCAGAAGTGCTGTTCTGAGCCAATAACCACGCTTTCCCATGGGAAAGCATTGAATTGGCTGAGTTTGTCAAAGAGGCAGATCAGGGGTAGAGCCAGCACAAGCCAAACACAGGCCTTGCCAATCAGCATCTCCTCGTTGAATCAATGCATCTCAATGAGCAAAGTTCAGTGTCTCCTTGCAGAGGGTGGAGACACTGAATGTCTGTGCATCACTGCCCCAGGAAGCACGTCCAGCAGCCACCAGGGGAGTGGCCAGAGGAGGTGTCCTTAGGCTGTAATGTAAACACTACATTTTCTCTGAAAACAAAACCTGAAAAAGCCTGAAGGGAATGATTATACTCACCAGAACAAGTACAGTAAGCTGTAGTTGTTCTGGTGACTATAGTGTCAATTTGATTTTAATTTGTTATATTTTTGCACTTTGAAAATTCTTATGTAGCTAGTACAGTTCATTAACTTATGTTAGTATATAGACTCTTAACATCAAGCATAATAAGTGCTCCTATCAGTAGCAGCAATAACATATTTGCCATCTGTTCAGTCCCGGTACCCTTTGTCAGTGAGTTGTCAGCTATTATTGAAATATAAATGGTAGAACTCTGCATGTAATCATTGTTTACTTGAGATAGAAAAATAGGTGCATGCATTGATTTATATATGAAATTATTCCAATGCTAGTTGTAACCTTTCCAGAAGCACTAAGAGGAGGGATACGTGAAGCTTAACATTAAGTGACCTATATTACTTGAGTGTTTCATTTGGTGACATGTTAAATTTAGACTGTAGTCTTAGTCACAGTTGGGTGATTATAAAAATCACAATTTGTGTTTTTAAGTGGTGAATGTTACTTGTGTGTGGCTCCTTGATGGAGATATTTTTCTTCAGTTCTGGATTTCCAACAGTCCTAGATTTTGCAGAACAGTCCGGATTTGGGATTCCTGTCCTATCAGTCCAAACATGTTTCCTGATGTCCTACATGTCTGCAATTTGCAGCGTATGAGAACACTGTTAGAACTACTCATCCTGCACAAATTGTTCTCAAGGCACTAAACCCCTGCGAGAGTGCTTTTTAAAATGACAACTGGCCAGTTTGAAAATGATGTTGTTTTTATATCAGTTAAAAATATTACACACAAATTATATATTTATAGATTGGTAGAAAGAAACCATCCACATGTAATGACATGCACACTATAGGATAAGTAAAGGAATTTTAAACTAACCCACCCTTGCATTACTATTGGCGGCTTCACTCATCACAGCCAAAAAAAAAAAACAGAAATTAATTTCTTCTTCAGCCTATTGTGCCATTTTGGACACAACATAGCACAGAAATAACATTGGTGGTTTAGGGATTTAAAGATGGAATACAGGGTTGAGATTGCAATCCTGCCACAGTTCATTGAAAGTGACAAAGCATGTGCAAAACACTAGAATGCCCAAAGCATTTCAAGAAAATTGTGTTACATGCTGTTGAATGGTGATACAATGTTTTATGGCTGTGTTGATTCTAACATTATCCAGAAGGTTTGCGATGATGGTCTTGACTATTTGCTTCTCCATTTTCAGTTTACATGTAGAACGAACTTTGCGTAAACAATAAGGGCTAAGAGCAGTATCAGTGTCTTCCATTTTAACTCCAAATTAGTTTTGCAAATGATAAGGAAACTTTCATTTGGTGTATCTTTACTATCCATTTGCTTTTTTTTTATCTTTTAGAAAGAGCTCTATAGGAGCTTGCCTACCAATAACCTTTGTCAGTGTTCACTTGTTGTTGAATTCAATTTTTACTCAAAATTAAAACTGGATGAGTTGGTAAAGGGCTATTGTCAAAGTGACCTTTAGAAAGTATGTGATAACAATATGTTTTTCAAGGCATATTCTCTGTTTCCAGCTACACTTTGGACCAGAACACATCTCAGTGTAAAGTACCAGTATCTATAGTGCTGTATATAATGGCCATGAGGTGTGTTTGCACTTTCCCCATCACATGATGGTAGTTCTTAGCACAGTTATTTTCTATGAGCACAATGATTATTAAATGGCAGTATCATAGATTCAGGGTTGCAGGTCATTGGTTGCTCTTGCTTGGTTGGGAATTTTACAAGGGGCATTTAATGTGTATAAATATCATAAATATATGTATATTTCAGGTTGTCTGAACCATACGGGCACATTGGTTTAATAGGAAACTAAGATTTTTGTATTCTATACACATGCTTTGTTAACAAGAGTTATATGGATAAAATGGAATTTTTTGTTTTTGTGGGGCTGAGAGCTGTTCAGCAAGAAAAGCAAGGAGTTATGGGAAGAGCACTTGACAGAGAACTGTGTGTACTGTTAATTACACTATTGTATGCTAATGACCCTCTTCTTGTATAAATACCTCTGCGCAACTTCAATAAAGTCAGTTCCCTTACGTGTAGTCTTGAATCAGCAAAACGATACAGGATGGTCTGAAAAAAGCCTAGGAAGCTGAGAAGTAACAGAGTTACTCAACCAAAGTACACACAGGCCATTACAGACAAAACTGGTAAATGATTAATATTCTTTCAGGGCTCTTTGAAGGTTACCAGTTAACAGCCCCCCATCATTCTCCATTATATAGGTATGGTGAATGAGACCAGGACAAACCATGGCCCGAGACGGCTACCTAAGATTTAACGGCTCTCTAGATTTAACCTGAACTTTTTGATAGAGATTGTAGTGAATATTTTTGGATTTCAATTTTGTGAACAATGTCATAAACACAACCATTTGTATCAAAGAAATTAGAAATGAAAGCTTGTAAGATAGTTGTGTTTTCGATACCTAAAGATCACAGGTAATCATGCCTGCTTCAGTTTATCTTCTTTTCTTGTTAAGTCAATGAGTCAGTACCAAACTCTTTGGATTAAATAAACATGTTATGACTTACTGTGATGGCTTTATCTGCAAAGGATTACTAGAAAATAGCAAATTGATCTGTTTACCTAATTCATTACAATAGAAAAACACTGTCTTTATAAGAGATCAGCATAACATCAACAGGCCCTCTGCTCATTCTAAAGACATTTGTCTATATTGTTCTTTTTTAGTAGGTCATATCTGCAGATCTGCATTCGATACATCATACTAATAGTTGTGAATAACTGCATATTGTTCATTTATTAGCTATATCAACTATTTATAAACTATATAAGGAGATAGATAGATAATAGGTATATAGATAGTTAGATAGATAGATAGATTGCTAGATAAATAGATATATAGATTGATAGATAGATATATAGATAGATAGATAGATAGATAAATGGATAGATAGATAAATGGATAGATAGATAAATGGATAGATAGATAGATAGATAGATAGATAGATTGATAGATAGATAGATAGATAGATAGATAGATAGATAGATAGATAGTGACTTGGATTTACTGAGTTTTTCACATTTTGGTGCTTTTGGTATTAAAACAAGAGTTAAATACCTTAAGCTGGTTATTGCTTATAATGGTTTGTTCACTAAGTATTGAATTGTGGAAAATTGCTAACAAAAATGACAAATTTAGGCCAACTCAACTCTCTTTTCAGCTTTTTTTTATTTTATCCTAAAGTCTGCTTTTCCCTTGGAAATGTTCTACAATAACCAGTGTGTAGAATAAACTGTTCACTATAAATACATTGTCATTGTTTTAGCTCAATGTAGGCGGTAAATCCACTAGTTGGTCTCATTTTTATCTGATAAAATTGACAGATTAAATAAAAAGAGCAGAAAAGGGAAGAAGTAAAATAAAACAAAATGAAAAAACAAAACAACAAAAAAAAAAAACAACAACCAAAAAGCTGCCTCAAAAATCATGTTTACATGAAATATAGTGGCTGTAATTACTTATTATATCTTTATCTATTAATGTTCGTTTAATGGCTTGGACTTAGTAAGTTAACCATGATTTTAATGCATATTTAAAGGCTAGAGGCTTAATTAATTACATTCTACAGTCTTCATACAATGTATTTTTAGCACATGTATCTGACTAATTTTATGTTGCTATATGTAGTAAGCCATTATGTTCAAATGCAGCCGAGCCGCCTCTGTTAGGTAATATAATTTGGCCTAATAGCGCCAGGTATTTGAGTTTAGAGAACAGTAAGTGAATAAGTAATTTGTATCTAATTGCTCATTTGCATTCTTATTGTGATACAGTAATTTAAAAATTCTATTGGCACATTGCTGAAATAAAATGCAGCTGCTTTATCGCAGGCAGTATAACCGTAGTGAAAAAATCGATAAAGAAAATTGGCATTAAACACCAATAACTCTATTTTTTAATCTAGGGAATCAATAAAATGAGCAATGTTCACAAAATAATAACAATACTCTTAATCTAAACCTAAACAAATCTTGTATTTTGAAAACATTCCCATTATAAAAAGTAACTATAATTTACAATTACTTTGTTATAGGCTACTGACATACCAATCCAAATGGTAAAAAGCATGAATTGCAAAACGGAATAAAGCAAATTATTCCTTTGATGTGCAATGAAGAAATACAAGTTATATTCATTACATTTTCATTTGCAGCTTGTTTTTATTTTTCTTATGTTCTTTCAAGCTAGCAGAAGCAGATCACCATGGGAATTGTCCAACATATTCTGCAGTGCAGATAACTAAAGCCATAGCTACATCTATACCCTCCTACATCTCTTCACAGATCCATAGGTTTGCCCCTTCTCATTCTCTGCACTCTGCCCATGATCTTCTCCTGTCCGCTGCTCGCACACATATGGCCAACTCGCACCTGCAGGGCTTCTCACCGGCGGCTCCCTTCCTATGGAATAGCCTACCTACCACCATCAGACTCACCCCTAGTCTTCAATCTTTCAAGAAGTGCCTTAAAACATATCTCTTTAGGAAAGTTTATGATATCCCAGAGTAACCTTTACCTCATATATCTGTAACTTGCTCTCTCCTTTACTCCCACCTTGTTTTATTTCTATCTCCTGTCCTATTGCGTTTGTACCCCACCTCCTATAAACTGTAAGCTCATTTGAGAAGGGTCCTCTTCAACCTATTGTTTTGTAATTGTCTTATTTATTGTTAAATCTCCCCCTTTTATAATATTTTAAAGCACTACGGAATCTGTTGGCGCTATATAAATGCCAATAATAATAGCAGAAATAGCCGTGCTCTAGCCTTTACCATTGGAGAGAACATGATTGCCTAATGTTAATAGTACAAGTTTACTGTGTGAGAGAACATGATTGGCTAGTAAAACTGCATGGGTTATTTGTTTGTATTTTCCCACAATGCATCACTCAGCTACTCCATCAAGTAATATTGGCTGTGGGATGGCAAGATGATGATGCTGTTTGATGAGATACTGAATTAAACCACATAGTGGGAGCTAGCAGAAACAGTTTTGATATGAAGCTATTGCGTTTCTCTTCTCATTGACCTTAGTATTAAAGTGACTCTTTTACCCCTTAATATAGAGCATTTCACAAAGATACAGACAGTCTTTATGAAATGCTCATAAAGACGGTAACATATTAAACGTATTAATCATGCCATACATTTCCATATGTTAAGCAATGTGGAGAATTTATCAATATAACATTTTTGGTTCAATTTACAAAAGTGGTCAGTTTTTTTTTATCTGATGCTTCTTTCATACCCTAACCATTATTTATTATTATCTTTTAATAATCATTTTTTTTCTGATGATGCAATGAATGTATCAATCTTTCTGCCACTTTTACAGGAAAAGTGTTTATCTTCTCTTTTTTCCACCACTCTAAATCTGATAGTTATTCACTATGAAGAAAACAGTCACTTTTTAGATCACTATTGAACACATAATAAAAATGATCAAAATAATGAAAGAAGTTAACCATCATATTTCAAATAAATATCCCCCATTGTATTTCATAGTCTATTAGCACAGCTATTTTTGAACACCATTGCATTACAATGTAGCTGTAGATGTCTAGAGCAGTGGTTCCCAAACCAGTCCTCATGGCCCACCAACAGTCCAGGATTTATGTATTTCCCTGTTTTATTCCAATGGAGATACTAACAAAACCTGGACTGTCGGTGGGTCTTGAGGACGGACTGGTTTGGGAAACGCTGGTCTAGCATATAAACTGGTTTGTCTGTATTATGGAAAAGCCTTGTGTGGCAGTAGTGTACAAAGTAGGATCTAAATATGTTTAAATGTATCTTGAATGGTATTCTAGTACCATGTTTATTAGTCTGATAATCAACTTCAGTGGGCATAGCTCCGACATATTGAAATTTTATGACGTTATCGTGTAACTAACACATTTCGGCATTTCAAGCAAAGCCTCTTAAGTATTCCACTGGATGATTTGCTGATTATTAATTTAGTATAACATGCTCTCCAAATATATTCGCTGCATTTGGAGTTGAAAGTGAACCATTCCTCAAAGCAAAAGTCAAGTAATGCAAAGCAATACACTGAGGAGGGCAAGATACTCTGGCAATTCATGACCAGGGTCTACATCAATGCTTCCTTGGGATACTAGCCAACGTGAGTGTACTGTGATGCAGCTAATTCTTTTTATCTGATAAAATTAGCTGATCAGATCTGGAGTGGAAGCAGACAGACACAACTATGCACATATGTTAATGTTTAATCAAATGCCATTTCTTCTTGACAAACAAGCCAACACTGAAGCTGGCACGGCTGCTGCTGCGTACTGTTTCTTTAGATAGATTGGCACAGCCAGACCTGGATGTATCACAATGAGCATATAGCTTTTAAACTGTGCTTTGTTTTCTTTCTTCTGCTTTTGTATTGTTTGCTGAATAGGTAGTGTAACAATGTGAGAATCTAATTTCATTTAGTGCAATGCAATGATTAGACATTTGTTTTTCAGTACTAACTTTTTCAATAAAAATGCTTACACAGACTTGAATGTATTAATATAATGGTGGGAATGGTGTTGCAATATTTGTATTATTATCATTTTGCTTTTGAATCACCAGCATATTTCATAGTACACATAACACATTTGCTTAACCTAAAGTCAGATACCACCAAAGCTATGGAACTTGATCGGCCACCCACCTACCCACCTACCCACCGACCTACCCACTACTTTGTGAAAGCCGGTATGGTAAAATGTTGAGTTCAGGAGATGTTGACACATATAAATGTCAGTCAAGAGCTGTCATAGTTTTAAATGTAAAGGGTATTTTCTTTTTATTGTACGCTTATTTATTTTATTTTTTTTCATTTTTTACTGTCCAAAATTGGCATCTGTACATGTTTACAATTATTTATATTAGAACCACACTGTATATAAAGTTCTAGAGCAATTCATGGTATCACATCTTCAAAATGTCTTGATGGAAGTCAAAAAAATGGAAGAGGAACTCAAGAGGTTTCATTCATATCTAGTGCTCATTGGTTATGTAAGTTAATGAGATGTCATGAGCAACCGGTTTGTGCTTATGTGACTTTCCCACTCATATATCATATTACAGTGTTTCTTATACTTGCAGAATATTTCTTTAGAAAATTAGAGAATGTGGTAAAAAATTAAGAGTAGGGTTTTGGTGAAATGTTGTACAAATTAAATACCCAGATTATCTACAAAATATGTTTTTTTATCATACGGATCCTACTGATCTAGCACTAGCTGTCTGTGTAAAATGACATGTAGGATTTAGTACACTAACTAACTTCTGATCATTAAAGATATGTAATTTTTAGCATTTAGCATGTATGTTACGTTTTATCTAAGTACAAGTTGAAATTTCCCCTATGAATATTACTTCTAAGAAGTTAATTGCTCTAATTATGATACTGTTACTTTTTTAAAAAATATTCTACCTAATTAACTAAAAGTCCGAATATAACAATACAGTTTCAATACCCCCTCTCACAAGTAAACGGAACAGCAGCTTGATTTCAGTGTACAACAAAAATAATGGGATTTACATTTTCCATATTTTTCTAAATATGTATGTATGTGGCACAATCATCACACATGATTTAAAGTTATGCTTTAAAGTCCTTATGGATTGCACAAACAATTTAGGGTTTATATTGTTGAGTCGTATATTTTTGAGGCACCGTCCACAACATATCCATAACATATCAGTGGAGGTGTCTGTCTGTAAATTTTACTTTAAAATTGCATATATTTTGCTCACATCATCAACGTTGTGCCGTTCTGTGTACCCAGCAATCCATGACGATTGTGATGACTTCTAAATGGGGCTGTGAATGCTTAAGGATGAGATTATCTTCTAAACTCTATAAAATTGCTTTTTGGCACCTTTGCAGTCTAAGTATTTCTGATCTATGTGTCAAATAATCACCATTTACGTTATATTATAACATAATGGCTTTGTTCTCAACTAGATACATATAGACATTATGCGTTCTGTAGTTATTCTCCCGATATATGTTAACTCCTGACATTTCAGAAGTATATTGGAACCCATCAAACCTCTGCTCATGCAGGATCAGGTTTTATTTATTCTCTTTGTTAAATATTTAATTGCATTACCTATAAACTAACCATGAATAACTTTTTATTTTCTTTTTTTTTATATACATATACACACTCTTGTGTACATACTGCATTATGTAGAATGTAGACCCTTTGGCTGCAAATCACAGTCTGGATGCAGCTATTATGCTTTAACCATTGGTCATTTCTCACCCTTCTCTGGAATATTGATTCATCTTACAGCCTTCTCTTTCATGTTCATCAGTTTCTCTCTTGAATGATTTATTTATGTGTTTTTCAAAAAACTAGCCTGTTTTAAAAGTGAATATGTAATAACAAAGGGTGATCTTGCCGGAAGATCAAACTGATTGTTTATAAAAAAGATTCTTAAAAAAAACAAAGAACAGTGTTACACCATCTTTGCCAAGAGTCTGTAAGAAAGCTAATTTGTCTGGGATAATGATAATAATAATAATAGAAATGTTTTTTTTTTTAAATCCAAGAGAAAACCATTCTTGATACACGGGAGAGCAAACAATAGCGGAGAAGTAAATTGACAGTTTGGCAGCAATGAAAACAAAGAACGAAAGTAGCTATTAATTGCTAGCCCTCCGAGAAGGATTGCTGGGAGTACATACTGCTGTTTCCATTTATAGAGTTCCTTTAAAGCAATCCACCAGTAAACTCTAGAAACTCATTTTGTGTGTAATGGGATATATAAACACATTGAACTGTTCATATACCTTCTGAGAACCACTACAAACACATCTCATTTAATGACATACGTGTGTTTTTCTTCTTGTCATGGCAACATGTTTAACAAAGATCAAATTTGGAAAGAATTTCTGAAGATGACCTATGAGGACCATGGATGATCTTATGGGGGAATGTTTATGAAGACTATATACTGTAGGGCTACAAAAAGGTTGCTGTCCTGCATGATATTTTATTTTATTAACACACAGAGATAAATGGAAAATTATAACATTAGTTTACATTCTTGAGATCTATCAGATGTTTTGGATTTTAAATTAAAAAAAACATCGCTTCATAAAATGCTTGTCAATGCAAATTTTTTTGGTCTATTGTGAGTTATTTTTTTTATTTCGTAAACTATTGTGATAAAAACATATGCTAAGCTTTACTTAGGTTCAGCAGCATGTCCTGCTCTCCATTAGTCTCAATAGACGTTTATACGTTCGTTGTTCAGGTTTTGAGCTGCTGTGTAGTCAATGCCAAGTTCAGCCCAGTTCTGCTCATTTGTGACCAAACAAAATTACAAATGAGCAGAACTGGGTGAGCTGGAACTGTTAATGGGAAGTCAAATCAGTTATTGACTATCCTCTGTTAGTAGGGATATCTGGGACACTTCAAAAACCCAATCCATGATCTTTGCTATAGCTGGCATCAGAGTCAGGTAATTTGAAATACATTATTAGATTATTTTAAATTAGTGCAACATGTGTTGTATTTTATTAGTTATTGTCGAACTTGTCCACTTTGAAATGTCTAAAACGTCTGCATCTTACGGGCACATTATACTAATGTGAGTATGGTCAATTAGCATTTCACAATTTTTTTTTATATTTTTCCCATTTTATAGGAAAATCTGATATTTCATTGCATCTTGAAATAGCAGCGCCAGGGTAGTTATTCTTAATACATGATTAACCATTATAACTATTTAGTTTTTCATACAATAAATTCAACATCTAACCGAAAGCTAGCTGCTCAAAATGTTACTCTGTTTGCAACTGCACATTTATAATGTCTTTGAAATCAAAATTAGATATGCATTGGAAATTACATGAACCTGTGCATGACTCTCTGCTGAGACAACTGCTTCTGGACAGACCTGAATTGAGTAAATAAATGTAAAAAAAAGTCAAACTTGAATGGTAATAGCATAAAGCCATCCTGCCATCTGGACTGAAGACATAAAAATAGAACAACACTAAATTAGTCTCTTATATAGATTTAAATGTGTTCTCATTTTTTCTCGAGGAAGCTGATTAAGCGAAGGGTGGGATGACTGTGTTCGTGTATGGGGCCAAAATCAGAATACCACCTTTTAAGGTTGTAATGTAAAATAAATAGGTTGCACATTATAATATTTATATTGTTTTTCATAAATGCTGATTTGCTAAAAAGACGATGTAGATGCGGGTAAAAGTAATGTCTAGATTGTGCAATAAAATCATTGGAGCCAAGCAAAACGAAATGTGGCAATAACTTGATCTAAAAAAAAAAAAAGGAAAAAATCTATGGTATAAAATAGTCGTATCTCTAATTAGATTTTGGAATGGGTTGCTGATTTAAATATCAGAGAATTTAAGTGTTTGTTCTGTGGCAAGACTTCAATGCACAGCTAGTATGGTTAATGAACTGACCCTTTTTATTTCATCTTTGCTTCTTAAAGAGAGTGCATCTCGAAAAGATTAAAATATGCATGTTAGACCAAAAGAAAGTAGCTTGTTTAATCAACTATTTCTACAAACTCACAAAAATACCAATAGGAATATGTATTTTATGCTTAGGTTGTTAATCCCAGTTTTCCATAAATACAGTATTTATATTTTTTTCGTGCTGGTTCAAAGCCAAATATTGTCATTTTGTTTGTCTTTTAGACAACTATATATGGTAGTTGCCTGAGCTTTCTCTTCTGTTCTGTTAAGCCCAACTACTGTAGTTACATAGGCTGAAAAGAGACATGCATCCATCAAGTTCAGCCTTCCTCACATTTGTTTTTTGCTCTTGATACAAAAGAAGGCAAAAACTCAATTTGAAGCACTTCCAATTTTGCAACAAACTAGGGAAAAAAAATCCTTCGTGACCACAGAATGGCACGGTTAAAAAAAACTTTTCTTTGCCTTAGATTAAATCTTCTTTCTTCTAGTCTAAACACATGACCTTGTGTCTTATGTAAAGTCCGGTTTGTGAATAGATTTCCACACAATGGTTTGTATTGGCCCCAGATCCATTTGTATAATGTTAGCATATCCCTTCTGCGGTGACGTTTCTCTAAACTAAAGAGGTTTAAATTTGGTAACCTTTCTTCATTGCTAAAATGTTTGATTCCTTTTTTAATTATTTTTGTAGTCCGCCTCTGCGCTCTTTCCAGTGCCATAATATCCTTCTTTAGATCTTGTAGATCTGATGGAAGCCATCCAAATCTCTTAATAGCGTTGAATCTAGCAACGTCATGCAGAGCCATTTCTGGGTATGTACAGAGCAGTCTTTTTATCATTATCAATTTAGAGGTTCATTTCAAACAAATAGCGTTCACATGCTTAAACTATTAAATAACTATTAGGTTTTACCAGACTTCTCTTTCCATATCAGCAATGTAGTAGCAGACCACTTTTTAACAATACATCATATTTGAAGTTAACTGGAGGGAATGCCATCATACATGGCCTTCAAGAGTTGAATTGTTGTCACAAAGACACCAGGTAAAATATTATAAACAAGCCCTCAGTATTGGCATGTTGAAGTGATTTAGCATAATGTAATTCTTGGAGCCATACACCCAAGCACACACTGTCTGATCCTTTCTTATCTCTCAGAGATGACAGGCTACTTTTATGAAAATACATGAAAGAAAACATGGATGAACAGGAACATTGAATTGAACATGGATAATAAAGATAACAAAAAGTTTGAATTAAAAAGGATTGAGGTAGCCATACTTCAACAAAAGGTTATTAATAGAAATGTGTAAAAGGGGAAATAAAACAGCAATATAATTCAAAAGTAGAAACTAAAGCTCATAAAAAGGAATAAAAGGAGCAGTATTTGCCCGAAAAATGTACTAGCCAATATTTATCAAATGTTTGTTGGAACATTCATCAAAAAATTCACCATCAATTTGTATGAATTATTACATGTTCAGTAATACTCCAATGCCAGTGAAAAGTATTGACCATAAATATATCATACATGTCAAAGCAATTCCTTTCCTAATAGATTCTGATCCAAGGTTGTGTCTACCAATGTTTTTTGTGTTATGTGTGTATATGATCACTAATGCAACATGCCATACAGAAGGTGTGTTGTGTGTTGTTTGTAATTGTTTGACATCATGTGTATAACCAAACAAGCATATAAGTGAGGTCTGGATGAAAAAGGCTGATATCACCTAAAAATAAGAGATGTATACCACCTTATTATGACAATAAATGGAATATGTCCAGATATCTAGGAAAATAATAAAGTTGGCATAGGGTAAAATCATCAGGCAACACTTTAGCCTGCAAGGTATACATGTTTCTGTATGTGTATCTGTTTGTCTGCATGTGTGTCAGTGTGTGTCTCTAAGTATCTGTATTTGTGTCACTGTGTCACTGTTTGTATCTGTATGCGTGTCATTCTGTGTATGTGTGTCTGCATGTATCCATATGTGTATCTGTCTGTATGTGTGTCTGTGTATCTGTATTTGTGTCATTGTGTGTATCTGTAGAAGTGTCATTCTGTTTATCTGAATGTGTGTCATTCTGTGTGGCTGTTTATTAGCATGTGTGTCTGTGTATGTATCCATATGTGTTATAGTATACAAATGGAGGGGGGGCAATTTTTGCACCGGGGCCCTGTAGTTTTTAGTTATGTCTTTGGGCCCTTAGGTATGTCTGTGAGCCAAGGTGGATAGTGTAGACTGTTTCGGGTCTCTCACCGTATTACAGTCTGTACTTTTAAAGACAGTTTTACTTTTTAGTTGATCCTCTTTTACATAAAGGGTTAGGTCTAAAAAATTAAATTGTACCTTGTCTATAACAGATGTAAAATTTTAATTATAATTACTGTTATTTATACCTTCATTAAAGCAACTGAGGTTCTCTGTTGATCCTTCCCATATAAGTAAAACTAATGCTGCCACAGGACAAGACTGCCCCTACAAACCTCGTCCAAATGTATATGGATAAATAAAGATTGGCAAAGCTTGGGGCAAATCTTGTTCCCATGGCAATGCCACACAGTTGTAAAAAGAATGTTGAATCAAACTAAAAATAATTTTTGGTCAACACAAAATGTGTACATTCAATCAGAAAGTCAATTGATATCAACTGATATTTAATAGTCCCTTAGAAACTAAAATGTCTCTAATTATCGCCAGTCCTTTTTGATGGGGTATACTGGAATATAGGAAAAATACATCCACCGTGGCCATAGTGTAAGTATGTTTCCATTGTATTTTTTCTAAATAATTCCCTGATCTAAACGAAGATCAGGGAAGAGATTGCATATATCCCTGAAGAAGTCTATCAAGACGAAACACATTGGATATATACAACAGAGACTCTGGGTCTGTTTTGTGCTGGTACTCGATCCTTTTTATAACGGCCGGTTTCTGGTTTCTTCTACTCCATCCAGGTCCGCTGTATGTGGAGATATACAGGCTTTTTACCATTATCTTGTAAGTGCAGCCGAAATAAATTGTGTATTTTATATCTATCATCTGCACTATTTTTGCTTTTTGTTTTCGATCACAAGCTGGAACACACTACGTCTGATGTGATACTAATCTTCATATACATTAAGATCTTCCTAATGGGCTTGAAATCATCCAGGTTCTTGTGAGTGCAATTTATACCTTGCGGGCTAAAGTGTTGCCTGATGATATTAACCTATGTCAAAAAAAATGTTTTGCCTAGATATCTGGACATATTCCATTTATTGTCATAATAAGGTGGTATATATCTCCAATTTTTAGGTGATATCAACCTATATCATGCACACCTCACTTATATGCTTGTTTGGTTATTTACTTGTTTTTGGTGTACAGGGGGCACACTATTTTAAGTTGATCTTACTTGTTGTGTATATTTAATGGCTATGTATATTTTTCTGTGTTTTTTGCTTGCTTTTGACATCATGTGTACTCACTAGAATTAACGGGGCAATCTAAAGACCGTAACAACAACCAGCCATTGTAGTTTTTGTGTTGCCATGGTCGGGTTCTTCTTTAGATGCTGCTATGCAAAAGTTAGAAATACTAATTTGTTCAATGTCCTGAAAATAAATTGTTGGCTTTAGCTTTACCTACAGTTGCAAGAAAAAGTATGTGAACACTTTGGAATGATATGGATTTCTGCACAAATTGGTCATAAAATGTGATCTGATCATCATCTAAGTCACAACAATAGACAATCACAGTCTGCTTAACCCCTTAAGGACACATGACATGTGGGACATGTCATGATTCCCTTTTATTCCAGAAGTTTGGTCCTTAAGGGGTTAAACTAATAACACACAACTCCAATTTGCTCTTGGAGATGTCATTAGTCTAGGGGTTCACATACTTTTTCCACCTGTACTGTGAATGTTTACATGGTGTGTGCAATAAAAACATGGCAACATTTCATTATTTGTGTGTTATTAGTTTAAGCAGACTATGAGTGTCTATTGTTGTGACATAGATGATGATCAGATCACATTTTATGACCAATTTGTGCAGAAATCCATATCATTCCAAAGGGTTCACATACTTTTTCTTGCAACTGTATGTCTAAAAAAAAAAAAAAATAGGATGGCAAGCACCCCATTGAACTATTCAAAAGTTGATTGACTCTTACATGGAGTGGGTGGAACTTGGAGCCTCTTTGCACCATAACCCAGACATTGTGAAGTAGTGGCTTAGACCCTCTATTAATGGAAGCTAAAAGTTTATTTGCTTCTGAACATATTGATGTTTCAGACTAGAAGCAGGATGAAAAAAGTTTGATGCTGCTTTAAAATGTTCTCAATAGAAGTTGCTAATATTATCCTTCTGTAAGAAAGGTCATATCTGAAAGCCATCTTCGTGATCCAAAAGTAAATGGAAAGAGAAGCAGCACTCATAGGAATAGAAATAAGTTGCCTAATGCAGCATCTGTGTTTTGTTGACAATCCTGTCAAGTTCATTTAATGCCTTGGAGAGCTACAATACAACCATTTTAGAAAAGTATGACCAAGGGTTTGTAAGCTGAGCTGCTGAAATGCAAGCTAAGGATTGTACATTATAAAGTGTGTATAATGAATTGAATGTAAATGTTAACACAGAGATGATAAACATTTGCAGCCAGAAGACATACTTTGATGCCATTTTTATTTGTTAATGAAGTGGTCTGGGTGCCTGGTCCCTCTAGGATTAACCCTTTTTTCAGAGAAACTGCTATGTTTATACTGAGGGTTAATCCAGCCCCCAGAGTCTCTAGTAGCTGTCTCATTGACAGTCGCTAGAGGCGCTTGCATGCTTCTCACTGTGAAAATCACAGTGAGAAGACGCCAGCGTCCATAGGAAAGCATTGTAAATTGTATTGTAAATGCTTTCCTATGCGACCGGCTGAATGTGCGCGCGGCTCCTGCCGCGCATGTGCATTCAGACGATGACGTCGCGAGGAAGGAGGAGAGGAGGAGGAGGAAAGCTCCCCGCCCGGCGCTGGAGAAAGGTAAGTGTTTAACCCCTTCCTCTCTCCAGAGCCCGGTGGGAGTGGGACCCTGAGGGTGCGGGCACCCTCAGGGCACTATAGTGCCAGGAAAACGAGTATGTTTTCCTGGCACTATAGTGGTCCTTTAAATAATTGTATCTCTTGCTCTGTAAATTGAACTTTAATCACATACAGGAGGCTCTTGCAGGGTCTAGCAAGCTATTAACATAGCAGAGGATAAGACAATCTAAATTAAACAGAACTTGCAAAAAAGGAAAGATAAATATTAGATGACACTTTACAGGAAGTTTTTAGGAAAGCTGTGAAAGTGGGTTCATAAACAAAGTGATTGAACTCCTAAATGGCAGAGAATTGAGCAGGGATACTGCAGCGGCATGATATATACACCAAAACTGCTTCATTAAGATTGTAAGCTCACGAGCAGGGCCATCTACCTGTTGTATGGGTCTGTTCTTATTGTGTTTGTCTTTTTCCCAATTGTACAGCGCTGCAGAATTAGCTGTTTATAAATGCCAGTAATAATAATAATTAAGCTAAAGTTGTTTTGGTGACTATAGTGTCCCTTTAAAACCTTTATTAAACCTGATGTAAATATGTAGAGCTTTTCTATATTACCTTTCAGGGATGAATGATCACGTATGTTCGATAATATTTTAGAATAAGGGATTTGTCTGTTGGATTGACAGATACCTTATTTTAATAATTTCTAATAATAATAAAAAAAATAATTATATATATATATATATATACACACAGGGAGTGCAGAATTATTAGGCAAATGAGTATTTTGACCACATCATCCTCTTTATGCATGTTGTCTTACTCCAAGCTGTATAGGCTCGAAAGCCTACTACCAATTAAGCATATTAGGTGATGTGCATCTCTGTAATGAGAAGGGGTGTGGTCTAATGACATCAACACCCTATATCAGGTGTGCATTATTATTAGGCAACTTCCTTTCCTTTGGCAAAATGGGTCAAAAGAAGGACTTGACAGGCTCAGAAAAGTCAAAAATAGTGAGATATCTTGCAGAGGGATGCAGCACTCTTAAAATTGCAAAGCTTCTGAAGCGTGATCATCGAACAATCAAGCGTTTCATTCAAAATAGTCAACAGGGTCGCAAGAAGCGTGTGGAGAAACCAAGGCGCAAAATAACTGCCCATGAACTGAGAAAAGTCAAGCGTGCAGCTGCCAAGATGCCACTTGCCACCAGTTTGGCCATATTTCAGAGCTGCAACATCACTGGAGTGCCCAAAAGCACAAGGTGTGCAATACTCAGAGACATGGCCAAGGTAAGAAAGGCTGAAAGACGACCACCACTGAACAAGACACACAAGTTGAAACGTCAAGACTGGGCCAAGAAATATCTCAAGACTGATTTTTCAAAGGTTTTATGGACTGATGAAATGAGAGTGAGTCTTGATGGGCCAGATGGATGGGCCCGTGGCTGGATTGGTAAAGGGCAGAGAGCTCCAGTCCGACTCAGACGCCAGCAAGGTGGAGGTGGAGTACTGGTTTGGGCTGGTATCATCAAAGATGAGCTTGTGGGGCCTTTTCGGGTTGAGGATGGAGTCAAGCTCAACTCCCAGTCCTACTGCCAGTTTCTGGAAGACACCTTCTTCAAGCAGCGGTACAGGAAGAAGTCTGCATCCTTCAAGAAAAAAATGATTTTCATGCAGGACAATGCTCCATCACACGCGTCCAAGTACTCCACAGCGTGGCTGGCAAGAAAGGGTATAAAAGAAGAAAATCTAATGACATGGCCTCCTTGTTCACCTGATCTGAACCCATTGAGAACCTGTGGTCCATCATCAAATGTGAGATTTACAAGGAGGGAAAACAGTACACCTCTCTGAACAGTGTCTGGGAGGCTGTGGTTGCTTCTGCACGCAATGTTGATGGTGAACAGATCAAAACACTGACATAATCCATGGATGGCAGGTTTTTGAGTGTCCTTGCAAAGAAAGGTGGCTATATTGGTCACTGATTTGTTTTTGTTATGTTTTTGAATGTCAGAAATGTATATTTGTGAATGTTGAGATGTTATATTGGTTTCACTGGTAAAAATAAATAATTGAAATGGGTATATATTTGTTTTTTGCTAAGTTGCCTAATAATTATGCACAGTAATAGTCACCTGCACACACAGATATCCCCCTAAAATAGCTAAAACTAAAAACAAACTAAAAACTACTTCCAAAAATATTCAGCTTTGATATTAATGAGTTTTTTGGGTTCATTGAGAACATGGTTGTTGTTCAATAATAAAATTAATCCTCAAAAATACAACTTGCCTAATAATTCTGCACTCCCTGTATATACCTATATATATTCCAACAAAGAACAGCTGCTCACCGGTCTTATAAAAGTCCAAAATTTATTAAACAAAGTTTAAAAGAGACCAACGTTTCAGTCCCAGCTCGGGACTTTCCTCAGGGTAACAGAACAGTGACTGTTCTGTTACCCTGAGGAAAGTCCCGAGCTAGGACTGAAACGTTGGTCTCTTTTAAACTTTGTTTAATACATTTTGGACTTTTATAAGACCGGTGAGCAGCTGTTCTTTGTTGGAATATTCGATTGGAGTCCAAGCTAAGGCACCCGGCAAAGTCTTCAAGTTTTTATATATAAAAATGTCCCTTGTGTGCCGGGTGCTAAGCCAAGGCTTTAAATATCCAACAAATCCAAAGAGGTAGCAGCACTCATGGTCCAGATAAAAAATACATATTTTATTAAAGCATATTTAAAATGATCGACGTTTCAGTCCACTACACGGGACTTTCCTCAAGATCTGTTAGAACTGTTAGAACTGTTGATCTTGAGGAAAGTCCCGTGTAGTGGACTGAAACGTTGATCATTTTAAATATGCTTTAATACAATTTTTATTTTTTATCTGGACCGTGAGTGCTGCTACCTCTTTGGATTTCTTATATATATATGTACAATGTGGGTAAATGTACATGTTTCATATGGGGCATGATGCATGATTGTGGCATTCTACCTTAATACCATGGTATTTTAATTCAGAATTGTTCAAAGCAGATAGAACACATTATGAATATGAGTGCTTCTAATGGACAAACATACATGTTGCTATGAATACTGTGATCAGATTCACTGAATGTGTGAGATATAGGAAACTGCACACTAATTGTCTAGTCAATGTTTTAATGTTCAGAATTAAAGATTTTAGGTAGATGTTTGATCCCTGCACAAAAATGGGGTTGCTGTCTAATAAATTTGATTTATCTCACGCAATGAAATCAAAATTCCATATGAGGTTGGGGAGCAGCACGAAGGTCTATGAAGTGGATGATACTCATCATATTGGGTCTAGAATATGGGGTCTAGCAAGTCGTAACATTTATATTCATCTTGATTATGATGCATACAGCATCATCTCCAAAGTCCTGATTTTCTTTCCGAGATTAATAAGCAGGTTTATGAGATAAGCACAGCATGTATTTAGGAATGTCATGGAGCTAGAGGGATTGATGTATCCATGACTGATGGTCCATTCATTTGAAAGACAGTGATTCCTGCACCGGTGAGATGCATGCACTGCAAGATTACAAGAGCAATAAAAAAAGTGGCACTGAGTATGTAACAGGTTGCGATGTTGCTGCATCGCATGTTGGAGGCATTTCATTAGAGATTCTGAAACTGAAGAAGTCTCTTTTACTAAACACCAACTCAAATACCCTTATATATGATTAGTGGTGAAAGGGTTAATGGGGCATTTTATATACATTTTTTGTTAGTGGACAAGAGATTAGTAGAGTAATCTGTTCAGGGTTCACTACCCGTGGGTCGTTTACTAGTGCAGTGCCTGGAAAATTCAACAGCACCGCAGAGGTTAATGGAGCAAGGCTTGGCATTGCCTATGTTAAACATAATATAGCCGTTTCTTCAGGCTTTGCTGGTATTGAAGGGGTAAATGGAGCAGCGCCTTCACAGTATCACTTTTATTACTTCACTTCTCTGCTAATGACCTGGAGAGAACAGTCTGTTATCAAGGAGAAGTCAGTGTTTCCAGGACCCGGCGCATTGTTAAGCAGGACACAAGCTTGTCGAAAGAAATGGGCTGCAGTTACTAAAACAAGGGGATATTTCAAGAACTTTTTAAGGTCTCGGCATCAAAGAAATCATGTTCAGACCCTTCAGTGTTTAGGTTGTCAGAGTTGAAGCGGTTAAGCACTTAATGATGTTAGACATGTCCAGGGAATATTTGGACGAATTCTATTCGCTACAGAAAGCTCTTACTGAAATGCAAATGCTGCCTCTGTGTGAGCGAAAAATCAAAAGCCCCAGTAGATAAAAGCCATTGCTTGTTAGCCGTGTCCTTGCATTTGTCCTGGTAGCAAGCTTGCGGCCTTTTCTGTATCTTGCAGGGAGGCCAAAGGATGTGGATATTTTTTTTCCCAATTTGTTGTGGTTAGTGTGATATCAGGAATAAAAATCCAGCAGAATAATCTTTACCCAATCATGGTCAAACAATGGATCCTTAATTACAGTCTGCATCTGTCTTTGGCTGCAGTGAAGCGTTCATTGTCAGACATTGAGCTCCCTGCCTTCACCAGATCATCCAGCTATGTGATGTGCTAATAGCAAATTTTCTGTGCTTTACAAACTAAGCAGTTAAGCAAAGTAAACAAACATCCATCAGCTAAATGAGGCTAAGGAAAGGATACTGAGATGTAATTTGTAATTAATTGAAAAACTATAAACAGGACATTTGTTACACATTTCTGAAGTTATCAGTGCACCTATATCACTTCCTCTTATAAGAAGCTGTTATATATAGTATATATACTCACCATACTAAATGGACTTCATTCAAGCACAAATCTTCATGAAAGCACAAACGTCTTGCCTTAATGAATAAACATATATGTGTATCTGACAGGCAATTCTTTCCAGACTGACATTGAAGAAGTTGTGGATTATTGAACAATATATCTTTCATGGCAAGGATCAAATGTCTTTAAAATAAGTATAAATAAAAAAAAAAAATCACAGGCACTCCAAGTTTAAAGCCGCAGGCAGGTTTATTGCAACAAAATGCACCGCAACGTTTCGACCTGACTAGAGGTCTTTGTCAGCTTGACAAAGACCTCTAGTCAGGTCGAAACATGGCGGTGCATTTTGTTGCAATAAACCTGCCTGCGGCTTTACACTTGGAGTGCCTGTGAGTTTTTTTATTTGCCTTATCGTGTTGGGATTGCTGGTCCTGCTCCGGAGCACCCGTGGCCGCTGGGAATGAGCTTGGTTCCTGCCATCAACTTTGCTTTAAAATAAGTATAGGCAATTTAATAATGTTTATATTGTAACTAATTTATTAAATGATTTAGCATCACAACCTTTTTACCAGTTGTCACAAGCTTTTGTGCTATTAATAATTAAAATGATTGACTGTTCTGTCCCTATCGTCAACACAAACTAGGCCATTTTAGGGTTAAGCTCCTGTGGTCAGTGGATTTTATTTATTCACTGAAGGTACTACCTATTTTATTGGGAGCTGATGATGGAGGAAAAACTTTATAATTTGTTAATGCAATCAATGAAGATAATCAAATCTCTTGACAGTCGTCACATAACAAGCCACATGTTACACTAAAGGTAACTATCAGGGCTATTCACTAAAGTGAGTATTCAAAGTGAATTCTTAGAGAATTTTCAAACTCAGGTCCAGATTAGCCTATCTGTAAGCAGAACTGATTTAGCCAATTTGTCCTATTCATTTATTTTGACCTTACATTTAAATTCTCACTTTAATTAAAAGCTCTACAGGGAGTGCAGAATTATTAGGCAAGTTGTATTTTTGAGGATTAATTTTATTATTGAACAACAACCATGTTCTCAATGAACCCAAAAAACTCATTAATATCAAAGCTGAATATTTTTGGAAGTAGTTTTTAGTTTGTTTTTAGTTATAGCTATTTTAGGGGGATATCTGTGTGTGCAGGTGACTATTACTGTGCATAATTATTAGGCAACTTAACAAAAAACAAATATATACCCATTTCAATTATTTATTTTTACCAGTGAAACCAATATAACATCTCAACATTCACAAATATACATTTCTGACATTCAAAAACAAAACAAAAACAAATCAGTGACCAATATAGCCACCTTTCTTTGCAAGGACACTCAAAAGCCTGCCATCCATGGATTCTGTCAGTGTTTTTTTTTTTTTTTAAATTCTTTATTTTTGTAGTGCAGAAGCTTTGTACAATCACCTGTGAGGTACCCCAAAGGCAATCCTCCAGTGCATTACAAAACATTTAAACACAGAGGTACAGGATTGATCTTGCACATTTTTTATAAGGTTGAGTTTTGCGGTATCCGGTGTCGATTGTCATTACTTAAGCATATTCACAAATAAAATAAACTAAAATAAACTAAATTGACGTCGCTTAACTTTCTGCTCTTGCAATAAAATTGAGATGCTGTGTCCAGCGTGATGGTAATTATACCAGCAAACTAGTGTGGTTGACTCCGTTTTGTGAGTCGCTTATTTGAATCAAAGTTAAACATAACTTGTAGTACAGGCTAGGCCAGTTATGGGGTGAATATGTCATTCACGATAGTCCCACTGTAGGACCAAAGTCCAGCTTTTTACTGACATCCCTTCAAAACTTTGCTATTAAACATAGATTAACCATGGCTATAACTTGAGACCATATTATTTTGTTGGTCGTTTTTTGTGTCTAGAAACAACTATATGCTAGGTAAACATGTCATGTGAAAAACAGTTATATGCTAGACAGACCTTTCCCGCTTAAAATAGTTATATTCGAGGTAGACCTTTCCCGCTTAAAATAGTTATATGCTAGGCAGACCATATCCGCTTAAAACAGTTATATGCTAGGCAGACCTTTCCCGCTTAAAATAGTTATATTCGAGGTAGACCTTTCCCGCTTAAAATAGTTATATGCTAGGCACACCATATCCGCTTAAAATAGTTATATGCTAGGCAGACCTTCCCGCTTAAAACAGTTATATGCTAGGCAGACCCTAGGCAGACCCTCCTGCTTAAAACAGTTATATGCTAGGCAGACATATCATGGGGAAAACATTAATATGCTAGGCAGACATATTATGCTGGAGACGGTTAGCGTTTTGGCATGTCTTGCAGACAGACAGGACTATGTGAAGATGGGTAAAGGAAGTGGAGGGCAAGATTAGTGAGCTGGATTCAGCTCGCTGGTAGATGTGTTTAACCATTACAGCGTGACTGTGAGTGATAGGGACTGAGGAGGGGGGCAGGGACTGGGGAGGGGGAGGGGGACAGGGACTGGGGAGGGGGACAGGGACTGGGGACAGGGACTGGGAGGGGGACAGGGACTGGGGAGGGGGACAGAGACTGGGGAGAGGGACAGGGACTGGGGAGGGGGACAGAGACTGGGGAGGGGGACAGAGACTGGGGAGGGGGACAGGGACTGGGGAGGGGGGCAGGGACTGGGGAGGGGGACAGAGACTGGGGAGGGGGACAGAGACTGGGGAGGGGGGCAGGGACTGGGGAGGGGGACAGGGACTGGGGAGGGGGACAGGGACTGGGGAGATGGACAGGGACTGAGGAGGGGGACAGGGACTGGGGAGGGGGACAGGGACTGGGGAGGGGGACAGGGACTGGGGAGAGGGACAGGGACTGGGGAGATGGACAGGGACTGGGGAGATGGACAGGGACTCAGGAAAGGGATTAAAAACAAACAAAAAAAAACTAAAGTGCCTTCCCCCCTCCCTGAGGCTTACCTTGGGCCAGGAGGGGTGGGACAGGATCTGGAACCTGCAGCCTGCAGTCAGTGGAGTAAGCCGGCCTCTCCTGATGATGTCAGTAGGAGGGGGCGTGACTTCCTCTGCTCCCCAGCGGTCCTGTGAGAAGAGCAGAGAAAGTCACGCCCCCTCCTACTGACATCATCAGGAGAGGCCGGACGACTCCACTGACTGCAGGGGGAGAGGTGAGTTTAAAAATCCGAGTCCCCAGTCAGAGGCAGGGGATTCGGATTTGTGCTCCCCCTGCTCTGGCAGCCGCTTGTGTCAGCCCTGGGTCCTGCAGGATTAGTAATGGGAACGGCGTTCCTGCTGTGGAAAAAGTGCAGGAACGCCGTTCCCACGCGTTCCTGCAGGACTCGAGCCCTGGCGGTCGTAGCCGGTTGAGTAAGGAGGTCAAACGCTTCATTGGTAAAAATAAAAAATTGATCAAAATAAATAAAAAAAAAAAACGTCGTTGGTACATGACCAGTGTCCCTGCATAACTGCATAGAGTCCTTTGGTGGTTGTGGGGAGGCAGGCCGCACGCCCGCATGCCGATAGGTCATCCTATTCCTCTGAGGGGAAACTGTGGCGACGGTGTCGGGTAGTACTGGAGCATATCACCCTGGTTATAACCACAGTGGTGTATGGGCCTGTGGGATCGGTCAGTCTCTGCCGCTCGGAGGGTCATGCCGGTGCTGGAGTAGCTGGCAGCAGCCGTGAGGGGTGCTGGTGGCCCTGCACTTCGGTCGGCGAACTGGCCCCCATCCGCCGCTGGTTCGTTTTGGCGGTGAGTGTATAGAAGTCCTGTGCGGGTCCCTGGGGCTGAGGGTATGTTGTTTTGTTGCTCGTGTGTTCTGTAAGTACGGGGCCTTCCGGTGCAGCGCCGTTTCTCCTCTGGGGCTGGGTGCTTGAGGGGAAAGTGTTGCGGGGGAAGCCTCCGGGTGAGCCCCTTGTGAGATTTTAGGTGACTCACCCGTGGTCGGGCTTTGAGGTGTCGTTGCTTGTTTCGGGCTTCCCGCCTCCTTCTCCCCGCTGCCCAGGTCCCCCTCGTGTGTCGTTTCGGCACTGCTGGTGTCTGCTTGGGGTCTCTTGGGGCTGGTGCCGCTGGCGCCTCCTCCGGGGTAACCCCACGGTTCGAGATCTTGGCCCAGAAGTTTTCAAATAGTCGGTTTAACCTTTCCGACAGTGGAATCAGGCAGGCCTCAGATGTCGAGGTCCACGTGGCTGCCGCCATGTCGGTTGTCGTTGGCCCTGCGGCGTCGGTGAGCCGATGTCGGTACCTCCGTCTAGGGCTACATGCTGCGGGTGCCGGGATATCCCTCACCGGCAGGGGGGGGGAAGTGGTGCCCCGGGGAGACCTCCCGCCGTTTGGGCTGCAGATGGCTGAGGGATCGGCCGTTTCCCTTGTACCTTCTGGGTAGGCCGTGGGTAGGCCGTGGGTAGGCCTCAGGTCTCTCTCCCGGTCACGGACGCCCTTTTTGCTCAGGATCACGATGCATCCACTTCTCCATGTTGTATCCTCGTAGCTTGGGTGGGCAAGTTGCCTCTTTGTGGAGAGTTGTGGGTTTATTAACGTTTTTTGGGTCGTTGTGTCCGGAGCTCGTCCACAGTGCGACCGCTCTGTTCGGCGTTCAGGCTCCGCCCCCGGATTCTGTCAGTGTTTTGATCTTTTCACCATCAACATTGCGTGCAGAAGCAACCACAGCCTCCCAGACACTGTTCAGAGAGGTGTACTGTTTTCCCTCCTTGTAAATCTCACATTTGATGATGGACCACAGGTTCTCAATGGGGTTCAGATCAGGTGAACAAGGAGGCCATGTCATTAGATTTTCTTCTTTTATACCCTTTCTTGAAAGCCACGCTGTGCAGTACTTGGACGCGTGTGATGGAGCATTGTCCTGCATGAAAATCATGTTTTTCTTGAAGGATGCAGACTTCTTCCTGTACCACTGCTTGAAGAAAGTGTCTTCCAGAAACTGGCAGTAGGACTGGGAGTTGAGCGTGACTCCATCCTCAACCCAAAAAGGCCCCACAAGCTCATCTTTGATGATACCAGCCCAAACCAGTACTCCACCTCCACCTTGCTGGCGTCTGAGTCGGACTGGAGCTCTCTCCCCTTTACCAATCCATCCATCTGGCCCATCAAGACTCACTCTCATTTCATCAGTCCATAAAACCTTTGAAAAATCAGTCTTGAGATATTTCTTGGCCCAGTCTTGACGTTTCAACTTGTGTGTCTTGTTCAGTGGTGGTCGTCTTTCAGCCTTTCTTACCTTGGCCATGTCTCTGAGTATTGCACACCTTGTGCTTTTGGGCACTCCAGTGATGTTGCAGCTCTGAAATATGGCCAAACTGGTGGCAAGTGGCATCTTGGCAGCTGCACGCTTGACTTTTCTCAGTTCATGGGCAGTTATTTTGCGCCTTGGTTTTTCCACACGCTTCTTGCGACCCTGTTGACTATATTGAATGAAACGCTTGATTGTTCGATGATCACGCTTCAGAAGCTTTGCAATTTTAAGATTGCTGCATCCCTCTGCAAGATATCTCACTATTTTTTACTTTTCTGAGCCTGTCAAGTCCTTCTTTTGACCCATTTTGCCAAAGGAAAGGAAGTTGCCTAATAATTATGCACACCTGATATAGGATGTTGATGTCATTAGACCACACCCCTTCTCATTAGAGAGATGCACATCACCTAATATGCTTAATTGGTAGTAGGCTTTCGAGCCTATACAGCTTGGAGTAAGACAACATGCTTAAAGAGGATGATGTGGTCAAAATACTCATTTGCCTAATAATTCTGCACTCCCTGTATTTGATTCAACGTATAGTTGATTTTCAGTATTGACATTGAGGGACAAAATATTTATTATAACATTGGATACACACACACACACATACACACACACCCCACCCCCATTATTTTGATGGACATGTTGCAAACTTCATTCTCACAAAAAAGAAAAAAAATCTACTTTAGTTCTCTCTTGTACAAATAACATGTCTTTGCTGTAGTATCATTAGAAAAGGCAGAAATAAATCCAGAGTTTAGTTTCTCTTTTTTTTTTTATATATATTTTCCTGTATGTAAAGACTTACATAAAATGTGTAGCAGCTGGAGATAGAAGGCTCTTTACATAGATAATTATGCATACACATTTTCTTAGTGGTTTAGTAGCTTCTTCAATTGAAATATGAATAATCTTACAGAAAAAAAAACATTTTATTTTTCTGTTTACTAGAAAAAGCTTCAATAAGCTACTTCGTGTTGGCCGTGGAAACCGGAGATTTAAAGCAGTGGGGCACAAACATACAATCAAAAGGGGAAAAATATATGACAATTTAGCCCTTTATGCAATATCCATTTTTGATCTCTCATTATCTTTTTTTTTTCCTGTATTGTATTTCTCTTACCATTTGGAAAAGTGGTTCATGACATGGGATTTAACAACTGTATGGTGTTCTTGTGCCTATATAATTAGCCAATTACTATTAATTTACAAAGTACATATTCTGCATTGTTGCTGCACAATGGGTAGATACGATACAGAACAACTACAAGCGTTCACATTGACAAATAATAGGCATTCATGAATTACAGGATCTCTGCTTTTTTATTATTTTCATTGTATTCTTGCATGTGTATATTCTCTTTATTTTTCAATATGCATTTTGTTGTGCACATATAAACAAATAAATAGCTGAATCCTTGCAGCAGTGGCGTACTAAGGGGGGGGCGGGGGGTGCGGTCCGCCCCGGGTGCCACCAGTTAGGGGGGTGCCACCAGGTAAGGGGGTGCCTCCAGGTAAGGGGGTGCCTCCAGGGCTTGTGACTCTGTGAGCTGTGTGGCTGCACAGGGCGCCGGGAGCCACACAGCTCACACACGCAGGGGCTGGGAATTCAGCAGTACAGTGTACTGCACGGAGAAATGGGGGCGGAGCCGACCGGATGCGGGGGCGGAGCTACAGCCAGCCTCCATTTGCTGCCTTTCACTGCAGCACACTGAGGGGAAGCAGGAAGGAGGCCCTGCTTCCCCAACTCCAACACACCAGGGACTCACTGACTGGACTCCTCCACCAGTAAGTAAGAGAGAGAGAGAGAGAGAGAGAGAGAGAGAGAGAGTGTGTGTGTGTGTGTGTGTGAAACTGCTTGTGACTGTCTGTGTGTGTGAATCCCTGCCTTTGACTGTCTGTGACTGTGTGTGTGAAACTGCTTGTGACTGTCTGTGTGTGTGAATCCCTGCCTTTGACTGTCTGTGACTGTGTGTGTGAAACTGCTTGTGACTGTCTGTGTGTGTGAATCCCTGCCTTTGACTGTCTGTGACTGTGTGTGAATGTCTGCCTGTGACTGTCTGTGACTGTGTGTGAATGTCTGCCTGTGACCAGTGGCGAATTTGATCCGTGCCCCCCCCCCCCTACCCTGACCCTCTCCCCCCTGACTGTGGGTCCTTCCCCCCGACACATACATACAGACACAAACACATTCACACACCCCCGACAGACACATACATACACACATGCAGACACATACATACAGAGACACAGACACACACATACATACACAGCCATACATACAGATACACACATACAGAGACAGACACACACATACACACATACACACACATACACACATACAGAGATACACACATACAATCATACACACATACAGAGACACAGACACAAACATACATAAACACATACACACACACATACAGAGACAAAGACACAGACAAACATACACACAGAGACACAGACAAACATACACACAGAGACACACACATACATACAAACACAGAGTCACACACATACATACAAACACAGAGTCAAAGACATACATACGGATACACACACACGAAGAGACAGACACACACATACACACAGACATACATACGGATACACACATACAGAGACACAGACACACATACATACACACATACAGAGACACAAAATGTTTCCTACCATGTGTGATTTCCCTGGGGTCCAGTGGTGGCTCAGCCTGATGGGAGTCAGAGTTCTCACTCTGACTCCCTCCTCCTTTCTGTTTCCTTCCGCACGGGCTCTCAGGATGCTGGGAGGAGTGACGTGCGGTCACTTCCTCCAGGCGTGTGATGATCTCATCACAGGGGGTCCGGTCGCGCTCTTAAAGCGCTCAGCGCAGACCGGGCCTCCTTACAATCCATGTCCATCAGGTGGCCCCATAACATGCGGCCCCGGCGGTTTGCCGCCGGGGCCGCAAAGCATGGCAGCTGCTACCCGGTCGCGGGGGGCCGCAGGGCGGCCGGGCTCCCTGGAGTGCCGTGCCCGGTCGCAGCTGCGACCCCTGCGACCGCGGTACGTACGCCACTGCCTGTGACTATCTGTGACTGTGTGTGTGAATGTCTGCCTGTGACTATCTGTGACTGTGTGTGAATCCCTGCCTTTGACTGTCTGTGACTGTGTGTGAATCCCTGCCTTTGACTGTCTGTGACTGTGTGTGAATGTCTGCCTGTGACTGTCTGTGACTGTGTGTGAATGTCTGCCTGTGTGTGTGAATGTCTGCCTGTGACTATCTGTGACTGTGTGTGTGAATGTCTGCCTGTGACTATCTGTGACTGTGTGTGTGAATGTCTGCCTGTGACTATCTGTGACTGTGTGTGTGAATGTCTGCCTGTGACTATCTGTGACTGTGTGTGTGAATGTCTGCCTGTGACTATCTGTGACTGTGTGTGTGAATGTCTGCCTGTGGCTATCTGTGACTGTGTGTGAATGTCTGCCTGTGGCTATCTGTGACTGTGTGTGAATGTCTGCCTGTGGCTATCTGTGACTGTGTGTGAATGTCTGCCTGTGGCTATCTGTGACTGTGTGTGAATGTCTGCCTGTGGCTGTCTACCTGTGACTACGTCTGTGACTGTCTGCCTGTGCCTGTGTGTGTGAATGTCTGCCTGTGACTGTGCATGAGACTGACTTTTGGTGACTGTGTGTGTGACTGTCTGCCTGTGCCTGTATGTATGAATGTCTGCCTGTGATGGTCTACCTGGGACTGTCTGCATGTCACTGAGTGTGTGTGACTGTGTGCTGCCTGTAACTATGTTACAGTCTGCCTGTAATTGTGTGTGTGTGTGAGACTGTGTGTGTGTGTGACTGTCTGCCTGTAGCTGTGTGTGTGTGACTGTCTGCCTGTAGCTGTGTGTGTGTGACTGTCTGCCTGTAGCTGTGTGTGTGTGACTGTCTGCCTGTAGCTGTGTGTGTGTGACTGTCTGCCTGTAGCTGTGTGTGTGTGACTGTCTGCCTGTAGCTGTGTGTGTGTGACTGTCTGCCTGTAGCTGTGTGTGTGTGACTGTCGGTCTGTAACTGTGTGTGTTACTGTCTGCCTGCAGCTGTGCGTTTGACAGTGTGCAAGTGACTATGTGTTTGGTACGGTGTACATCTGACTGTATCTGACTGTCTTCGCCCTGCAGTGAGTCGGCACATAACATCATCCAAGCATCGGCGTCATATTACAGGATGTGCAAGGGACGTGTGCATGAAGAGCACAGAGATC